>NW_024717620.1:2356503-2435106 GCF_018991925.1 Homarus americanus | reverse complement strand
GTGTTGATGTTAGTTTAGGTGTTGATGTTAGTGTAGGTGTTGATGTTAGTGTTGGTGTTGGTGTAGGTGTTGGTGTTAGTGTAGGTGTTATGTTAGTGTAGGTGTTAGTGTAAGTGTTAGTGTAGGTGTTGGTGTTTGTGTAGGTGTTGGTGTTAGTGTAGGTATTAGTTTCGGTGTTGGTGTTAGTGTAGGTGTTGGTGTTAGTGTTTTTAGGTGTCGGTGTTAGCGTAGGTGTTGATGTTAGCGTTCGTGTTAGTGTAGGTGTTGGTGTAGGTGTTAGTGTAGGTGTAGGTGTTGGTGATTTTAGGTGTTGCTGTAGGTGTTGATGTTAGTGTAGGTGTTGGTGTTAGTGTAGGTGTTGGTGTAGGTGTAGGTGTTGGTGTAGGTGTAGGTGTAGGTTTTGGTGTAGGTGTTGGTGTAGGTGTAGGTGTAGGTGTAGGTGTTGGTGTAGGTGTTGGTGTAGGTGTTGGTGTATGATTTGATTTTGCCTCTTACAGCGGCTACTTTATTGTGCACCCCACACTCATCCTGTGAGCGGTAGCGCAAAAGGATTACAGAGAGTTTACAACGGGTCATAATAATTAACCCCCGTTGTCAGGATATTATGGCACTGAATGTTACACAGTATTTCATTTACATTATTTGTTTAGTTCTATACATAAAGGGTAACTTATTCACAAATGCGTGGGTACAGGCGTGTGAGGCAGTATGTCTGGCCTCACACTTTGTTATTCACCTTTACGTGGGAGGTATTCAAGCACATTGCGTATTTGGTTCTGTACATGAGAACTGATATAGTTACTAAGTGCAAAAAGTGGATACAATCTTAATATGTCGGCTATCTTGCCATTAGAGATGAAGTGTTGTGCCATTTCACACACAGTGTGCTTGGACCTGTCCCTAAAAGGTTCTATCTTCACACAGTCGAGGACGTAGTGTTCAAGTGTGTGGCCATATGTATGGCCACACACTTTACATTAGTTTTGTTTACATCTGCTTGAGGAACATACTGCCGAAGGTACTTATATCTAACCTTAATCTAGCGGTTACAACATCTTGTAATCTAGTGATCTTGTTACTTGCTCCATATACATGTTTCACTTGATACATCTCATCATGGTAACCTATGGATCGACTAGTGCCTGTTTGCACTTGTCTACTTGCGTCAAACTCATCAATAAGTTCTTTCCTAATTACAGTTTTAAGGGTTCTTTTTGACAGACCCAAATTGTATTCAACGGTGTCTTTGTTAGACGTGAGTTTGGCGAGGGCATCAACTCTGTCATGTTTTATGAGGCCTATGTGAGAGGGGATCCACAACAGTTTGACCTTGACACCCCGGTCAACCAGGCACGCATATTTGTGTCTGGCTTCAGAGACAAGAGCGTGACAACCTGAGTCGAGGGTGCCAAGGGCAAGTAGTGAGGATAGAGAGTCAGTGATGATGAGACTGTCAGTAACAGTGGTTTCAATGTTGGTGTAGGTGTTGGTGTTGGTGTAGGTGTTGGTGTAGGTGTAGGTGTTGGTGTAGGTGTAGGTGTAGTCGTTGTTGTTGGTGTAGGTGTTAGTGTGGGTGTAGGTGTTGGTGTGGGTGTTGGTGTTGGTGTTGGTGTAGGTGTAGGTGTAGGTGTTGGTGTAGGTGTTGGTGTAGGTGTAGGTTTTGGTGTAGGTATAGGTGTTGGTGTTGGTGTAGGTGTAGGTGTAGGTGTTGGTGTTGGTGTAGGTGTTGGTGTGGGTATAGGTATAGGTGTTGGTGTAGGTGTTGGTGTAGGTGTTAGGTGTAGGTGTTGGTGGGTGTAGGTGTAGGTGTAGGTATTGGTGTTGGTGTAGGTATAGATATGGTGTTGGTGTAGGTATAGATATAGGTGTTGGTGTAGATATAGGTGTTGGTGTAGGTGTGGGTGTTGGTGTAGGTGTAGATATAGGTGTTGGTGTGGGTATAGGTGTTGGTGTAGGTACTGGTGTTGGTGTTGGTATAGATATGGGTGTTGGTGTAGGTGTAGGTATAGGTGTTGGTGTAGAGTGTAGGTGTTGGTGTTGGTGTAAGTGTTGGTGTTGGTGGGTGTAGGTGTAGGTGTTGGTATAGGTGTGTGGGTGTTGGAGTACGTTTGGTGTAGGTGTTGGTATAGGTTTAGGTGTTGGTATAGGTGTAGGTGTAGGTGTAGGTGTTGGTGTAGTGTGGGTGTTGACGTAGGTATAGGTGTAGGTGTTGGTGTGAGTGTTGGTGTTGGTGTACGTGTGGGTGTTGGTGTAGGTGTTGGTGTACGTGTGGGTGTAGGTGTTGGTGTGGGTGTTGGTGTAGGTGTGGGTTGGTGTGCACGTATAGGTGTAGGTGTTGGTGTAGGTGTTGGTGTAGGTGTAGGTGTTGGTGTAGGTGTAGGAGTAGGTGTTGCTGTAGGTGTAGGTGTAGGTGTAGGTGTAGGAGTAGGTGTTGGTGTAGGTGTAGGTGAATGTGTAGGTGTTGGTGTAGGTGTAGGAGTAGGTGTTGGTGTAGGTGTTGGTGCAGGTGTTGGTGTAGGTGTAGGTGTATGTGTAGGTGTAGGTGTAGGTGTTGGTGCAGGTGCTGGTGTAGGAGTTTATTTATTTACGGTTAACAAATTTATTGACAAAGCTTGTAGTACAGTTTGACTATTCTGAGTAATTCAGTCAGGTCTTGACACTGAGGGTGGTATCACTTCTCACTGCCACGCAGGACAGAGGATCATACACAAAGAAATACATCATATTCATTAACAGTATATATAGGTCAGATTCATGTGGGTGATGTCACTGTTCACTGCCACGCAGGACAGTGGTTCATATACATTAAAAGTCATATTCTATGTGAGGACTAATCAGTGTGGTCTAGCAATAAATTTTGGATAAACAGCAAGAATGTCCTAAAGCACTCCTGATTCAATGTAATAATTACAAAGTTCATGATACAATAAGCCCGGTGGCCTGAAGTCTTTGGCAGTGTCACATTCAATAATATAGAGTAGTGTTCAAGTGTATGCTGTGTAGGTGCTGACTTAAATAAGATTTCTTTTATTAATTTGCGTTTATCTCTCTCTCACTTCTCCCCAGTCTCTCTCTCTCTCTCTCTCTCTCTCTCTCAACAAAATACTGATAGTTTTACCTGATATATTTACCTTTAATTATCGTCAGTTTGTGCCGTGTTGGGCTGGGCTGGGTTGAGGCTCACCTCTCCGCCCACCTTTATTTACCCTCTTGCTAATTGGCCTCATTTTATTAGTTTCGTTAACGCTGCCAGTTGCAAGTGCATCATTAACCCCTGATTGGTAGCCTTTGGATTTTAAGGAATTTCTATTGGCTACTCGCTCTGGCATTTCTCCTCTGAGGATTCCTATTGGTTGGATTCTCTTTGTGCTACTAGTTCCATTAGGTGGCCTGTGTTTTTTTTTCAATTGTCAATTTTCTATGTCACAAAATCTTCCATCGGCTGTTCCCTGTGTCACCATTTATTCTACTGCTCTGTACTGACCAGTGATCAAGTTAAGGTTGGCCAGTACACCTTCACTCTATACTGAAGGAGGTTTATGTCGTACGTTCACATGAATGAGTTGTGTTGCGGCTGTGACTGAAGTAAGTGGTGATGATGGACTGTATATGACTGGCACAATGGCCGTAGAATAAAAGGTGAAGGAATAGTTCGTCTAACATAAAACAATAAGGAAGAAATAAAATATGAACGAGACCGCAAAAAGAAACCGAGGTGTTTAGATGTTTCCAGGCTTTCTATCCTACACCACCGACGAGAACTCGGGAGAAGGCGGTAGAAAGGATATTTACACCTTCCGTACAACCACCACACCCCTCCCACCACTGAGATTTGTTTTTCATGAAATCAAAGACGTCACAAACGGCTCGACACCACACAAAAAGTGACAATTGACCATAGGTTCTACATATAAGGTATTAACATTCCTCAGTGACACGGCCAGTTACCATGACTGTCAAGGGTCGCCAGAGATCCGTCACCAGACGATACTACAATAACTCGTCTACTCTTTACCAGGTAGGCTATGTACTCCTCAACACTCAGTAACGTAATGACTCTGAAAGTGTAAGTGGATCTCATTGGACTGTCGATCAGTTTGTTACAGTGTGGATGCAGCGATCTGTATACTACGGAGGCAGTTTGGCCTACTGACCAACACTGGATAAAATTGACTCGTAATCAAGGTCTATATGCAGTACAGCTGGCCCGAGTAAACAACCAAGTCACATGTAAGCTGCTGCCAGAACCTAGCCTGAACACGACGTATAGATGCTGAGGCGGAATTAAAGGCTTACACTACCAATACGGAACTTCCTGACACACACACACACACACACACACTGGGGAGACACACAAGGACACTGAAGTTATTGTCTTGGGTTTTAAAAAAGATCGAGGTTTCTTTTTGAGAGAAGACCCATCCGTCTTTGGCAACGCTGGGCGAGGACACATCAATCCTAGCGTTGGCGGCACTGGATTGTAAATTAGGGGCGAGAGAAGATCATCAATCTTGTTCTCTCCTTCCTTCTCTCTCTCTCTCTCCTCCATTGTATATTTTCTTCCTTCTTGTCTCTCATTCCCCCCTTTACTCTACTCTCCTGTTATTATGTTTTCTTTCAATATATCCAAAAATGTTCATTATCCTCATCGAAACACAATCATGGTATTGGTTAGGTTAGGTTAGGTTAATAGGATGTGTCATAGGAGGGAAGATCAGCTAAAACTAATGGCCCATCACTTTTTGGTAGATTTTAGTATATATAAACAGAAAATAATTTCAGTTTCAATATTTTGCAACCTTTTGCTAGGTAAATTTTAGCGTGAAATTTATCGAAAATCTAACGTACAGCTGCATTAGTGCATTACAATTAAATAGTGAACATTGCTTTCTGACTTCATTCTTTAACAACCCAACTAACAATATTTTTTCTGTTTCAGATTCTGATGCATTTATAAGTTGATAATATTTGCGATGGCTGCTTGTGTCAGGACGAGGAACCAAAAATCCAGCCATCTCAGTCACTATCTTGGGTCTGGGAGAGAGCTCCTGAAGTCGGAGTTGCCTACATTGAGAGATGCTTTGAGATACGGTGTTTTAATCAGGCAAATCAGTGAAAAGAACCAAAGAACTTACACAAACAAACACATTGCCAGTGATATGACCAAAGCTGTCTTGGCACAGTACACTCTGGCTAACGCTCAGTTCAAGCCTCCAGTCATAACAAGTCAGAAGAAGATTAGTGAGAGACTGCTAGCCAGTTGGGAAAAGGCAAGCGATATCTCTCTTGGGAGAGGAAAACTTGCAGTTAAGGACAGCTTTGCCAAGGAACTGGACCAGTTATTTGACATAATTACTTGCAAGTGCCCAATTGTTCTCTGTCCTGAGTTTGGATGCGATCGTGACTGTCAAATCCGAGGCCCACATCTCCTGTATTTGCAAGCGTGAACTGAAGATTCCTGTGATCGAACTGGCATTTGTCAAAGCACAGAGAGAGAAGACTGGCAATCCTTAGGGGCTCTCATGATTTCTAGCCAAGATATTCGGAGTCAAGAGACAGGAGGCTGCCACAGAGAGACAGAAGAGGAGAAGAGTTGCCGAGGAAAAGAGACTTGAGAAGGCCCAGGGTGAGGTAATAAAGGCCGATGATTGGAGTCAAGCTGATTCAGAGTTTAATGACTTCCCCATGGCTGATCCGAGTGCTGACCAGGAGAATGGTGACTTTGTCCCTAACCCAGAAAATAATGATCCCAAACCTTCCAGGCATAAGATTCGAAATAGGAAAGATATCCCGAGCATAGCTCTGGCCAGCATGCGACACCACACTAGTCTCAGAGAAACTGCAGAATGTAGCAACTGCCTCGTTGTTGACAGTGGTTTGATAACACCTGATGATCGTCACCTGGTGATAGATCATAACAAAGTAAGAGCTCAGGGAAACTTGTCAGTAACCTAGAAGAGAGGAGTTTGATAGGGGATAAGAGAAATTGGAATCAATTGTTTGTTCTTTGATGGGAGAAAGGATGACACTAAAGTGTTCATGAAAGTTGGAGATTCTGACAAGTTGTTCCCTGCCATGGTGAAGGAGGAACACTACTCCTGCTGCAGTGAACCAGGAGGGAAGTATTTGTGGCATTTCACTCCAGAGAAAGATGACATCAGGAAACCAGCTGAGATAGTGGCAGATAACATTGTGAACTGGCTCAGAGAGAGGAACATAGACCAGACCCTGCAGGCCATTGGAGGGGACAGCACCAGCACCTGAGCACAGGGTGGCAAGAAGGGGGGGTCATGTACAGGTGGATAGAGCGGAAGGTGGGGAGGAAGCTGGTCCTGGTTGTTTGTGACCTCCACCAGCTGAGATTGCCACTCCAGACATCAGGAGCTGGATGGCAAGACTCTTTCAGAGCAACAGATGAGATGCAATCCTCTTGGCAAGATGCTGGACTCTGCCACTGAGTTAGAAATAAATCCGAGCTTTGAAAAAATCACAGTTGGCCCTCCACTCGTTGAGCTTGCACATACTGTCATTGACGACCTTAGTACTGACCAGTACTATGGTTGCATGATTTGCAGTGCCATCAAAACTGGGGTCATGCCTGATAGACTTGCTTACCTGCAGATAGGTCCAGTCTCACATTCTAGGTAGCTCACAACGGCTCTCAGGTTCTGCAGAATTTGGGTCGCTCATCATAAACTGAAGAACCCCAGCTTCACAGCCTGAGACTTGTGTCCAATTCTGCATGTGAGAGTGTCTGCCCCAAATTGGTTCAACACCAAGGTCAGAGTCATCGTTCTCCGAAGGTCCGAGGCATGTTCTCTTCCAAGCGAGCTCCTGAGTCAGCCAAGGAAGGTTGTTCAATATGGGCAGACTGTGAGAATCTTCCTGGTATGCTCATCCCGAGGCAGTTCTGCAGACAATGCTCTGCAGTAAGGATGAGGAGGAGAGAAGAGTGGCAGTCAAAAAGATCTTGGATATGAGACTTATGAGAGGATCTGGGCATGACGAATCAGTTGGTGACGATTCCTTCAGGGTCAGGAAGACTCCTGAAGTCAATCTAGGTGCCAAGACCCTCATTGATCTCATAGATCTGGATAACGTCCAGGCTGGCAGTGAGCCCCCTCTTACCCGCAGCCTCACCAATGTTCAAGTCAGAGCTTTCCTGGACAACCCCATGCATGTCCCTGCCTGGCCCTCGCACACCCAGAGTATAGAGCGTTGTGTACAGCAAGTGAGCGAGGCCAGCAGTCACGTGTACAGCCAGGAGAGGAGGGAAGGCTACATCAAAGCTCAGGTGGTCAGCAGGGAGGTGATGAGTAGAAACAGAAGCAAGAAAGACATGTTCTCTATGGTGTGCAGCAACACCGGGTCGTAATAGTAAAACCGGTTTTTGTATTTGATGATTTTGTTTTCTAAAGGAATATTAAATTTAATAAATGTGTCAAGATCATTCGTTTCACTATTCTGGATCATTTTCATCCTAATAAATTAACCTGATACATTTACTTTACTTTAAATAAGCTATTTAGTGGTGTTGGTAAAAGGGTGGGAATACTGAATTTTCATAAGATTTCAAGTTAAAATTTACCTAGCAAAAAATAAAAACTTTTCAAATCTGAAGATATCACATGATTCTGCACATAGAACTACATCATTAATACCATGGGCCGATTTTTCAAACTCAAAAAAAAAAAAATTCGCCTCCGTATGACACACCCTAGTAGGTTAAGGTGGTTTTGTTAGGTAAGATTAGGTTAGGTTAGGTGAGCGGTAGTATTATTGTCATGCATTATAAAAACTACTTCATCGCTTGCTATGAGGCGCTGTACATTTTAAAGACAACTGGACGGTGATGCCGGGCCAGGTGGACGCGACCCCTCACTCACTCTAGTTATTTCAGAAACAAAACACTCCGGAAGAGAGGTGTGGAGAGAGAGAGAGAGAGGGGAGGAGGGCAGGGATAAAAGGCGGAGAGAAAGGAACGAGGTAAAAAGATGGGTAAAATTACTACACCATGCTTGTTTACGGCGTGATGGCCTCCTCCCTCTAATATCCTGCACCAGAAATTTATATTCCTTAACAAGAAATTGTGTTTATATAGTGAAGAAAAATAAATACGAAGATTGAAGATATCTACAGCTAAACTAACCTAACCTAACGTAGCCTAACATAGCCTAACCTAACGTAGCCACAACCTAACAACCCAACCCAACCTAAAGCCCAACCTAACCTAACGTAGCCCAACCCAACACACAACAACATACACAACAACAACTAACCTACAACGTAGCCTAACCTAACGTAGCCTAACCTAACAACGTACACAACCCAACCTGTAGCCTAACCTGTGTATACAACTAACCTATCTAACCTAACCTAACTTATATATAACCTAACCCCACACGAGTTACTATGAACAGTAAGAGGTATATGTCATGTGAACACAAAATATTAACAAACTGTACAACGGACCTTCTATATAACGGACCCTCTATATAACGGACCCTCTATATAACGGACCCTCTATATAACGGACCCTCTATATGACGGACCTTCTATATGACGGACCTTCTATATGACGGACCCTCTATATAGGGGACCCTCTATATAGGGGACCCTCTATATAGGGGACCTTCTATATAACGGACCCTCTATATAACGGACCCTCTATATAACGGACCCTCTATATAACGGACCGTCTATATGACGGACCTTCTATAAGAACATAAGAACATAAGAAAGTGGGATACTGCAGGAGGCCGACTGGCCCATACAGACCAGATCCCTTTCACACCCATCCCAGCACTTCCATGTGCCTATCCAACTTCGTCTTGAAGCTCCCTAGCGTCCCCGATCCTACTATAGCACTCGGTAGCCTATTCCACAACTCTATTACCAAACCAGTGCTTGCCTATATCCTTTCTGAATCGGAATTTATCTAATTTAAAGCCATTTGTTCTAGTTATTTCGTTATTACTGAGCTTCAGAACATCTTCCATTTTACCCTTGTTAATCCCACTTACCCACTTGAACACCTCTATCATATCTCCCCTAACTCTACGCCTCTCTAATGAATGCAAGCCTAAGCTTTTCAGTCTTTCTTCATATGGAAGGTTTCTAATATTATGGATCATTTTTGTCATTCTTCTTTGTACTCTCTCCAAAGAATCTATGTCCATTCTATAATAAGGACACCAGAATTGAACCGCATAATCCATGTGTGGCCTCACTAATGCTAGGTAAAGTTTCAAGATAACGTCAGCAGTTCTGTTACTCACACTCCTAGATATGAACCCAAGAATCCTGTTTGCCTTGATGCGAACGCTAATACATTGTTTTCTAGGTTTCAAGTCGTTGCCAACAAATACACCTAGATCTTTTCCACAATCTGAGTTTTCTATTTCTGTGTTACCTAGTTTATACTTAACGTTTGTATTCGTCTTCCCTATCTGTAGTACCTTGCATTTATCAGTATTAAAATTCATTTGCCAGTCTACTGACCACTCATGTAAGGTATCTAGATCTCTTTGAAGGTGTTCAAAGTCACTGTCTGAATTTATCACTCTCCCCATTTTGGTATCATCTGCAAATTTACTAATCCTACTAGTTATACCTAAATCAAGATCATTAATGAATATAAAAAACAGCAGAGGGCCTAATACAGATCCATGGGGAACTCCGCTTTTGACTGCACCCCAGTCTGACTTAAATCCATTTATGCTGACTCTTTGTTTCCTACCAGTTAACCATGACCTAATCCATTTTAATAATGATCCACCTATTCCATGTGCTTCTACCTTCCTTATCAATCTCTCATGAGGGACTCTATCGAATGCTTTACTGAAATCTAAGTAAATTATATCATATGACCTATCATTATCTACCGCTTCATATACTTCTGAGAAAAAGCTAAGCAAATTTGTGAGACAAGAACGTCCCTGGGTGAACCCGTGCTGAGAAGAATGAATTAAGTTGAATGTTTCAAGGTGGCTTCTGATTTTCGTAGCAATAATTGACTCTAGCAACTTGCCTATGATTGACGTGAGACTAATGGGACGGTAATTTGATGCAATTGATTTATCACCTTTTTTGAAAATCGGAACTACATTTGCAAGTTTCCAAGCTTCTGGCACTAGGCCCGATTCTAATGACTTATTAAATAAAACTGCTAATGGATTACTCAACTCATCTCTACATTCTTTTAATATTCTAGCATATACCTCGTCTGGACCAGGCGATTTATGAGGCTTCAGTTTGTTAATTACTTTAAGCACATCGTTACTAGTAATATTGATATTCATCAACATATTTTCTATACTGTCGTTATATACCTTATGAACTTCTGGAAACTGTGCTAGGTTTTCATTTGTGAATACAGAGAGAAAATGACTATTTAACGTACTACACATTTCTAACTCATCATCAGTCATTTCTCCTGTCGTAGTTTTAAGGGGACCTATTGTATCTCTAACCTGTGATTTATACAGTTGATAAAAAGCTTTGGGGTTATTTTTCGATTCGTTTGCTACCTTGATTTCATAATTTCTCTTTGCTTTCCTAATTTCTGTTTTTACCTGTCTTGTTAGGTTCTATATAACGGACCCTCTATATAGGGGACCTTCTATATAACGGACCCTCTATATAGGGGACCTTCTATATAATGGACCCTCTATATAACGGACCCTCTATATAACGGACCCTCTATATAACGGACCCTCTATATAACGGACCCTCTATATGACGGACCTTCTATATGACGGACCTTCTATATGCCGGACCTTCTATATAACGGACCTTCTATATAACGGACCCTCTATATAACGGACCGTCTATATGACGGACCTTCTGTATGACGGACCTTCTATAAAACGGACCCTCTATATAGGGGACCTTCTATATAACGGACCTTCTATATAACAGACCCTCTATATAACGGACTCCCATCTCCATAAGTCCCTCCCTCCCTATCTACCTACCTTCCTCCCTCCCTCCCTACCATCCTCCCTCCCTACCTACCTACCTCCCTTCCTCCCTCCTCCCTATCTTCCTCCCTCCCCCCCCTCCTCCCTCCTCCCTCCCTCCCTCCTCCTCCCTCCTACCTCCCTCCCTCCTCCCTCCCTCCTTCCTTCCTCCTCCCTCTTCTTCCCCATACGGGGGTCGGGGAAGGGGAAGGGGAGAGAGAGGAGGAGGGAAGTGGAGGAGGAGGAGGAAGAGTGGAGGGGGAGGAGGAAGAGTGGTGGGAGTAGGGAGGGGGGGTGGGGGGCGGGGTAGGGGGAGAGGGTAGGGGGAAGAGAATAATGCGAGTGAGGTGACCATTAAGGATATTGGCTTACAGTCTCAGTGATAAACGAGGGCCATAGTGATACAGGCGCCACTTAACTGTGTCTTCTTGTACACAATTATGCCTCAAGTAATGGTCAGGTGGATGACAGCCGTGTTATGGTATGGATGACAGCCGTGTTATGGTATGGATGACAGTCGTGTTATGGTATGGATGACAGCCGTGTTATGGTATGGATGACGGCCGTATTATAGTATGGATGACAGCAGTGTTATGGTATGGATGGCAGCCATGTTATAGTATGGATGACAGCCGTGTTATGATATGGATGAAAACCGTGTTATAGTATGGATGACAGTCGTGTTATGGAATGGATGGCAGCCGTGTTATAGTATGGATGACAGTCGTGTAATGGAATGGATGGCAGCCGTGTTATAGTATCGATGGCAGCCGTGATATAGTATGGATGACAGCCGTGTTATAGTATGGATGACAGCCGCGTTATGGTATGGATGACAGCCGTGTTATGGTATGGATGAAAACCGTGTTATAGTATGGATGACAGTCGTGTTATGGAATGGATGGCAGCCGTGTTATAGTATGGATGACAGTCGTGTAATGGAATGGATGGCAGCCGTGTTATAGTATGGATGATCGCAGTGTTATGGTATGGATGAAAACCGTGTTATAGTATGGATGACAGTCGTGTTATGGAATGGATGGCAGCCGTGTTATAGTATGGATGACAGTCGTGTTATGGAATGGATGGCAGCCGTGTTATAGTATGGATGACAGTCGTGTAATGGAATGGATGACAGCCGTGTTATGGTATGGATGAAAACCGTGTTATAGTATGGATGACAGTCGTGTTTTGGTATGGACGACAGTCGGGTTATAGCATGGATGACTGCCGTGCTATAGTATGGATGACAGCCGTGTTACAGTATGGATAAAAGCCGTGTCATAGCATGGATGACAGCCGTGTGATAGCTTGGATGACAGCCGTGTTATGGTATGGATGACAACCGTGTTATAGCTTGGACGACAGCCGTGTGATAGCTTGGATGACAGCCGTGTTATGGTATGGATGACAACCGTGTTATGGTATGGATGACAGCCGTGTTATGGTATGGATGAAAACCGTGTTATAGTATGGATGAAAGCCGTGTTATAGCATGGATGACAGCCGTGTTATGGTATGAATGACAGCCGTGTGATAGTATGGATGACAGCCGTGTTATAGTATGGATAAAAGCCGTGTCATAGCTTGGACGACAGTCGTGTTATGGTATGGATGACAGCCGTGTTATAGCTTGGATGACAGCCGTGTTATGGTATGGATGACAGCCGTGTTATAGCTTGGATGACAGTCGTGTTATGGTATGGATGACAGCCGTGTTATAGTATCGATGGCAGCCGTGATATAGTATGGATGACAACCACAATATTTCCCAACGAAGTGTCCCATAATGTTACCAACATTAGTGAACCTTTACACGTGAACGAATGGCTTGGTTCCAGAAGCAAGTGGCGTGACATCACATTAATAATAAAAGTAATATTGGTGGCGTGTGAGCGACGGCCGGAGAGGATGAGAGTTTCCGCTAAGAGTTGTATAATGGGATGAAATACTTAATTCTATATTGCCAGATAACATACATTAATCACACACAAACGTCCCTCAGGTGTCAACAATATTTCAACCGTAAAAGTATTTTGTGTATTTAAACTCAGTATATTAATCAGAGTATAATAAAGCTTCTAACTTATTATTATGAATTAGTGTCCGGATTTTACATCAGATAATTATGACGTCACAGCTTAATGGTTCAGGAAAATATTGCAATTAATGATTAAACTTGTGTAAGTAATTATGGTGAGGGAGTTTTTGACTTTGTGGTAAATAGTAACGGGGTGTGTGTGTGTGTGTGTGTGTGTGTGTGTGTGTGTGTGTGTGTGTGTGTGTGAGCGTGTGTGTGTGTGTGTGTGTGTGAGCGTGTGTGTGTGTGTCCTAACGAGGCAATAGGCTGGTCGATTTGAGACTGGAGACATACAGCTAAATACACCTAACACACCACCACCACCACACCACACCACACCACCACCACCACCACCACCACCACCACCACACACACACCACCACCACCACCACCACACCACCACCACCACCACCACCACACACCACACCACACACCACACCACACACCACACCACCACCACCACCACCACCACCACACACCACCACCACCACCACACACACACCACACCACCACCACACACACCACCACACCACCACCACCACCACCACACACCACCACACCACCACTACCACCACCACACACCACCACCACCACCACCACCACCACCACTACCACACCAACACACCACCACCACCACCACACACCACCACCACCACCACCACACCACCACCACCACCACCACCACCACCACCACCACTACACACCACACCACCACCACCACACCACCACCACTACCACACACCACCACCACCACAACCACACACCACCACTACCAACACCACACACCACCACCACCACACCACCACCACCACCACCACCACACCACAAACACACACACCACCACCACCACCACACCACACACACACACTACCACACCACACACCACCACCACCACCACCACCACACACCACCACACCACCACCACACACCACCACTACCACACACCACCACCACCACCACACACCACCACACACCACCACACCACCACCACCACCACACACCACACACACACCACCACCACACACCACCACACCACACACCACACACCACCACACCACCACACCACCACACCACACACACCACACACACCACACACACACACCACCACCACACCACCACCACACCACATACACCACACACACCACCAACCACCACCACCACCACACACACCACCACACACCACCACACACCACCACCACACCACCACCACACACACACACCACACACCACCACCACCACCACCACCACCACACACACCACCACACCACCACCACACACTACCACATACCACACACCACCACTACAACCACCACACACCACCACACACCCACCATCACACACCACCACACACACACCACCACACACACCACACACCACCACACACCACCACACACCACCACACACACCACCACACCACCACTACCACACAACACCACCACCACCACCACCACCACACACCAACACCACCAAACACCACCACCACCACCACCAAACACCACCACCACACACCACCACTACCACACACCACCACCACCAACCACCACCACATACCACCACTACCACATGCCACCACACACCACCCACCAACAGACAACACCACCAAACACCGCCACCACTACCACACACCACCAGCCACCAAATACCACTACCACCACCACCACCACCACCAACACCACCACCACCACCACACACCGCCACACACTACCACACACCACCAGTACCATACACCACCACCACCACCACCACTGTAATGGCCCCTGTCTCATCAACAGAAGTATTATATAAATGAGTTACTTACATCTGATTTATATTCAGATTCTTCCTCTGTAACTTTCCACTGGCTATGAGGTGACATGTTCAATGCACGTGATAAGGTGTGCCCACGGGAAGCTGCGTCATACTATGCTGAGTAAAGGCATAAGTAGCCGGCTCTCTGGCCACCTGAAGTGAGCAGTAGTTTGATATCCTTGACTAGAGGAAGACGTTATTTGAGAGCCGCAGTGGATGGCTCCGTCTTCCCTCGAGGGGGAACGACGTACCCATACCGTTCTCCCTCGAGGGGTACACTACTCAGAAAGTAACACTCTTAAACTTACATCTCTCTCTTCACGCTCATAGATAGCGGAAGATACGGTGATTTACCTCTCTCTTCACGCTCAAAGATAGCGGAAGATACGGTGATCGACACATCAGGAATTGCAGCTCGTGTGAGTACGAAAACAACATATCAGTCTACGTACCAAGGCGTCGGTGTTTTGTGAAACTAGAAAAACAAACACCCTACAGTGAGGCGTCACAAACATTATCCGAGTATTAAGAATATCCCGTATTGAGACGATAGGAAGTGAGTGCTTCTCATTCTATCTATACAGCTGTTGTGGTTTCGCGATTGTTGGTTGCAGTTTTTCCGGTGTCATCATACAGTCCCCCATATATACGGGATTGCAGGAGATTTGACATTCAGTGGAGGAGACATCGTATCAGCGCATAGCCTACAGCTGGAAAGAAGATTGATGTCACCCACACGCCTACACCCATCCTACAACAGATAGCAGCTAGATGGATCGCGTTTTCTTTACAGACGCCTAACTCCTGTAATACTGTAGGTATT
The DNA here is from genome assembly GCF_018991925.1 of Homarus americanus. Taxonomy (NCBI): domain Eukaryota; kingdom Metazoa; phylum Arthropoda; class Malacostraca; order Decapoda; family Nephropidae; genus Homarus; species Homarus americanus. The sequence goes on along the minus strand of NW_024717620.1, from coordinate 2,419,454 downwards.
TAAAGAGTAAAATACTTTATGCACAGTGAAACTCTATAACTTCTCAAGTGATTGTTACAACTAACAGTCATAACACCATATACACAGTTGGTAAAGGTAGAGGAATTATGTTCTCCCCATTACTGTGGCATACTGATTTAGAAGAATATTGTTATATGTGTTACATTTACTACAACAAGGAGAGGGATAGTTACATTGTTTCCTGCTTCTCCCGACAGCACATCTATAGCGGACTCGTCAGTAGTGGCGCTAAGCAAAGTGAAAGTGTTGTCAGTGCCGGTGAGGGTTGATAGTACAAGATTGGCTCTTGATATTGATATGGGTGCATGCGCTAATGCCTTGGCCTTGACATCCTATCAGGAGTTACAACGTAAATTCCCTCACCGCGACTTAAAATGGAGGCCTTGTAACGCTGAGCTCGAAGGAGTATCAGGTACTCAGTTGAGCATTAACGGAATGGTGACGTTACCACTCAGATTCTCAAAACGTGGTTCTCCCTTCTACGCGGACTTTTATGTAGTTCAGCAGTTTACTTTGCCAGCTGACGGGTTACTTGGTCTCCCAACCCTTAGAACGAACATGATAGATGTTCATCCACGTAATAATACTATTACGTTTAAAGGTGTTTCCTACAACGCTATGCTTCATTCTGAACCTATGCTCACCGCTAGGTCGAGTGTTGTCCACCAATCCCATTAAGAGGAAGGCGGATCATGCGTCAGAGCTACCTCATGACCTCACACCCACACTTTCCCAGCGTGATTATAGGAGCAATAGTTGGAAGATCGTACCTGCAGTTTTGAAGAGTACTCTCCATTACCAGAATGAGGAATTCACCAAAGAAGTGAAGATTAGTTTCTGCAAATGATTCGTTCACTGCCCAGGGTGTGACACGACGTGACTGCAGTTGTTGTGACTGCTCATCAATCAACATCCTGTCAACAAAATTCTTTCGTATGGCGTGAACAACCCCCAGCTACCAGCACCCCAGCACCCCACCCTAGTGATGATGACACATCCGGTCTGAGAGATGGTCTCTGCATTCTGAGGTATGGTATAGTGGATGACCTAGTGTAACCAGGAGCGGCGGTTTGCTGTACTCAGGATTTTCGTGAACATTGACCCAGTCACCGGACTTTGGAATCAGCTGTGCCTACTGTGATCGACACACACAAGTCTACGGGATTGCGGCAACAATTTCACATTATCAATAAATTCTAGAAAGGATTCTTCAATCAAGCCTACAAGATATGGGTAGTATCTAGGCATACATAAAGTACATACACACATTTACATGTTCAAGACATGCCTTCACATTGATAGGACATCAATAGGGTAATTGTCATTGTTGTAAGGATATGAATGTTCATAATTTTCAAACTACATATTTTAATGATGGCAATGGCACATCTTCTTAAAATAAAAATATGATAGTCCTACAAAAGTATCGAAGACTGTAAATTTTCAGCCATGCCGTGTAGTACCCTTCACAACTCCGTACCATTGCTCTCTGCAAAAATGAATGTTTCATTGAAAGAGTCTCAAGCACCACACACTCATTCATCTAGCGTGATTACAATTGCAAAAGTTGTACATTGCTAAGAAGGTGCGTTCTTAAACACGAAATAGGCGAAGATTATTTCTGTCATGTTGCTTTTGATATTGGCAGTAATGTTTGTGTTTTACATCAAGTTTCTTTTCTGTTTTAAGTCAGTGTCATCCAAGATGAAAATTGTTCATAACATTTTAACCCAAAAGGCACTAAAGTATAGGACCCCTGTAGTAGATAAAACCCCTACATTAGTAGAGTCCCCAGCATAGTGTCTACACCTATGTTTATAACACGGTTGTGACCGAGCGATGTAATGGCCCCTGCCTCATCAACAGAAGTATTATATAAATGGGTTACTTACATCTGATTTATATTCAGATTCACCCTCTGTAACTTTCCACTGGCTATGAGGTGACATGTTCAATGCACGTGATAAGGTGTGCCCACGGGAAGCTGCGTCATACTATGCTGAGTAAAGGCATAAGTAGCCGGCTCTCTGGCCACCTGAAGCGAGCAGTAGTTTGATATCCTTGACTAGAGGAAGACGTTATTTGAGAGCCGCAGTGGATGGTTCTGTCTTCCCTCGAGGGGGAACGACGTACCCATACCGTTCTCCCTCGATGGGTCACTACTCAGCAGTCACTCACATCAACTAATATTGAACGGACGTTGATCCACGTTTATATTACATAAACGCCGTCCTTTCTCATTCACTCATAAATAGTGGAACTTAGGATTGATATACACTCAGGAATTATAAACATAATACTTTTATAATAAAACAAGAAACTTCAATTGGGTTTCGTTACCAAAAGCGCAATTATATTATATGTGTACCAACCTGAATAACTGGGGATTAACCAGCGTAACACCACACACCACCACTACCACACACCACCACCACCACCACCACACACCACCACCACCACCACACCACCACCGCCACACACCACCACCACACCACACACCACCACCACACCACACACCACCATTGTGACACAACTCCGTGATGGAAGCGTCCTTCATACTGGCGCCCAGTGTGAGTTCTTCCGCAGCCAACCGAGGGTAAGACAAGCATGTGTACTGGCAGATTGGCATCAACCTAGCCAGCGAGGTGGAAAACCAATACCGGACGACTCCAGGCAGGAACAAAGATGTCGACCGCTTCCATTACTGAGCTTGAGCACACAGACGACCTCACCCCCGTCGCTCACATTGAACGCAACCTACAGGAGATCCTGAACACCTATGCAGATGCGTATGAACATTTCGACCTCGAGATGAACGTAGGCAAGACACAGTCAGCCCCTCCACCTACACCGTCATCCAGGATAAGGGGAACCTTGGCTTCCACCTGTACACCCCCGCGGACATCAAGATGAGATGTGTTTCTCAGGCCTAAAGCTGACTGCCCACCCGTGCCGTCTGTTGCAGGGAGTTGAGATGAACAAAACTGCGTGTCTATTAAGCAGTGGCCCTGTATGGCAGAGATATATAAGCCTCATACAAGCAACATCACATCACAGGTGCTCGAGGAGTCCAACTAACTGATCCATCCTTCGAGTCCCTTGAGAAGACAGGAGGACAAATGATAGTATTCACGCCGACACCATCCTGACCCAATTACGTTGGATCGACGTCAGTACCACACAAACGACAACAGACATCCAAAGTAGCTTCTCCACAGACCAGTCTAGTGACGGTCGGCCAACAAGAGGTATTGAGGTTGGCATATAAATTACCTAAATAAGTACCAAATGAGCGCTCACACCAGAAAGCCGTCACGCTGGTGGCTGGTGAAGGACCACACGGGAGGGTGTAACAAGCTGCCATGTTGATGACTACACGACCAGTACAGGGAAGATGCTGCCGCTGCGGACGACTCAACCCTTCCTGTATCGAGTGTATCAATTATTTGGTTACCTCATTTACTGTGTGTGTGTGTGTGTGTGTGTGTGTGTGTGCATTCTTTTACTGTGTATGTGCGTGTCTGACACTCTTATGCAGTGTACGTGTTTTTATGTGCATAATAACTTCAGTTATAGATTCTGTTGGTCGTAAGTTTGTCTAGAGCGGTCGGTGCTGGTAACTCGCCACACTAACACCGCCACACACTCTTGAGTACCGAGACAAACGTCCTCTTGTTGCCCACATGTTCAGAAAACTTTTACCACAGATATGAACAACACTTCTCTGTGTACTATACTGGTGCAAGGGAAGACGACCCAAGGGCTGATACTAAACCCTAACCTATCCTAACCTAACCTAACTTACGCTAACCTAACCTAACCAAACCCTCATCCGAACGGCCATACTAGTCTACTGTAGGTTAGGTTAGGTTGGGGTTAGGTTAGGTTAGGGATGTATTTAACTAATCATCTGTTTCTACATCATCAGTGGAAATTCTGTTTCTAAAAAAAAAAAAAGAAATCATATAAGATTGGTCGTTATATTTGAGAAAAGATTTTAATCTGGTGTGTGTGTGTAATAATAATAATAATAATAATAATAAACGGTTTATTAATAGAGTTGCAGCCGGTGGCTGAAAATATACAGACTTACATTTAATTTAGACATAATGATATAATATGCATTGAATACATTTACAGGGCTGTGCAGTACATAAATCAGGAGTTGTTTATTATTTTAACAATAGATGGGATGGTGCTGTTCTTATATCTATCGGTGCTGACTCTTATGGGCTGAATTTTGTTGTAGTGGCGGACTGCGCGAGTTGGGTGGGGGGCTGCAGGTGGCAGGAGGTGGCGATGGCGAGGGTGGTGCAGAAGTCCACGGCCAACCTTTCCAGTGCTTGGTGATGAAGGTCACTGAGGGATGGCATTTCCAGGGTGGAGAGAGCGTTAGTGTAGCCGGAGTATTCTGCGCCGAGCATGATTCTGCAGGCCCTTTTCTGTACCTTCTCTAGCTGACGTTGTTGGGTGGAGTTGAGAGAAGACGACCAGGCTGGTGACGCATACGTTAGTTTGGGGAGAATAAAGGCGTTGTAGATGGTCCTCAGCTCTGGCGTGGGTGTCCCAAGTGACCTAAGTCTTCGTAGCATGTAGAGACGGTACGAGGCTGCCTTGACTGTGTTATTTACATGGGCCTTCCAGTCAAGTTTGTTGTCTATAGTTACACCCAGGAGTTTGGCAGACTGCACCAGCTGGAGAGAATGGGCACCCACTGTGACTGCTGGGGCTTGCACTGGAGTGGTGGCAGTATTGCTGTGCATGATTACGGTTTTGGTGTGGTTGATGGTGACCTTGTTCTCTGTAGTCCATGCCTGTAGCCTGTCCAGGGTGCCTTGGAGCGGTGAGTAGTCTGGTGCGGTGTTGTCCACTGAAACCCCCACAGTGCAGTCATCCACGTACTTCCACCTGTGAGGAGTGTCCGATAGAGCGTCGTTGATCAGGATGAGGAAGCACAGTGGTCCCATCTTGGTCCCCTGGGGAACACCGCAGGTGTGTGTGTGTGTGTCCAAGAAAACACGTAAATCTGTATTTCTTCTAGACTATAACTCTGTTTGTCTCCCCTGTCAGTTTATTTCATCTGCTGTAAGTTTGATCAGCGTAAATGAAATAAAACTGCGTCACATCTTTAACTTTGATCAGCGTAAATGAGATAAAACTATATTGTATAATTGGTGAAGGACTCTTGGGAACAACAAACTATTGAATGGTTGTTAAGTTTATAGGTGTATAGAGAGTGATAGAGAGAAGGTCTCTCTCTCTCTCTCTCTCTCTCTCTCTCCACCGTAGCGAGACACAACAACAGTGGTGTCGACCGTAAGTGGATGAACTCTGTAATATTTAATGAATTCTCGCCAAATGAGCAGTTGTCGGCTACTTAACTAGATAAACATACATATTGTTGTCTAACACAGCTTTCAAGATAAGGATATAAAAAGTGTGTGTGTGTGTGTGTGTGTGGGTGTGTGTGTGTGGGTGTGTGTGTGTGTGTGTGTGTGTGCGAACACAGCCTGGACATTTAACGATATATTTTGAACAAACTATTGATGTAGATGTATCATAACAAGATGTTAAAGAATTTCGATAATCAGTATTTCTCACCATTAGTGTCTAGATTTATGACTCGCGGGGTGGGGTGGGGCGGGGTGGGGTGGGTGGGGTAAGGGGCGGGCGGGCGCGCTACAGTACATAAGAACATAAGAAAATAAGGAGTCTGCAATAGGCCGGTTAGTCTGTGCATGGCAGCTCCTGTCGAGAGTTACTACCACTCTCTATCATCCATGAATCTATCTAGCCTCCAGTAGGTGGTGTTTACAGGCAAACAATCGTTATTTATTATAGTGTTTGAGACCAGAGAAGAAGTTCCTCTCTCTACGGGCCAAGAGCTGTGTACAGGTGTGTGTGTGTGTGTGTGTGTGTGTAGGGGGATGGGAGGGGGTGAATCTAAAGACTCCAGGTCATGTACTACTCCAGGTGTTACAACAGGTGTTCATGATACTGTGTTTAGTACCTGACAGTGTATACGTGCAAAAGAAAAAACCCGTATATAGTTTGTCATTGGAATTGAATACCGATATTATGGCAGTTTAAGGCTTTAGGTATCGTAACATTACAGCTTAAGGTCCATAAATGCATTCTGTTGTAAGTCAAACAAATAATCTAAACTCTGGCTTAACAATGCGAAGGATTGAATCAAGTGACCAGAGTTGGGGAATAATAAAACGTAATGATAAATACAATACAGTGATTCTGGTGTATGATTGAGCGCCACTGTGAACATAGCACAGTGCAGTATGAGGTGTGCATGTTCGTCACGTCAGTTGTTGTGTAGAGTTCGGTTCTCTTAACACATACAACACGACCCAACCAGAACAACTTTATATTAGGATATTAGTGTGTGATCTGATAAATTGTCCTCAGTCTCTTGATTCCTTTTCTTGATTAATATCAGGAACATTTGTTTTTTGAAGGTGAGATATGTGAGAATGAGTAGGCCTATGGTATATTTATTGTCTTATGCTTAGGATTTCCAGTCACTTGATATTACGTGTTGGTTAAGACCTTTACGTTGTGTCAATATTTATTTAGGTAAACATATTTGAAGTTCACAGAGGTTTTAGTTACCTGCCGGGCCTTCGATATGTTCCTAACTCCCGCCACCACACCACCACATCACAGCACCACACCACATCACAGCACCACCACATTACAGCACCACATCACAGCACCACCACATTACAGCACCACACCACATCACCACACCACCACATTACAGCACCACACCACATCACCACACCACCACATCACAGCACCACCACATTACAGCACCACACCACCACACCACCACACCACCAATTCACCACACCACTTCACAGCACCACCACCACTATATCACCACGCCATCAGCTCACCATACCACCACATCACAGCACCACCACTTCACACCAACAATTCACCACACCACCACTTCACAGCGCCACATCACCACACCACATCACACCACTTCACAGCACCACCACCACTACTATATCACCACGCCATCAGCTCACCATACCACCATATCACAGCACTACCACATCACAGCACCACCACATCACCACACCACCATTTCACAGCACCACCATCACCACCTGGAGAAATATAAGACATCACTGGCCGTTGCCCTTGTTGACTTCAAGAAGGCTTTTGACCTTTTTGATCCCTGCACTGTTATCAACAAGGCCATTGCACTAGGGCTGCCCACCAACCTGGTCTCATGGCTCACCGATTTCCTGAGTGAGCGTCGTCAGGCAGTCAGGTACCAGGGTTCTGTCTCCACATTCCAACACCTCACCTGCGGTGTTCCCCAGGGGACCAAGATGGGACCACTGTGCTTCCTCATCCTGATCAACGAAGCTCTATCGGACACTCCTCACAGGTGGAAGTACGTGGATGACTGCACTGTGGGGGTTTCAGTGGACAACACCTCACCCGACTACTCATCGCTACATGGCACCCTGGACAGGCTACAGGCATGGACCAAGGAGGACAAGGTCACCATCAACCACACCAAAACCGTAGTCATGCACATCAATACCGCCACTACTCCAGTGCAAGCTCCAGCAGTCACAGTGAGTGCCCATCCTCTCCAGTTAGTGCAGTCTGCCAAACTCCTGGGCGTTACCATAGACCACAAACTTGACTGGAAGGCCCATATAAACAACACAATCAAGGCAGCCTCGTACCCACGCCAGAGCTGAGGACTAGCTACAATACATTTATTCCCTCCAAATTAACGTATGCGTCACCAGCCTGGTCGTCCTCTCTCAACTCTACCCAACAACGTCAGCTAGAAAAGGTACAGAAGAGGGCCTGCAGAATCATGCTCGGCGCAGAATACTCCGGCTACAACAACGCTCTCTCCACCCTGGAAATGCCATCCTCAGTGACCTCCACCACCACGCACTAGCAGGGTTTGGCAGTGGACTACTGCACCATCCTCGTCATCGCCACCTACTGCCACCGGCAGTCCCCCGCCCACCTCGCGCAGTCTGCCACTACAACGAAATTCAGCCCATAAGAGCCCGCACTGATAGATATAAGAATTGCACCATCCCATCTATTGTTAAAATAATAAAAAACTCCTGATTTATGTACTGTACAGCCCCATAAATGCATTGAATGCATATTATTATGTCCAAAACACATGTAAGTTTGTATATTTTAAGCCACCTGCTGCTACTCTATTAACAAATCGTTTATTATTATTATTATTATTATTATTATTATTATTATTATTATCACCACGCCATCACCATCACCACATCACCAACACCATCTTAAATTGAAAAAAAAAATTGCTCTGTATTGTAATAAGGAATACCAGCGTACTTTACCGTCAGACACACACACACACACACACACACACACACACACACACACACACACACACACACACACCCTCTCAACTCTCACGTGAAAAAAGAAAACATTTGTGCTGAACAGAAATACATCCACTATTCTCTTCCGTCACCTAAAAAAAAGTTTGTAGATGTTGGACTGAAATATACAATGTATGTATTTAATTTTCATACGCACCTGGAAATAACTTTACATTTGTTTCAGTAAAATATATACCTGAACTTTGTCCAAAATAAACTTTGCGTTAATAAGAAAGTTACATACGGTTTATGCATTCACCTGATATAAAGTTTGTTTGAGTTGCACTGAAATAAATACATGATACTTACCTTCATCCATAATTTTTACATTTCATTTAAAGAGAAAAAGAAAGATAGAGTATGCACAGTCCCCTTCACTAGTGTTTTTACAGGGGCTCGTCATGGTACAGTCCCTTTCACTAGTGTGTTTACAGGGGCTCGTCATGGTAAAGTACCCTTCACTAGTGTCTTTACAGGGGCTCGTCAGGTTTTATGCAGTGTGGCACCCCTGTGTTTGCTTACATTCGACAGAAGGAAACTCTCAATAGTAAACAAGCTATGGAATCAAAGTACAACAACATCAAAACAAATATCTCAATGTAATGATTTGTGGAATGTTTATATGACGAGTCCCTGTAAACTCACAAGTGAAGGGGACTGTACCTAGGCTTTATGACGAGCCCCTGTAAACGTACTAGTGAAGGAGACTTTACCTAGGCTATATGACGAGCCCCTGTAAACGCACTAGTGAAGGGGACTGTGCCTAGGCTTTATGATGAGCCCCTGTAAACGTACTAGTGAAGGGGAATGTACCTAGGCTTTATGACGAGTCCCTGTAAACGCACTAGTGAAGGGGAATGTACCTAGGCTTTATGACGAGGCCCTGTAAATGCACTAGTGAAGGGGACTGTATATATCCAAAAACTAACCTAAGCTAACCTAGCCTAGTGTAGTGTAACTGATACAATATATGAACAAAGTTTCCAACATTATAATATAGTACTTACCACAGGCGCCTCTCTTCATCCTCGTCTTATGCTGGTGTGTTAACCTGGGAAAAGAAACCAGTGTTAGGAGGAAACACTTACTGTAGCATTTTTTTTAACTTTCACCCCACCAGACACTCACACCCACCAGACACTCACACCCACCAGACACTCACACCCACCAGACACTCACCCCAGCAGACACTCACACCCACCAGACACTCACACCCACCAGACACTCACCCCAGCAGAGACACACCCCAGCAGACACTCGCCCCACCAGACACTCACACCCACCAGACACTCACACCCACCAGACACTCACCCCAGCAGACACACACCCCAGCAGACACTCGCCCCACCAGACACTCGCCCCACCAGACACTCGCCCCACCAGACACTCAGTTATCATTCACTGAGTCTTTAAGCAGTGCCAAGACTACAGTGTGGTGATCTGTCATATGGAATTACTGAACATTATTGACCGTTTGTTACTGTAGAAACTGGTGAAATACATTAACAAAATATATTACTGAGAATTATGCATCGTTTCCATATTAAGAGCAACACTTAGTTCCATCCCTTTGATAGTGTAGAGCTGCTAATTGTTTTCATCCACTGGAGTCATTCGCGGTCCATCAGTATTGTGTGTTTTTCCTCCTCTGTCGCTGCTGACGAGGCTGTTCCACTCTAACCAATTAAAAAACACGACTTTGATTTTAGCTGCAATGGGCCAACGAACAGTGTCAACAAAGCTGGAGGCTCATTATTACCCAGTGTGTTTTGTTCTTCGGCGCTGCGTTCTTATACATGTAGACACTAAAGTTTGTATAGCAACACGACAAAGTACTATGGTCCAGCCTACTACATAACATCTACCAGGAACCACAATTCTACCAAACTACAAGACAACTACGAACCATTCGATATATCTACTAGGAACCACAATTCTACCACATTATAAGACAACCACGAACCATTCTATATATCTCCCAGGAACCACAATTCTACCACATTACAAGACAACCACGAACCATTCTATATATCTCCCAGGAACCACAATTCTACCACATTACAAGACAACCACGAACCATTCTATATATCTACCAGGAACCACAATTCTACCACATTATAAGACAACCACGAACCATTCGATATATCTACCAGGAACCACAATTCTACCACATTACAAGACAACCACGAACCATTCTACAAATCTACCAGTGGCCAATAACCTGCTACATTGTAAAGGCTACAGAAATCTACCACACCATGCGCACGACGGCTCCCGCACCCTCCAGTCCAATACGCACAATTGATGCCATAAATCGGCCAGAGGAGGTGAGTATTGCATCAGAAAGCCCCGAGTCCTGCTAGACATTACAAAGCCATCACTATATATTACGCAAGTTTCCCCTCCTATCCAGCACAGATGACCGTTAACCCGGGCGAATGAACGTTAACTGGGGTAAATAAACGTTAACTGGGGTAAATAAACGTTAACTGGGGTAAATAAACGTTAACTGGGGTAAATAAACGTTAACTGGGGTAAATAAATCGTTAACTGGGATAAATAAACTGTTAACTGGGGTAAATAAACGTTAACTGGGGGGAACAAATCGTTAACTGGGGGAATAAACCGTTAACTGGGGTAAATAAACCGTTAACTGGGGTAAATAAAACGTTAACCGAGTCATATATCCCATAAACCAAGACACACAACTGTTAATTGCTGTAGATGACAGTTAATCGACACAAATGACCATAAATCACTGCAGGTGACACACAGATAAATGTCAACTAACAATGATGAATGCAAAATGACCCTAACTGTCAGAAAGACTCTTAACTGCCAGAGAAGTCCCTTAACTGTCAGAAGAGAGCCTTAACTGCCAGAAAAGAGCCTTAATTGCCAGAAAAGAGCCTTAACTGCCAGACGAGTCTTAATTGCCAGAAAAGACCCTTAACTGCCAGAAAAGACCCTTAACTGCCAGAAAAGACCCTTAACTGCCAGAAAAGACCCTTAACTGTCATAAAAGACCTTCAGAAAAGACCCCTAACCGACACATAGAACGATACCTGATATAGTAGATTAGTTAAAAGTGAATTGTGGTCCCAAAGGCAAGACCGTGTGTTGCGGACGGTGTGGATACAGCACACTGTACACTAAGCCTTCAGTACACCCATTTACAGCTGGGAGTGCTTGGAGATCGAACCACTGACCCATGGAACAGGAGTCGAGAGCTGCATCCAGTCGACCACCGTACTCCAAGATTAATTTATTGACACAAAGGACCAAAAAATGAAATGACGTTAATAGTTGTTATATGTGTATAGGAGACGTTAATAGGGGTTATGTGTGTATAGGAAACGTTAATTGTGGTTATAGGAGACGATAATAGTGGTTATGTGTGTATAGGAAACGTTAATAGTGGTTATGTGTGTATAGGAAACGTTAATAGTGGTTATAGGAGACGTTAATAGTGGTTATGTGTGTATAGGAAACGTTAATAGTGGTTATAGGAGACGTTAATAGTGGTTATGTGTGTATAGGAAACGTTAATAGTGGTTATGTATGTATAGGAGGCGTTAATAGTGGTTATAGGAGACGTTAATAGTGGTTATGTGTGTATAGAAGACGTTAATAGTGTGGTACTATATGAATATAAGGTAGTACTGTGCGTGTATGTGTGTACAAGCTGTAGTACTGTATGTATGTGTGTACAGGCTGTTGTACTGTGTGTATGTGTGTACAAGCTGTAGTACTGTGTGTATGTTTGTACTACATAAATTATTGTAGGGTCAAGTAGGTGTGAGGCTTCAAGGTGTTCCCAGGTTTACAAAGCCTCTTAGGGAGGGAAGGTGTGTCGCCTCAATACAGGTGAATATTTATGCATTATTCAGGGGTCACCTTAAAGGTTCACTCTTGATATGGCACCAGTGGGTTATTTCCCATAGACCATAGACATACATACATACATATATACGCAGACAGACAAACACATACATACATACGTACTGTAGTGATGGGTTGTCAGACCACAGCTTACTTCTCTGAAACAGTCCAGGCCTGACCCGACATTAGGGGGGTCAAGTGTAAGGGTACCCCTCGCAGCCGCTCAAAGGGTATTACAAATCAACCAGCACCCCTCCACATGACACACGGCCCCAACAAACATGTAAGAGACACACAGCTTGGAGAAGGTCGTGCCCGCGAGTGCTCCCGTTAGAGACCAAGGAAAATGGCCGCCTTGGATCGTTGTGTCTTGGGGGAAGAGGAGAGGAGTGTGGGGAAAGACGACCTCCTTGCCACGCTGTTAAGGCAGCTGGGGCAGTTGGGGAGTGAGGTTGACACTCTAAAGGGGGAAAATGAAGCCCTCAGGACGGAACTCCTTCAGGTAGGTGTCTTGCCTAGCAGGACACCTGCGAAGGAAGAGCAGGCGTGGAGAGTGGTTGTCTCCAAGAGGACTAGGGTCAGGCTCAGGAAAGCTGACCAGGGTGTGGAGTGCAGTAACCCCTACCAGGTGTTGGAGGAAGCTGGCGAGGAAGAGAAGAGGCAGGACGGTATGGATCAAGGAGAGGAAAGGGCAGTTGTACAAACCCTGCCCACAGGTAAGGTCGTGGTAGTTGGGGACAGCCAGGTGAGGTTTATAGATAGGGATTTTTGTGCGAGAGATAGGAAACGTAGGACGAGGGTGTGTTTTCCTGGGGCTGGGATAGGGCATGTAGCTGAGAGGTTAGACAGGGTTTTGTCAGGGGAGGGTACCAATCCAGTAGTGTGTCTTAGTGTGGGAGGAAACGACATAGGTAAGGTTAGGAGTGAGGAACTTTTCAAGAGGTATAGAGAGGCGCTGGGGAAGATAAGAGATATGGGAGGGATCCCGATAGTATGTGGTGTCTTGCCTAGAAGAGGGGTTGGTCGTGAATGGCTGTCCAGGGCAATTGCTATAAATTGCCGACTGGAAAAACATTGTGCAAACAATGGTTGGGCATTCATTGATAGCTGGCAACGATTCTATGGCAACGACTACCTGTACAGTCGCGACGGAGTACACTTGTCTCGTGAGGGGGTAAAGACGTTGTCTGCATCCCTGGAGCGTGAAATTGTCACTCCGAAGGGGGTGTTTCGCCAGTAGAGAGAGGTCGGGGAAAGTGGGAGTAAAAAAACAAGCAGGTCCTGGGAAATAAAATTAGTTGCTCAGGACAAGGGGGAAAAACAGGACCAGGGAAGGGTAGGTTTAAATGTATACTATACAAACAGTAGGAGCGTTAGAAATAAAATAGACTTGCTGAGAGCGGTTGTATGTACCGAGAATGTAGACGTCATAGTAATCACCGAAACTTGGATGAATCTGGCGAGCAAATTTTTTTTATCAGAGTACCACATAGAAGGGTACAACCTTTTTCACAAGGACAGGGAAGGTAGGAAGGGGGAAGGAGTCGCACTCTTCGTCAAGGATACATTAAAATGTTGTATTAATAATTCAATAAAGGGTGAAATAGGAACCGAGTCTGTGTGGGTAGAAATCACGGAAGGAAGAGAAAAACTAATTATGGGAGTGATTTACAGGCCCCCAAGTCTTGGCAAAGAAGCAGCTCAGCCCATATGGCAGGAAATGAGTAGGGCAGCAAAATATAACAACCTATGCATTATGGGGGATTTCAACTTCAGAAATATTGACTGGGACAACATTGTAGGCGACTATGAATCTGAAGACTTCTTTGACGCAGTACAGGACAATTTTTTGAAACAACTAATTACAGAACCTACTAGAGGTGACAATATATTAGACCTAGTATTAACAAATAAAGAAAATATTATCAGAGATATCACAGTAGGGGAAGAACTAGGTAACAGTGATCACAGAAATCAGGTTCACCCTAAATTGGGAAACGAAAAATAATGACAATATGGTCAGAGTCCCAAATTTTCGATTGGCGGATTATCAGGGGTTAAGAAGGTACCTAGGTGAGGTCACCTGGGAACAGTCACGTCAGTCCCCAGTAGGAACGGGTGAGGTCATAGATGACAACAATTGATCATGACTATAATATATTCACTAGTATACTACATAACGCACAAGAACAAAATATACCATACAGAAAAATTAGGTCAAATATGAATGAGCCAAGGTGGATGACCAGAAAACTTAAACATGACATAGGAATAAAGAAAAGAATATATAAGAAATTAAAGGGAGGGGAGGAGCGGCTCAGAAATAGGTATAATGAACTATCTAGGAATGTTAAGAAAAATGTAAGGAAAGCAAAGAGAGACTATGAAATCAAAATAGCAAGAGAATCCAAGGCGAATCCCAAGGGATTTTTCCAGGTATATAGGACAAAAGTCAAGGACAAAGTTGGGCCTTTAAAGTCAGGGAGGGGAGAAGTGATAAATGGCAGTGAAGAAATAAGCAAAGCATTGAACAGCTACTTCTTATCAGTTTTCACAGAAGAAATTCGCGAGGAAATTCCAGAGGTGGAACTGATATTTAAGGGAAAGGAAGAAGAGAAATTAAAGAATATCACTATCAGAAAAGAGGATGTTCTTAAGAAGATAAATAAACTAAAGAAAACAAAATCCCCAGGACCTGATGAAATTTTCCCTCGAGTCTTGAAAGAGTGTAGGGAACAGATTAGCGGACCCCTCGTAAACTTATTTACAAAATTATTAGACACTGGAGTTGTGCCAGACTTGTGGAAACAGGCAAATGTAGTACCCACATTCAAAAAGGGAGACAGAGCAACAACGTCAAATTACCGGCCGATCAGTTTGACGTCAGCAGTGGGGAAATTTCTTGAATCAATTATAGCAGATAGCATCCGATCGCATCTAGAGAAAAGCAAATTAATCTACGACTCTCAACATGGGTTTACAAAGGGAAAATCTTGTCTAACAAATCTGCTAACGTTTTTTTAGGAAAGTCTTCGAGGTAGTACATAATGGCGAAAATTACGATGTTATTTACTTAGACTTTAGCAAAGCATTTGACAGAGTACCGCATTAGAGGCTTCTGAGAAAAATTAAGGATCATGGTCTCGAGGGGAAAGTTTTAAATTGGATAAAATCATGGCTCACCGATAGAACGCAGAGGGTCAGCGTAGATGGTGTTAAATCTGAGTGGGGCCGTGTAACCAGTGGGGTTCCCAGGGGTCAGTACTAGGCCCACTCTTGTTCATAATCTACATAAACGATCTAGATACTGGGATCAGCAATGACATAAGCAAGTTTGCGGATGACACCAAAATAGGGCGGCAAATTAATTCAAGGCAGGATGCAAATGCATTACAGGAGGATCTAAATAAACTGCAGGGGTGGTCTGAAAAATGGCAAATGAAATTCAACACCAGCAAGTGCAGCGTACTTAATATTGGAAGAACAAATACTTATAATGTATACAGCCTTAACAACATCAACCTAGAGAAGTCGACTTGTGAAAGAGACCTAGGGGTACTTGTAAGCCCGGACCTACGGCCTAGAAAACAGTGCGTTAATGTTCGAAATAAGGCAAACAGATTATTGGGTTTTATATCTAGAAGTGTAAGTAACAAGAGTGCAGAGGTCTTATTGCAACTATATCTTGCGCTAGTCAGGCCGCACCTCGATTATGCGGTTCAGTTCTGGTGCCCCTATTATAGAATGGATACAAATTCACTAGAGTCGGTGCAGCGAAGAATGACAAAAATGATTCCGGGACTTAGAAACCTTCCATATCAGGATAGGCTAAAGAAACTTAACTTGCATTCCCTAGAAAGACGAAGAGTGCGGGGAGATATGATAGAAGTATTTAAGTAGGTGAAAGGAATCAATAAAGGGGATATAGATAAAGTTCTTATATTATCCGAGCAGGATAGGACTCGGAGCAACGGATTCAAGTTGGATAAGTTTAGGTTTAGGAGGGAGATAGGAAGAAACTGGTTCATGAATAGGGTGGTGGACGAGTGGAACAAGCTTAGCAACTTTGTAGTAAGTGCGGGAACTCTGGAAAGTTTCAAAAGGAGGCTAGATAGATTCATGGATGATAGAGAGTGGTAGTAACTCTCGACAGGAGCTGCCATGCACAGGCCAACCGGCCTATTGCAGACTCCTTATTTTCTTATGTTCTTATGTAAGGGCGCCCAAAACGACGTTTTGTCAGTCTTCCTCGCCGCAACAATACCCTCTTTGATGAGAGTTTGGTGACAACCCGAGCCTCTCAAAATAGTGACTGGTGTTTCGACACCGTCAACTTCTACCGTGCCTTGTGACAAAAAGGGACGAAAGGTACCAACGTCTGGTTCCTTCCTAAAACTCTCCTGGAAAGGATCAAAGTCTCGTGAGGCGAGAACCGGAACTGCAACCTCTCGTGCTTCACCTTATTTGGCTGAGGCCTAGTCCAACAAAAGTCAGCCTTATGACCCGGCTTTCCACAGAAACTACAAGTAAATTAGAAAATTAGGACGCCCCATTAGGTGGCGAACGAGTCCCAGCTCCTCCTGTCATGCACAAAATTACCATTGTTAGTCCTACCATTCCTCAAAACAAATCCATCAGCATGATTAGAAAAAAAAATATCACAAGTGTCAAAAGGTCATTAGTGAATCCTGGCAAGGTCGCCAAAACTGTTACGCCGTCTCTTAATTTACTTAAATATCCAGGTTCTAGGCGTAAAAAAAAAAGAAGAGTGAAGCAAATTAAAAGGGAATAAAAATAAATAAAGTAAACTTTTAAGAATTTATGTAATTAAATATTAACACAATAAAGAGCCTCGTAGGCTGTCACAACAAATTGAGTCACCATCGAAACTTAAGACAAATGATACTAAACATTGAAACATCAAAAGAATAAAAATAAAGCATTGGATTACGTTAACAGTGCATAAACAAATAAAAACTAACACTGAAGTTAACTAACGTGAAACACTGAATTACTTAAATGTAACTAAACAAATACTGATGGACATAAATAGGTACTCACAAAGATATACCACATTGGTGGCGACAGGAACAACACAGATAAATTAAGTATAAGTAACAGGTGACGAGTGTCACTCAAAGGATGTGAACTGTATGACAAGAGGACTGAACTAACTCCGTCAGCTGGTGGGTCCTATATATAAGGTCGGCTCCCGCCACGCGACCCGCCGGTGGGTCGTTTAACGATGCAGATGGTCGTTAGAGATCAAAGAATGCTTGTTACAATACTAAATAAAGAAATAAGATGGGCTTGAACAAATAATGACAGTTAAAACCTTAACAGCACAGGGTAAGGTGACTAGAATATATAATAGTAAATTTAACATCATTACAGGAATAATATGGAAGAACATGGGAGCATGTTATATATAAAAAAAAATAGAAAAATACGACTCGGTCGTAACAATATCTATACCATGGAGGAATAAAGTCCACTATATTGGGTAGTAATCTAGCCTCAAAAACTCCATATAAATACAGTCTCGAGGAACAGAAAGACAATTACCCATGCTCATGCCAAATATTTGCTTGTAAAACTTCCCATTTGCTCTAAACACATTGTCAATTACGCATAACTCTATCAATGTGAGAAAAGTATCATGTTCAATAGTTAAATCTAACAGTTGTAATTTATCTTTAAGAACTGAAAGTAGGTCTTTCACAGGTACTCTAGTGAACAGTGAATTTACATCAAAACGTATTAATTCACAAGATGCCATAGAGAAATCCGACTGCGAGAGAGATTTAGGATTAATGATAAGTAGGAACCTTAAGCCAAGTAAACAATGTGTTTTTGCTCGTAACAAGGCTAATAAAGTACTTGGGTTCATACAAAGGAGTGTTAGTTACAAGACTAGCGAGGTCATCCTAAAACTGTATCTTGCTCTTGTGAGACCACACCTGGATTACGCAGTTCAGTTCTGGTCACCGTATTACAGAATGGATATAGAATCTTGGAAAGAATTCAGAGGAGAATGACAAGACTAATCCCGGCATTAGGAACCTTGAGTATAGAGACAGGTTAAAGCATCTTAATTTGCACTCCCTCGAGAGACGTAGAGCGAGGGGCGACCTGATAGAGGTGTATAAGTGGAAGGCAGGGCTAAACAAAGGGGACATTACAAAGGTACTCAAACTATCCAACCAGGAGCGAACTCGTAACAATGGTTTTAAATTAGACAAATTTAGATTTAGGCGGGAAATAGGTAAACACTGGTTTGGAAACAGAGTAGTGGATGAATGGAACAAGTTACCAAATATCATCATTAACTCGAATACGCTGAATAGCTTCAAACATAGGTTGGATGCTTATATGAGCAATAGGGGTTGGGTGTAAACGGGACTGCCCAGTATGGGCCAATAGGCCCGCTGCAGTTTCATCCATTCTTATGTTCTTATGTTCTAATGTGTATATGTGAATTAGATATTTGGCCTGTAAGAGGGGATAGCATCTTAACCATCCACTTGAATAATTTGTAAGTAACAGAACCCACAGAACTCACGATTGGACAAATTTATTTGTCAGTGGCCCAAGGTTAAAAATGCTTTGAAAACCTTTGATTTAGATGTAGGATAATTATTTAGTGGGTCCCTTATGTTTTGACCTGACGAGTCACGTCGCCCCCTTCTCTTAAGCTCCACTACGTGTGTGTTGGTGTGGGGATTAGTGGATAACATCATTATGAACTGACCTCATGTTTAATAAGGTCGCCCTGTATATTTAAGCCTCTCTCCGTCCATGTAATCCAGTTGCCTCTGAAGACGTCTTGTATAAAGAAGAAAGCTAAGGTGCTCCGTTGTTTCCCTTTTCCCGTGTGATTTTATCAAGATTTATCTTATCCACGTTTTCATTGTGGATGTAAATGATGTATATGTATATATGCAAGTAAATCACTGTAGGTGCGCGTGATCTAGGTATATGCTGATAACCACAAGGAAAGAAGAAAACACGAAGTTCCCAAGCGCTTTCGTGTAATTCACATCTTCAGGGGTGAGTACAGACTAGAGAGAGAAATACAAATCAAGGTGTATATATACAGAGGAGGGTGAGACCAGGTCCACAATGGTCAGGTATTAGGTAATGACCCTACTAATCTTTAAATAGCACACAACGGTTGGTGGTCAGGTCAGATGGTCAGGTGACCCGGCCTTCTCACCTGGTCACAAATCTTCTTAATTACAAAATTGTCCAGCTTGTACATGCCGTTACTCAAATTCTTGTTGAATGCTTCGGTATGTTTAATAAGACTAGATTCTATGATGTTCCTACTATTAATTGAATTACATGGTAATATTGAGGAGGCATTATCCCAGTCAATGCAATGCTTGTTATCCCTCAAATGAACAAACAGAGCATTGGATTCCTGGCCTGTCCTAACACTGTATTTGTGTTGATTAATTCTAGTTGCAAGATCTTTACCTGTCTGGCCTAAGTAAAACATTACATTCCTTGCAAGGAACTTTATAAATGCAACCAATTGTGCTGTTGGGGGAGTTCTTGATTAACATTTGTTTAACAGTGCAGGAGTTTTTAAATGCCACATTGACGTTCCGGGTTTTTAGTTGTGAAGGAATGTGTGAGAAATTTTTGTGAAATGGTAATATTAAGATATTCTTATGGTCATGGGTGGGCTTGGGATCAGTTATATAAAAAGTTTCCTTAGTAATGTTTAGGCATTTGTCTATGAAAGATCTAGGGTATTTAAGGTTTGAGCCAATATTATATATATATTTGTATTCCTCATCGATGAATTCCGGACTGCAAATTCTCAAGGCACGTAAAAACATTGTTGAAAATACTGACTGTTTGACTTTATTATGGTGGGCAGAATAATAATGAACGTATGAACACACATTAGTTGGTTTTCTATAAATACTGAACTTAAAAGTGTTACCTATTCTGTGTATCAGACAGTCTAGGAATGGCAATTTACAGTCTTGCTCTAATTCCACAATGAATTTGATCGAGGGGGCTAAGTTGTTAAGTTGTGGCAGGAAAGCTTTTAGGACCTCATTACTTGGCCAGAGACATAATACATCATCAACATATCTAAACCAGACTGCTGAAGGTGGTAAAATATTACTTAATAGTTTCTTTTCAAATAATTCCATATATAGGTTGCTTAATACAGGTGAGAGTGGATTACCCATTGCCATACCAAATTTTTGAGCATAATATTCCCCATTGAATTCGAATTTGCAATCCTTAATACATAGTTTGATGAGTTCGATGAAGTCGTCTTTCGAGACGGGCAGTGAAATATCATCCAGGGAATCTATGAGGAACTCTAGTAAATCATCAACTGGGACCTTTGTAAAGAGTGATGTTACATCAAAGCTGACCAGTTTAAAATCATAATTAATGTGTAAGTTATTGAGTTTATCAACCAGATCCATATTATTCTTGATATTGGAGTTAGAAATGTTGCCAACTAGGGGATTTAGTAAAGAAACTAACCATTTAGATAGTTTATAAGGGATTGACCCAACTGAGCTAATGATGGGTCTTGCTGGGTTATTGGGCTTGTGGGTCTTGATTACACCGTACATGTATGGCAGTGGAGGGGACGTTGAAGTAAGATGTTTAATGAGAGTAGCTTTGCCTCTCAATAGGGACTTCAGTTTTTTGTTGAACTGGGTGTTGACAGTGTTGAGAGGATTATTTATGAGTTTAGAATATGTTGTAGTATCACATAAAAGGTCATTCATTTTAGAGATATAGTCATCTTTGTTTAAAATCACTACTGTGTTGGCTTTATCTGCTTTAGTGACATGTAGATCCTTATTTTTCTTAAGGGCTTGGATTGCTTTGGTGAATCTTTCTGGACAGTTTGGAACACAAGGCTTGGACATAGATGCATACACAACACCTTTACACATGTTCACTTCTTCACTTGTCAAATTACTGAATTTCTCCAAACTGCAAAATGCTCTGGCTATGTCAACACTGTCGACTCCCTTGTTAGAACCATCAAAACTTAAACCATAGCCGAGGGCACACAAGGTATCATTGTCTAGTTGTTTAGAGGAGAGATTCACTACACAGTTGTTATTGGCATCCTTAGTCCAATCACTATTTCTAATAAGGAGTGCCAATTTGTGGTCTATCTTAGCTTGAAGATCAGAACGCTCACGTCATCAAAACAGTAGTCCAACATGAACTTTTTCCAATAACTCGGTATGGTCATATTAAAAGCACGCTTTTTTTGTCTTACAATACGGAAGGCTTCATCCACTTCAATTTTCTTTATTTCTAAATGTTTCTTAAGGATGATTTCTTGGAACTCCTCAAAGGGGCGGTCAGACCTGGAACGTCAATGTGGCATTTAAAAACTCATGCACTGTTAAACAAATGTTAATCAAGAACTCCCCCAACAACACAATTGGTTGCATTTATAAAGTTCCTTGCAAGGAATGGAATATGTTTTACTTAGGCCAGACAGGAAAAGATCTTGCAACTAGAATTAAACAACACAAATACAGTGCTAGGACAGGCCAGGAATCCAATGCTCTGTTTGTTCATTTGAGGGATAACAAGCATTGCATTGACTGGGATAATGCCTCCTCAATATTACCATGTAATTCAATTGATAGTAGGAACATCATAGAATCTAGTCTTATTAAACATACAGAAGCATTCAACATGAATTTGAGTAACGGCATGTACAAGCTGGACAACTTTGTAATTAAGAAGATTTGTAACCAGGTGAGAAGGCCAGGTCACCTGACCACCAACCGTTGTGTGCTATTTAAAGATTAGTAGGGTCATTACCTAATACCTGACCATTGTGGACCTGGTCTCACCCTCCTCTGTATATATATACACCTTGGTTTGTATTTCTCTCTCTAGTCTGTACTCACCCCTGAAGATGTGAATTACACGAAAGCGCTCTTATTTACTTAAATATCCAGGTTCTAGGCGTAACCAAACAAAAATGTGAAGTAAATTAAAAGGGAATAAAAGTAAATATAGTAAACCTTTAAGAATTTAACCAATTAAATATTACACAATAAAGAGCCTCGTAGGTTGTCACAACAAATTGATTCACTATCGAAACTTTTAAGACAAATGATACTAAACATCGAAACCTCAAAAGAATAAAAATAAAGCATTGGATTACGTTAACACTGCATAAACATATAAAAACTAACACTGAAATTAACTAACGTGAAACAACACTGAATTACTTAAATGTATCTAAGCAAATACTGATGGACATAAATAGGTACTCACATAGATATACCACATTGGTGGCGACAGGAACAACACAAATAAATTAAGTATAAATAACAGATGACGAGAGTCACTCAAAGGATGTGAACTGTATGACAAGAGTACTGAACTAACTCCGTCAGCTGGTGGGTCCTATATATAAGGTCGGCTCCCGCCACGCGACCCGCCGGTGGGTCGTTTAACGATGCAGATGGTCGTTAGAGAACAAAGAATGCTCGTTACAATACTAAATAAAGAAATAAGATGGGCTTGAACAAATAATGACAGTTAAAACCTTAACAGCACAGGGTAAGGTGACTAGAATATATAATAGTAAATTTAACATCATTACAGGAATAATATGGAAGAACATGGGAGCATGTTATATATAAAAAAAAATAGAAAAATACGACTCGGTCGTAACAATATGTGTATATATGTATATGTATGTATATGTATGTATAAATAAATAAAAATAATACAAAAACAAATAAATAAAAGATAATAAATAAAAAATAAATAAATATTGAAGTGATAACCGTGGTAACATTATGAGATGTTCTTATTACCACCATGCTATTGTACTATTCCAGATGATACTAAATGTTACATAATACTTCCTTGAGATAAATGTATAGTATATATCAGGTGCCTCAAAGAGAGCTCAGGTTCTCAACTGGCTCAGCCATGTTAATATTGTTATTTCGATCTACTCTGTTGTATCTGTATTTTTCTGGCTAAATAAAATGTTTCAATTCAACATCAAAACCCTGGCAAGCCGAACCAGGGAGGGGATTTCCGCTGTGGGGGGCGTGGGACAGGACGGTCAAGGATCCAGCCTATACTCATGTACAGAGGGCGAAACCACGACTACAGAGACTGCCCCACACGTCGTCCTGAGGGATGGCATCCCCCCCAGTGTGACCGGCGACCCCCGGCCGGACTGGCGGAAAGATATGTTGCAGAGAAGAAAAGCAGATGGAACAGAAAAATCGTCTGAAATATGAAAATGAAGATGTATAAAGAAACACAGATGAACTAGAAAAACTCATCTGGAATATGTTGGAAAATGCTCTAAACGTAGAGGAAGCGCAGATGTACAGAAACATCATGTGGAATATGATAGAAACCAGGAGGAAGTGAGAAGATGTGGTGACACGACCTACAAGGTGCGGCATTGAAGAAAGAAAAACGTGCTATGTAAAGAAAGAAGACAGAAGACGTGCTGTGCTGACATTAGAAGAAAGTCGACGATGACAAGGTGGATCATCAGAAGGACCAACCGACTACCGCTGTTGTGCTGCCGGCATCCCCTATCTCTGATACCAGTTGGGAGGAGGACGTGAGCCATGCTGGACCCAACTAATGTACTGATGTTGTTGATGTACAATAAAAAGATATAACACCCTAACATGTGAAGTAGGAGCATTTTTTGTGTATTTTGAAGTATTTCATTCTCTGATTTTTGTTAACATGTACTACAAAGAATGTAATAATTAAGAAAGATTAGTCACTTTTTCTATGAGATCATTTGATCAATGTTTTGTATTACCAAACGCAAGGTTGTGGGACGAATTATTATTTTGACACGGCCTGGTTATGCAATGTAACACCTGTTATTGCTTGTAGAATGTGATTTGCAAGTTTGCCTCGGACACTATGCTAGAAATGAAGAATCTTTAGCTCACTCAGTGTTCACTTAGTGTGTATATGTTGTATTTTTTTTCTCCTGGCATAGAAACTTTAGTCTTGGCGGGAGGTATAGTAAGCTTTGTCAGATCAAACTATGCCAGTAGAAAAACATACATCTCTAGTGTTATTGTTTGTAAAATGTAAGGATGCATTATCGCCTGAGGGACTATATTAGATACTGCACATGATGTTACTGTCTATGTGTGTCATCAGTTCTCTGAGCATGAAAGCTTTGGTCTTGGCGGGAGGTGTAGTGATGGGTTGTCAGACCACAGCTTACATCTCAGAAACAGTCCAGACCTGACCCGGCATTAGGGAGGTCAAGTGTAAGGGTACCTCTCTCAGCTGGTCAAGGGGGTTACAAATCAACCAGCATCCCTCCACATGTCACACGGCCCCAACAAATATGTAAGAGACACACAGTCAGAAGGAGCCACCTGCCGACCCTCCCCCAATTTACACAATAACCTACAGTACATCTCAGACAAGATCCAGACCTGACCTCACATTAGCCAGGTCAAATGTAAAGGGACCCCTCGCAGCCCAAGTCAAGGGGCCACAAATCAACCAGCACCCCTCTCATGTCACACGGCCTCACCAGCGATGTTAACAAGCCCCCAGTCATCTGAAGATTCTTCCAAAATATACAACAACTTATAGCTCCGAAAAAGTCCAGACCTGACCTTACATTAGCGAGGTCAAATGGAAGGATACTCTTCGCCGCCCCCCCCCTCCCGATCAGCTCAACCTGACGGCTCGTCTCCCAATATATAGGACGTCGTAGCCCTCCCTCGAGAGAGAGTGTCTTGTAACCAAGAAGGGCCAGCAACAAAGTCCCCAGTCCCGCTCGAGAGAAGTCAGACAGAGAAGGCCGGAGGCAAGTCGCCTCCGGTCGGGAGCGAGTTGCCCTCGACACCAGTGCCCAGCTAAGCAGCCTCCCATAGAGACAACCCAGGACCACCTGCTAGGCCTCCCCCAGGTCACGTGAGTTTTTGTCAGAGCTTTCCATGGGATGAGTTACTTACGTGGGAAGTGTATTCATTTCATGTTCGTGTCCGAGAATCAGTGTCTAGTAACGTAATGTCCTAGTAACTTCAATAGAAGGTGTTATTAATGTGTCCATGTCATGTTCGTAATTGAGAAATAGCTGTAACGAAGCGGTGTTTGAGAATCGTCCTTAAGAAAGTAATAGATGTGTATTGACGTATAAGATAAGATAAGTGTATTGACAGAGTCAATAACTAACACGGCCACGCTACCAAAATCTTCCTCTCTTTTACTCTCTTACTAAATATTATCTTCATACTTTCTACTTTAAAACCCCAGTACAATAAACACTTTTACTAACGGAAGAATATCAACATGTACAGTATATATACTACATACACAAACACAGTTAACGTTTCCTATACACATATAAGTGAACTTACAAATAACTTATACACACTTAAACACCTGAACATCTGGTGTACACATGTAGTTACCGTTACCGCCTCCAACGCCGTGCGAGGCAAAGGGGCTCCACATACTCGCGCCAGCCAATTTTTCTTGAGCCCTTTCCATCGTTGTATTGAACTCGTCCTCCGTCTCCCTTCTTAAAGTTGGGATCCATGTAGGCCTTGGTCATCCTCTTTTTCTCGATCCGTCCACTATCCACTCTCAATACTCTATCCGGACGCACAAGCAGAATGTGCCCCAGCCACCTCCATCTATTCTTCACCAGCCATTCGTCGATCGGGAATGTTTGTGACTTTTCTTATCGTCTCGTTTCTAATACGATCACGCCATCTTATCTTCATCTCCTTCAAGTCTGTCAACATACTGTACACTTTCTGTGTGTTTCTGTTGTATAACGCTCCAGGTCTCTTCTGAGATCCTTTTCTTCCGTTTAATTCCTCTCTTTTTCTTCCCAAAACTTCCTCAGCTGAGCCCTGATACAACTGTTTAATGTCTGTCTACCTATTATCCACATTCCTTATGTTTCCGCCTTCCGACACCCCTGGTTCCTCTTCATTCAATGTCTCCAATAGAATGATGTGGTTGCGGCATTCAAGTTGAAACTCTTCTTTAATCTGGGGATCTAGCAGTTTCTTGGTATCATAATGAGTCAGTTCCTCGTTTCTCTCTCTCGCTTCTAATTTCAACTGTACGGTTGCTACAACCATTTGGTGGTCACTTCCGACATCCGCACCTCTATACGTCAGCACAACTCGTAGCGAATTGCATCTCTGCTTACCAATCATAACATGGTCAATCTGATTACGATAGTTCCCATCTGGCGATGTCCACGTATACTTATGAATATCTTTATGCTTAAACATTGTCCCGCCAATAACGAGGTTGATAGCCGAGCACAAGTTTACTATCATGTGTCATTGTTCTAACATTCCATGTCGCAATTTTGATAATGTATTTAGTATTGATAAACCGGGAGATTCTTAGCACCCCTCTTCGCCCGGGACTGGGGACCATATCATTGCTGTCAATCATCGTAATGGTTGGCGGAATCCTTGGAGGATTCATCGGCTAGGTACTCCAGAGAAGAAGCCATCCCCTCGTGTAGCGCAGTTCCCATCTAACTTGGACAGGTGACCCCTATTATAGAGATAAGCGTCCGAAATCACTGCCGGGAATACAGTCTGTCGTACCCCGCCAGGAATTTCACCAGTCACCCCGCTGCCAGTGACTTCATGTAGACACACTATTAATTTTCCTTTACACTGGTAGACATATTATTAACATCTCCTGTACATATATACACACTCTGTTACTCTATCCATTGTCTACAGACACTATTAACGTACTGTATTGTACACACGTAAACTATAAACGTGTGATGTACTGTACACAACAAAACGGTCTCCTGTCTACACTCTTACTTTTAGTGTCTCCTGTACAGAAGCAGAAGCCTTTACACACAAGTACACTATTAACGTCTCTAATACAAAAAACAACACTTAAGTAACGCCACCTGAACAGAACACACCATTCAACTCCAGAAACCAGGCACAGCCTTACAACTAGCCTATCACAGTGTAGTGTAGATGTGACCCTCCCTCCAGCTCCCTCTCCTCCCTCCAACTTCCTCTCCTTCCTCCATCTCCCCTCCCTCCACCCCCTCTCCTCTTTCCCCATCATGGCAGTGTCAATGTGTCGGTAACGATAAGGCGGACAAGGTGGCCAGAGCCGTCCAGCCCCTGTACTGAGTCACTCCCTTATAAGGATATGCGTCCTGGGATTACAGTTGCCATAAGTCATGCCGGGCGGCATTGTTGGGATGCCCTTGTTAGCCCAAACAAGCTCCGGGAGATTACCTGAATGCCACACTTGACACTAACCACTCTTGGCTGACACACGGCTACCTGATGAACCAAGTACAGGGTGTGGTGCCTCCCTGGTGCCCTGGTCTGGGGCACCTTAGGAGGCGGCACCACTCTTGGTGCACAGGATCATCTCGAGAGGGAGAGTACCGAGGCGGCTGGTGTCCTGTATAGTTTTATGTTACATTATTTCTAAAAGAGAAACAAAAAATCAAGTGTTTCATGACTTAACTCTTATGATGCCAGACATACAAATCTACCAATTACTCTGATCCCTCCATCTTCCTCTCCTCCTCTTCCCATCTCCCTCTCTTCTTCTCATCTTCCTCCCCCCTCTACATCACCCTCTCCTCCCCCTTCTTCACTTGTAGGACAGAGAGTTAATAGCCTATTACTTCTCACACTACCGCCCCTGACCCCCGCTACAACACAATACAGACTTTCATCTGTGTTATGATGCAGAGTTTCTGATAAAACTTTATTGAACTGATGTTACTTTGGTGGTTCTTATCACGATAAAGATGATAAATATTGCCTTTACTGGAGAGAGAGAGAGAGAGAAAGAGAGAGAGAGAGAGAGAGAGAGAGAGAGAGAGAGAGAGAGAGACTCATTAAAGAAGGCTTTGAACAGGTCAATGGAGGCTGGCTCAATTTACTGGGAGAGGAAGGAGACGAAAGACTGAGAGAAGAAGAGGAAAGATAACGAAGGTGAAGCCATAAGTGAAGAGGAAAACAGAACAAACAAATATATCAAGAGAGAGAGAGAGAGTCAACAATCAAGGCTTTGAATGCATCCCTAAAGAGTGGCTCAGCTGAGAGAGAGAGAGAGAGAGAGGGTCGCGATGTTTGACATTACTAGTAAGGTTTACTTCTCATTAGTGCCTCAGAAGCCTGGCACACACACACTCTCTGCCACAACCACCACTACTACCACCACCACAACAACCATCAGTACTACCACAACCACCACTGCTTCCACCAATTCACTACTATCACCACAACCATCACCACTACTATCACCACAACCACCATCACTACTACCACAACCGCCACCACTACTACTACCACCACAACCACCACCACTACTACCACCAACACTACTATCACCACAACAACCACCACCACTACTACACTACCACTACTACCACAACCACCACTACCACCACCACTACTATCACCACAACCACCATCACTACAACCACAACCACCACTACTACTACTACCACCACTACAACCATCACCACTACAACCACAGCCACCACCACTACTACCACCACAACAAACACCACCACTACTACTGCCACAACAACCACCACCACTACCACCACCACCACCACCACTACTAACACCACAACAACCACTCACACCAGTGAATCGGCTGGATTGTCCAATTAACCAGGTCGTTCACATATATTTATTATTTGGGTTTAAGTAACGAAACCCAAACTGTAGTTCCTTGTTTATTATAAAAGGATTGTATCTATAATTCCTGAGTGTAGATCGACCGTAAGTTCCACTGTATATGAGTGAATGAGAAAGGGACGGTTTTATGTAATATAAACGTTAGATCACGTCCTTGCGATATAAGGCGAGTGACTCATGAGTAGTGACCCATCGAGGGAGAACGGTGGGTGCTGTTCCCTCGAGGAAGATGGACATCCACTGCTGCTCTCAAATAACGTCTTCTAGTCAAGGATATCAACCACGGCTCGCCAGGTGGCCAGAGCCGCTAATTATGCCTTTAATCAGCATAGTATGAAATAGCTCCCCGTGGGCACACCTTATCACGTGCATTGAACATGTCACATAGTAGCCAGTGGAATGTTACAGGGTGGTGAATCTGAATATAATATCAGATGTATTGACCCAATTATATAGTATGTTCTGTTGATGAGACAGGGGCCCATTACACCACTACTACCACAACCATCACCAACACCACTACTACCACCACCAGAAGCATCACCACCACCACCACCACCACTACTATCACCACAACCACCATCACTACTACCACAACCATCACTACTACCACAACCAAAACCACAACCAGCACCACTACTACCACAGCCACCACCAGCACCACTACTACATCCACTACACATTCAATCACCACTACACACAACTACCACCACATTTATCACATCATTACACCAACTATCACACACACAACCACCACTACTACAAATACCACAACAACTCACCATCACCACATACTACCACAATAACAACCACCATCATTATAATCAGTCACAACAACCACCAACTGCTAACACTATCACAGCCACCACTACACCATTAATCTCACAACCACTACCATATAACCACCACTACCACTATATAACAACCACAACCATTAACCACCATAACCACCAATTACTACTACCACAACTACTATCACTATCACAACTACCACCATCACACCACTAATACTACCACCATCACTATCACCAGAACAACCATCAACCACTACTACTACCACAGCCACCAACGCCACGGCTACTTCTTGAAATACATACAGTCTTGATGTGAGTGAGGTTGTAGTGTGAGTAGTAGGATGTGTTGTAGTGTGAGGTAGAGTTGTTGTTGTGTGAGGCAGGGGTGTTGTGTGTGTGAGGCAGTAGGGATGTGTTGTAGTGTGAGGCAGTAGTGATGTGTTGTGGAGTCAGTAGTGATGTGTTGTGTGTGTGAGGCAGAAGCGATGTGTTGTAGTGTGAGGCAGTAGAGTTGTGTTGTTGTGTGAGGCAGTAGGATGTGTTGTAGTGTGAGGCAGTAGGATGTGTTGGGTGAGGCAGTAGGATGTTGTAGTGTGAGGCAGTAGTGATGTGTTGGTGGTGTGAGTGTAAAAGGTGTTGTAGTGTGAGAATGATGTGTTGTAGGAGGCAGTAGTGATGTACTGCAGTGTTAGGCAGTAGTGTGATGGTAGTATGTGTTGTAGTGTGAGGCATTAGTAATGTGGAGACAGAGTGATGTTTTGTTGTGGAGGCAGAAGATGTTGTGTGTGTGAGGCAGACGTGATGTGTTGGTGTGAGACAGTAGTGATGTGTGTTGTTGTGTGAGGAGTTGTAATCTGTTGTAGTGTGAGGCAGTGATGTGTTGGTGTGGCAGTAGGATGTGTTGTGGAGGCAGAGGGATGTGTTGTTGTGTGGAGGCAGTAGTGATGTGTTGTTGTGTGAGGCAGACGTGATGTGTTGTAGGGAGACAGTAGGTGAGTAGTAGTAATGTGTTGTTGTAGAGGCATAATCTGTTGTGTAGTGTGAGAGTAGTGATGTGTTGTAGTGTGAGGTAGTGATGTGTTATAGTGTGAGGCAGTAGGGATGTGACTGCGTGTTAGGCAAGTGGTATAGTAGGTGCAGAGTGTGAGGCATTAGTAATGTGTTGGAGTGGAGGCAGTAGTGATGTGTTAGTAGAGACAGTAGTGATGTTTTGTTGTGGGAGGTAGTGAGGTGTTGGTAGTGTGAGACAGTAGTGAGGCAGTAGTAATGTGTGTTGTGTGGTGGGCAGTTGTAATCTGTTGGTGTGAGGCAGTAGTGATGTGTTGTTGTGGAAGTAGTGATGTGTTGTAGTGTGAGACAGTAGGTGAGGCAGTAGTAATGTGTTGTTGTGTGAGACAGTTGTAATCTGTTGTAGTGTGAGGCAGTAGTGATGTGTTGTAGTGTGAGGCAGAAGTGATGTGTTGTAGTGTGTGAGGCAGTAAGGATGTACTGCAGTAAGGAAGAGTGGATGCAGTGTGAATGTGTTGTAGGGAGGCATTAGTAATGTGTTGTGTTGTGAGGCAGTAGTGATGTGTTGGGTGAGGCAGTAGTGATGTTTTGGTTGGGTGAGGGACGTGATGTGTTGTAGTGAGACAGTAGGTGGAGGCAGTAATGTGTTGTTGTGTGAGGCAGACGTGATGTGTTGGAGTGGAGACAGAGTGAGGCAGGAAAGTAATGTGTTGTTGTGTGAGGCAGAAGATGTTGTTGTGTGAGGCAGACGATGTGTTGTGTGAGACAGAGTGTGAGAGGCAGGTAATGTGTTGTTGTGTGGAGTGGAGTTGTAATCTTGTTGTGAGGCAGAGGATGTGGTTGTGTGAGGCAGTAGTGATGGGTTGTAGTGTGAGACAGTAGTGTGAGGCAGTAATGTGGTGTAGGAGACAGTAGTGGTGAGGCAGTAGTAATGTGTTGTTGTGTGAGGCAGAAGATGTTGTTGTGTGAGGCAGACGTGATGTGTTGTAGTGTGAGGCAGATGTGATGTGTTGTAGTGTGAGACAGTAGTGTGAGGGGTAGTAATGTGTTGTTGTGTAGGAGTTGTAATCTGTTGTAGTGAGGCAGAGTGATATGTTGGGTGTGATGTACAAGGTGAGTAGTGATGTTTGTTGTGAGGCAGAGGATGTACAGGAGACAGGAGTAGTAATGTGTTGTTGTGTGAGGCAGTTGTAATCTGTTGTTGTGTGAGGGCAGACGATGTGTTGTGGTGGTGTGAGGAAGTAGTGGAGGCCGTAGTGTGAGGTAATGTGTTGTAGGGGACAGTAGTGATGTTTGTTGTGTGAGGCAGAAGAGATGGGCTAGAGAGGCATTGAGAGGCAGAAGAGATGTTGTTGTAGGTGTGAGGCATTAGTGAGTCAGAAGAGATGTTGTAGTGGGTGGAGGTAATGTGGGAGGCATTAGGAGGCAGAAGAGATGTGTTGTAGTGTGAGGCAGTAGTAATGTGTTGTATTGTGAGACAGTAGTGATGTTTTGTTGTGTGTGAGGCAGAAGGATGTGGTTGTAGTGTGAGGCTGTAGGTGAGGTAGGTGTTGTAGTGTGGGGACAGTAAGGATATTTGTTGTGTGAGGCAGAAGAGATGTGGTAGTGTGAGGCAGGTGTGAGGCATTAGTGTGGAGGCAGAAGAGATGTTGTAGTGTGAGGCAGTAGTAATGTGTTGTAGTGTGAGACAGTAGTGATGTTTTGTTGTGAGGCAGAAGTGATGTGTTGTAGTGGAGGCAGTAGTAATGTGTTGTAGTGTGAGAGCAGTAGTGATGTCTTAGGTGAGGCAGAAGTGAGGTTGGTGGAGGCAGTAATGTGTTGTAGTGTGAGGCAGTAGTGATGTGTTGCAGAGGCAGTAGTGATGTGTTAGGGCAGTAGTGGGGGTAAGTGGTGATGTGTTTTTGTGTGAGGTGAAGGATGTGTCGTTGTGTGAGGGGCAGAAGTGATGTGTCGGTGTGAGTCAGTAGATGTTGTAGTGTGAGGTAGTGATGTTGTAGTGTGAGGCAGTAGTGATGTGTTGTAGTGTGAGGCAGAGGAGTGTTGTAGGTGTGAGGAGTAAGATGTTGTAGTGTGAGGCAGTAGCGATGTGTTGTAGTGTGAGGCGGTAGAGTTGGTGTGAGGCAGGGATGTTGTAGGAGGCAGTAGTGATGTGTTAGTAGTGAGGCAGTGATGTGTTGTAGTGTGAGTCAGTAGGAGGGTTGGGTGTGAGGTGCAGTAGGGATGTGTGGGGAAGAGGTAGAGTTGTTGTTGAGAGAGTGATGTGTTGTAGTGTGACAGTAGTGATGTGTTGTAGTGTGAGTAGTGGAGGTGTTGTAGTGTGAGGCAGTAGTGATGTGTTGTAGTGGAGGCAGTATGATGTGTTGTATTGTGAGGCAGTAGTGATGTACTGCAGTGTTAGGCAGATGCAGTAGTAATGTTGTAGTGTGAGCATTAGTAATGTGTTGTAGGAGACAGTAGTGATGTTTGTTGTGTGAGGCAGACGTGATGGTTAGTGGAGACAGTAGTGTGAGGCAGTAGTAATGTGTTGCTGTGTGAGGCAGTTGTAATCTGTTGTAGTGTGGAGGCAGTAGTGATGTGTTGTTGTGAAGCAGTAGTGATGTGTTGGTGTGTGGAGGCAGTAGTGATGTGTTGTTGTGTGAGGCAGTAGTGATGTGTTGTTGTGTGAGGCAGTAGGATGTTTGGTGAGGCAGACGTGATGTGTTGTAGTGTGAGACAGAGTAAGAGTAGTAATGTGTTGTTGTGGGAGAAGTAATCTGTTGTTGTGTGAGGCAGACGTGATGTTGTAGTGTGTGAGGCAGAGAGCCGTAGTGAGAGTAGTAATGTGTTGGTAGTGTAAAGTAGTGATATTTTGTTGTGGAGGCAGAAGATGTATAGGAAAGAAGCAGTGGATGGCATTAGTGTGAGGCAGAAGAGATGTGTTGTAGTGGCAGTAATGTGTTGTAGTGTGAGACAGAATGTGATGTTTTGTTGGGAGGCAGAAGGATATTAGGAGAGGTAGTGTGTGGAGTGGAGACAGTAGTGATGTTTTTGTGGAGGCAGAAGTAATGTGTTGTAGTGTGAGGCCGTAGTAATGTGTTGTGTGTGAGACAGTAGGGATGTTTGTTGTGGAGGCAGAAGTGATGTGTTGTGGTGAGGCAGTAGAATGTTGTTGTGTGTGAGACAGTAGTGATGTCTTTTGGGGAGGCAGAAGTGATGTGTTGTGGGGTGAGGCAGTAGTAATGTGTTGTATAGGTGACGTTCTGTGGAGGCAGAAGTGATGGGGTGGAGGAGGTAGGGAGGCAGTAGTAATGTGTTGTAGTATGAGGCAGTGGTGGTGTGTTGTGTGAGGTGTGGAGGTGATGTGTTGTAGGTGAGGCAGTGGTGATGTGTTGTAGTGTGGGGCAGTGGTGATGGTTGTAGTGTGGAGGCAGTGGTGATGTGTTGTAGTGTGAGGCAGTAATGATGTTTTGTAGTGTGAGGCAGAGGATGTGTTGTAGTGTGAGGCAGAGATGTGTTGGGTGAGGCAGTAGGTGATGTTGTAGGTGTGGAGAGTGGTGATGTGTTGTTGTGTGAGGCGTGTGGGGATGTGTTGTAGTGTAGAGGCAGGTGATGTGTTGTAGTGGAGGAGGTGATGTGTTGTAATGTGAGGCAGTGGTGATGTATCAGTGTGAGGCAGTGGTGATGTGTTGTAGTGTGAGGCAGTAGGATGTGTTGTAGTGTGAGGCAATGGTGATGTGGTAGGAGGCAGTGGTGATGTGTTGTAGTGTGAGGCAGTAGTAATGTGTTGTAGTGTGACGATTCGTAATATGTTGTAGTGTGAGGCAGTAGTGATGTGTTGTAGGAGGCAGTATGTGTGTTGTAGGGAGGCAGTAGTGATGTGTTGTAGTGGAGGCACAAGTAATGTGTTGTAGTGTGGAGGCAGAGGATGTGCTGTGTAGTGTGAGGCAGTAGTGATGTGCTGTTGTGTGAGGCAGTAGGATGTGTTGTGGAGGTGAGGCAGTAGTGATGTGTTGTGTGTGAGGCAGTAGTGACGTGTTGTAGTGTGAGGCAGAGGATGGGTAGTGTGGAGGCAGTAGGGACGTGTTGTAGTGTGAGGCAGTAGTGATGTGTTGTAGTGTGAGGCAGTAGTGATGTGTTGTAGTGTGAGGCAGTAGTGATGTGTTGTAGTGTGAGGCAGTAGTGATGTGTGTTGTGGAAAGTGGGGGAGAGGTGTTGTAGTGTGAGGCAGAAGGGATGTGTTGTAGTGTGGAGGCAGTAGTGATGTGTTGTAGCTTGAGGCAGTAGTGATGTGTTGTTGTGTGAGGTGCAGGATGTGTTGTAGTGGAGGCAGGTGATATGTTGTAGTTTGAGGCAGTAGTGATGTGTTGTGATTGGAGGCAGAGTGATGTGTTGTAGTGTGAGGCAGTAGTGATGTGGTGTAGTGTGAGGCAGTAGTGATGTGTTGTGGTGAGGCAGTAGTGATGTGTTGTAGTGTGAGGCAGTAGTGTGATATGTTGTGGGTGTGGCAGTAGTGATGTGTTGTAGTTTGAGGCAGTAGTGATGTGTTGTTGTGTGAGGCAGTAGTGATGTGTTGTTGTGTGAGGCAGTAGATGTGTTGTAGTGTGTGTGGCAGTAGTGATGTGTTGTAGTGAGGCAGTAGTGATGTGTTGTAGTGTGAGGCAGTAGTGATGTGTTGTAGTGTGAGGCAGTAGTGATGTGTTGTTGTGTGAGGCAATAGTGATGTGTTGTTGTGTGAGGCAGTAGTGTGAGGCAGTAGTGATGTGTTGGTGGTGTGATGATGCTATGGTGGTGGTGTGATGGGACTGGTGGTGGTGGGTTGTGGTTGGTGGTGGTGGTGGTGGTTGGTGGTGGTGGTGTGGGTGGTGGTGGGTTGTGGTTGGTGGTGGTGGTGGTGGTGGTAGTGTTATGGGTGGTGGTAGTGTGGTGGTGGTAGTGTGGTGGTGGAGTGGTGGTGTGGGAGGAGTGGTGGTGTGGGTAGAGTGGTGGTTTGGTGGTGGTGGCGATGTGTTGGTGTTGTGGTGTTGGTGTTGTGGTGGTGGTGGTGATGGTGTGAAAGTAAGAACATAAGACAATAAGTAGTCTGTAATAGGTCGGTTGGCCTGTGCATTACAGCTCCTGTCGAGAGTTACTACCACTCTCTATCCTCCATGAATCTATCTAGTCTCCTTTTAAAACTTTCCAGCGTTCCAGCACTTACTACAAAGTTGCTAAGCTTGTTCCACTCGTCCACCACCCTATTTGTGAACCAGTTCCTTCCTATCTCCCTGTTAAACCTAAACTTATCCAACTTAAATCCGTTGCTACGAGTCCTATCCTGCTCGGACATTATAAGAACTTTATCTATATCCCCTTTATTGATTCCTTTCACCCACTTAAATACTTAAATACTTCTATCATATCTCCCCGCACTCTTCGTCTTTCTAGGGAATACAAGTTTAGTTTCTTTAACCTATTTTGATATGGAAGGTTTCCAAGTCCCGGAATCATTTTTGTCATTCTTCGCTGCACCGACTCTAGTGAACTGATATCCATTCTATAATAAGGGCACCAGAACTGAACCGCAGGGGGTGCTGGTGGTAGAGTGGTACCGCTCTTGCCTTCGCAAGCGAGATCTCACCGGTTCTATTCCCGGGCCGGTGGAAGTTGTTTGGACATACTTCCTAGCCCCCATTAGTCCCTGTTCACCTAGCAGTAAAGTAGGTACCTGTTGTAAGTCGAAAGTTGCGAATTCGTATTCAGGGACAAGTTGTTGGAGCTTCCAATAACTTGACATAAACACTTGATGACATAAACCATTGACTCTTCAGGATTCTATGCCCTTACTCTTCAGGCTTCTATGCCCTTAACTCATGAGACAAAGGCAAGCATGAACTCAGCATGCTTCCCTGTTGGGCACTGTAAACGCTTCTGCCCTTCACCTTGCACAAGGCTGTAGGGGAGTGCCCAATATAGTTGCAATAAGACCTCTGCACTCTTATTACTTACACTTCTAGATATAAAACCCAATACTCTGTTTGACTTATTTCGAACATTAACGCACTGTTTTCTAGGCCGTAGGTCCGGCTTTCAGGTACCCCTAAGTCTCTTTCACAAGTCGACTTCTCTAGGTTGATGTTGTTAAGGCTGTATACATTGACAGTATTTGTTCTTCCAAAATTAAGTACGCTGCACCTGCTGGTGTTGAATTTCATTTGCCATTTTTCAGACCACCCCTGCAGTTTAATTAGATCCTCCTGTAGTGCATTTGCATCCTGCCCTGAATTAATTCTGCCGCCCTATTTTGGTGTCATCCGCAACCCTGTTATATCACTGCTGATCCCAGTATCTAGAGCGTTTATGTAGATTATGAACAAGAGTGGGCCTTGTATTGACCCCGGGGGAACCCCACTGGTTACACAGCCCCACTCAGATTTAACACCATCTATGCTGACCCTCAACGTTCTATAGGTGAGCCATGATTTTATCCAATTTAAAACTTTCCCCTCGAGACCATAAGCCTTAACTTTTCTCAGAAGCCTCTGATGAGGTACTCTGTCAAATGCTTTGCTAAAGTCTAAGTAAATAGCATCGTAATTTTCGTCATTATCTACCACCTCGAAGACTTTCCTAAAAAAGTCAGCAGATTTGTTAGACAAGATTTTCCCTTTGTAAACCCATGTTGAGAGTCGTAGATTAATTTGTTTTTCTCTAAATGTGATCAAATGCTATTTGCTATAATTGATTCAAGAAATATCCCCACTACTGACGTCAAACTGATAGGCCGGTAATTTGACGCTGATGCTCTGTCTCCCTTTTTGAATATGGGTACTACATTTGCCTGCTTTCACAAGTCTGGCACAACTCCCGTGTCTAATGATTTTGTAAATAAGTTTATGAGGGGTCCGCTAATCTGTTCCCTACACTCTTTGAAGACTCGAGGGATAATTTCATCCTGCCCTGGGGATTTTGTCTTCTTTAGTTAATTTATCCTGCTAAGAACATCCTTTTTTCTGATAGTGACATTCTTTAATTTCTCTCCTTCCTTTCCCCTAAATATCAGTTCCACCTCTGGAATTTCCTAGCAAATTTCTTCTGTGAAAACTGATAAGAAGTAGCTGTTCAATAGCTAGCTTATTTCCTCACTGCCATTTATCACTTCTCCCCTCCCTGACTTTAAAGGCCCAACTTTGTCCTTGACCTTTGTCCTATATACCTGGAAAAATCCCTTGGGATTCGCCTTGGATTCTCTTGCTATTCTGATTTCATAGTCTCTCTTTGCTTTCCTTACATTTTTCTTAACGTTCCTAGATAGTTCATTATACTTATTTCTGAGCTGCTCCGCCCCTCCCTTTAATTTCTTATAAATTCCTTTCTTTATTTCTATGTCATGTTTAAGTTTTCTGGTGGTGGTGGTGATGATGGCAGTGTGGTTGTGGTGGTAGTGTGGCGATGGTGGCGGTGTGGTGGTGGTGTGGTGGTAGTGTGATGGTGGTGGGTTGTGGTTGGTGGTGGTGGTGTGATGGTGGTGGTGGTGGTGTGGTAGTAGGGTGTGGTGGTGTGTGGGTGGGTGGTGTGTGGTAGTGGCGGTGGTGGTGGTGGTAGTCTGGTGGTGGTGGGTGGTGGTGGTGGGTGGTGTGGTTATGGTTGTGGTTGGTTGTGGTTGGTGGTGGGTGGTGGTGGTGGTGTGGTGGTGGTGTTAGGTGGTGTTGTGGTGGTGTGGTGGTGGTGGGTGGTGGTGGGTGGTGGTAGTGTGGTAGGTGGTGGTGGTGTGGTGGTGTAGTAGTGGCGGTGGTGGTGTGGTGGTGGTGTGGTGGTGGTGGGTGGTAGATGGTGGTGTGGTGGTGGTGGTGATGGTGGTGATGGCGTGGTGGTGGTGGTGTGGGTGGTTGTGTGGTGGTAGTGATGTGGTGGTGGTGGTGGTGGTAGTGTTGGGATGGTGGTGATGTGGTAGTGGTGTGTGGTGGGTGGTGGTGTTAGTGGGTGGTGTGGTGGTGTGTAGTGGTGGTGTGTGGTGGTGGTGTAGTAGTGGTAGTAGTGGTGTGGTGGTGGTGGTGGTGTGGTGGTGGTGTGGTGGTAGTGGTGGTGATGTTGGTGGTGATGGTGGTGGTGGTGGATGGTGGTGGTGGTGATGTTGGTGGTGATGGTGGTTTGGTAGTGGTGGTGGTGATGGTGGTGGTGGTGGTGGTGGTGGGATGGTGGTGGTGGTGGTAGTGATGGTGGTGTGTAGGTGGTGGTGGTGGTGATGGTGGTTTGGCAGTGGTGGTGGTGATGGGTTTGGTAGTGGTGGTGGTGATGATAGTGGTGGTGGTAGTGGTGATGATGGTGGTGGTGGTGGTTTCCAGGTGGTGGTGGTGGTGGTAGTGGTGGCGGTGGTGATTTAGTGGTGGTGGTGATGGTAGTGGAGAAAAGTGGTGGTGATGGTGGTGGTGATATTGGTGGTGATGGTGGTGGTGTGGTGGTGGTGATGGTAGTGGTGGTGGTGATGGTAGTGGTTGTGGTTTGGTAATGGTGATGGTAGTAGTGGTGGTGGTGGTGGTGGTGGTGGTGGTGGTGGTGGCTGTGGTGGTGGTGGTGTGGGGTGGTGGTGGTGTGGTTCGTAATGGTGGTGGTCGAGTAGTGGTGGTGGTTATAGTGGTGGTAGTGGTGGTGATGGCAGTGGTAATGGTGGAGATGGTGGTAACTGGTGGTGGTGGTAATATGGTGGTAAGTGGTGGCAGTGGTGGTGGTGGTGGTGGTGGTGGTGCAGTGGTGTGGCAGTGGTGGTGGTGGTGAGTTAAAATGGTAGTGGCAGGCAATGGTAGTAATGGTGGCGGTAGTAGTAGTGGTGGTGGTGGCAGAGTGGTGGAAGTGGTGGCACAGTAGTGGTGGTGTAATAGTGGCAGTGGTAGTGGTGGTGGTATGGCAGTAGGTGGTGGTAGGTAGTGGAGGAGTGGAGGTAATGGTGGTGGCAATGGTGGTAGTAGTGGTGGTGGTAGTAGTAGTGGTGGTGGTAGTAGTAGTGGTGGTGGTAGTAGTAGTGGTGGTGGTGGTAGTAGTGGTGGTGGTAGTAGTGTGGTAGTGGTGGTGTGGTGGTGATGGCAGTAGTGGTGGTGGTGGTAGTGGCGGTGGGTTAAGTAAAACTCCCTTCCTCTCACAAATACTTTATATCTGGCTTCATAAGTTAAGGTCGAGTTTAGGTTTTTTCCGACCTAAGCTGACAATTCCCTGAAGGTTGAGGCAGGTAGAGTCTAGGTTAGGTTAGGTTAGGTTGATTAATCTTAGTAGTGTGTGTGTGTGTGTGTTGCTTCCTTACCTCAGTAGCACTCAGCCCAGTGAGTGCTTCTGTAACCTTCATTTGTTTCTGTCACACGATACTGTTCTGGATACTTAATAGTGTTCTTATGACGTCCGATATTGTCCTTAGCATCAACCTTGTGGAATATAATAAAGTATTGGGATGGAAGTGACGGATAATAAAATATGTGGGCTGGATTAAACGATTGATAATTATTTACTCCTCTATTCATAATTAAGTTGTACTGTACGTGAGAAATAAGTCACCTCGATACATTACACTACCAGTATAATCAACTAATGAATAATTAAAGAACAGAGAGAGAGAGAGAGAGAGAGAGAGAGAGAGAGACCTTCCTTTCTCACGACACACTATATTTTTCCTTACAACTTTATATCAACTTAGAGGCGGGAGTTAGCACTGCTCACTACCCTTGAGCTTTTAGTGGATACTCTCCCCTACAACTGACAAGCCTAGCAGCACATAGTAGCGGCGGGGTTCAGCCAACCAGCGAGTTTCTCTGACAAGCCTCGCCGTCTAGACAAGGGGGAGGGGGTCACCACCTGCGACGCTTACTAACGGTTCTACGTCCGCTGGACGTGTATATAAGCTCCAGCCAGTGGGGAGTGCTGAAATTCCTCTGCTATTTACTCAACCGGAATAGGTAGGATCTAAAAAAAAAAAACGGTTATGGAGCGCGTACGCCCTCCTAACCGCGACCCCCGCCTGAACCGCCAACCTGACGACCCGA
The DNA here is from genome assembly GCF_018991925.1 of Homarus americanus. Lineage (NCBI taxonomy): Eukaryota > Metazoa > Arthropoda > Malacostraca > Decapoda > Nephropidae > Homarus > Homarus americanus. Next base: position 2,378,640 of record NW_024717620.1, on the reverse strand, counting down.
ACTACGACAGGCTTCGCACAGAGAAAGCGGACCAGTTACGCGCCTTCAATGAAGCCCTGAAAAGTAGGAACACTGCCACCACCTCCAACAACTCCACCACCACTGCTACCGCCACTGAGGACAACTGGACGAAGGTAGAAAACAAGAAACGCCGACGTGCTTTTTCGGGAAACGAATGCCGTCAAGCAGCCCAAAAGGCACCCATCACCACCACCAGCTCACCTCCAACGACACTGCCAAAATTCCGGATCACGAAAACGGACACAAAAACCACATATGCCGCCATCACAGAGATGGAAAAGCTAAATCCACTGGCCAAGTTCTCAGTGCGGCCCAACCTAAAGGGGGAGATGATCGTTCACCCCAAAGACAAGGACTCCGCCACCACCCTCGACACTTACCTGCAAAACACCACCACCGTTGCATCAACCAAGCTAGACCCGGCCCAGAAACTGATGAAGTCGGTAGTCCTCCGGTACCCAAAGGAACTACCTCTCGAACCCCTGGAGAACCACCCGAAGATCTTAAAAGCCGAGAGATGCTCTCCCCTGTCCGACAAGACGGCCACCACCAAACAAGTGCTCATAACGCACTACGGCTCACCCCCCAGCACCATAGACCTCAAAACCTGGGGGATCTACGAAGTGAGGCCCTTCGTCCCAGAGCCCCTGCGGTGCTTCAGATGCCAGAAATACGGGCACCATCAGACAAGGTGCACGTACAAGGAAATCTGCGCAGTCTGCGCACAGAAGCACGGCACACACTCCTGCCTCACCAAGTTGAAAAATGGGGAAAAAATTGCCCCCAAGTGTGCCAACTGCGGGGGCAAACACCACGCCTGGAATCCTGGATGCTCCGAGAGAACAAAGAGGGTCCAGGCAAACCGACCAGCAGCAAGACCGGCCCCCACCGCCTACACACCAGCCCCACCAAGTACCTTCGTGTGGGGAACCCAAAGGCCAAAACAACAAAGACAACCTCCTCAGCCAGTCAACACCCAAAGTGCAGCCCAGTTTCCTGGCCTCACTACGGCCACACCTCAGCCACCCAAGCAGCAGACAACGACAACCACGAGAAAGACAAAAGAAGCACACACCAAGGCACCAGAAGGAATGATACACGTATCAGACCTAGCCAAGGTACTGACAACCTTCGCGGAGGGCCTAGCCGGACTACTGGGCCACAAGATCCAACCCACACAGCTCCAAATACTCATGGGGAGCGTCCTCGGGCAAGTCGCCACAGCTCCAGCCACCTCAGTGGAGGAAGCCACGCCGGTCCTCACACGAGTGACAGCCGAGGTACACTCTACACCGAAGAAGGCCACCAGAGAACCCAAGATACCGACAGCTCCCAGAAAGAAACTGGACGTTTCAACTCCCCTGAACCGAACCACGGCCCAGAAGGCAAAAACCACAGAACACGAAGATATGAACCTGATCCAGTTGGAATCGAACTTGGACATCTCCATCGAGGACCACCAGAAGTCCCCGATGAAACAGTGGTGGAAAACATCAGCACCCTGAACATCCTAACATGGAATGCTCAGGGCATCAAAAACAAGAAACACCTCCTACAAGAAGCAGCAGCCAAGGACAAGCTTGACATCATACTGCTACAAGAAACACTTCTACAAGAACACCACTGTTTCAAATTCAGTGGTTACAAGACATACAGGAGGCATTTCACGCAGGCGTCAACAAGAGGATGTATGATCTTGGTCAAGTCAAGCATACCCTCCGCCGATGTCACGCAGCAATTTCCATGTGGGGAAAACATCGAGACACAGGCCGTCAAAGTAACCCTCCAAGAACGGGAATTAACTGTTCACAACATCTACAAGAACCCAAGGGGCTCACTGGAGGTGACTCAATTATTTGCTTCGGCCGCTGACCACGCCACACTCATAGGAGGGGATTTCAACGCACATCATCCCTTCCTAAGCTCGGCAAGCCCCACAAATGAAGACGGCCTACACCTATACACCACCTTTCAAGATACACCCGAGATCTGCCTCCTGAACACCGGAGAGCCCACCCACACTAGGGGAGGAAGGCTAGATCTAACCTTCGTCTCCAGTGCACTACAGCCTTCGGCCTCCTGGCAGATACACCCCACGCTAACCAGCGACCACTTCGCCACCCTAACAACGCTGAAGGTGAACAAACTCCCCACTCCACCCCCCCCCCGAAATGGAGATACAATATCCAAAAAGCAGACTGGGGACTCTTTAAGAAACACCTGGCTAAGTGGCGCGAAAAATCACAGCCGGCCGGCGCAGCACCAGTGGATGAGAAAACCCTCCACCACCAATTTGGTCGAGGCGTTTCACCAAGCGGCAGAAGAGGCTATCCCAAAAACAAAACCCACATCAAGACAGTACAATGATTACTGGTACTACTGTCCCAGGGTGAAAGAACTCAACCACAGAGTGAACATGGCCCGAAGAAACTACAGGAGACATCCCACGGAAACAAACAGACATCTCCTGCAAGTCATAGTTAAGGATACCAGGGAGGAGAAGGAAGAAATAAAAAACGTAAGCTGGCTCAAGTGGTGCTCCGAACTGAACGAGCACACCTCCCTCGGCAAGATGTGGGCCCAGATCCGAAGGGCATCTGGGAAGGCAACACCACCACCACCAACCCATGCCAACCCAGAAGAGGAAGCCGAGAGACTTGCAAAACTGTTCTCTGACCGAGCAGCAACGAAAAACCTCCCGAGACAGGCGGAGGAGACACAACGGCGTCTGCGACAGGTCAGACTCCAGATGATCGAAGAGGCCTGCAACAGTGAAAATGACACTGACAGACCTTTCAACCAGCAAGAACTCCAGAAGTCGCTAAAACGAAGCAAGGACACAGCACCAGGGGCCGACAGGATAACCTACTCCATGCTTTCCCATGCTGGTACAGCCGGACACGAGGCTCTGCTACAAGCCATCAATGCTTCGTGGGCAGCACAAAGACTCCCACCGGAATGGAAGAAGGCAGATATACAGCCCATTCCGAAGCCCAGAGAACCAGACAAACCGAGGCCCATCTCCCTTCTCAGCTGCATAGCGAAGACGGGAGAAAGAATGGCTCTCAACCGACTCAAGTGGAAAGTAGGCAGCCCACACCCTCACATCTTTGCTTACACCGAGAACACCGGCACAGGCAACAACATTGCCGAGAAACTCAGCATAGTGGACAATAAACCAGCTCTGGTGGTCTTCCTCGACCTGGAAAAGGCCTTCGAACTAGCAAATCCACTGGCCATTACAACGACGCTCGCTGAAAAAGGCGTCAAAGGAAGGTTGCTGGGGTGGATCCAGAACTACCTCACACAGAGAGAAGCAAGAGTACGCTTCCAGGGAGCAACCTCAAGCTACAGGGTCCATGAAAACGGAACCCCACAAGGAGGCATCCTCAGTCCAATGCTGTTCAATGTCCTGATGGAAAATCTAGTCAAACTTCCTTTCAGACAAACAGCCAAGCTCCTATGCTATGCAGACGACTTACAGCTTATAGTAAGAGGATCAAACAGACTAGCCAACACGCAACACGCACTCCAACTTATAGAAGAGGAGTGCAACAGACTTGGACTCAAGATAAATCCAGCCAAGTCGAAAGCGATGGCCATCTGCACAGACACACCAGACAAGATGCTCTCCATACAAAACACGCCGGTAGTCTGGACCAACACCCACCAGTGTCTTGGAATCTGGTTTGACCAGAAACTCACCTTCAAGCCGCAACTCGAGTATCTCAGGCACAGGACGAAGAGCAGACACAATATAATGAGGTCGCTCACCAGCAAATCCGCAGGAGCAAACCTTCATGTGCTCAAAGCCTACTACACGGCCGCCATCAGATCGCTGGTAGATTACAGTGCTCCAGCACTCATTGGACTGAGAGAAGACCAAATAGCTAAGCTAGAAGTCATCCAAAATAATGCTCAATCTGATGATCTTGTACGCCCAACACACCTATTTGCTGATAACTTACTCGTAGAGGATCCAAGTTACGTATCTACTGCAAAGGTTGATTTTGAACTTGAGTCAGAAACACAGTTAGACGATTCGGTAGGAAGTAGTGAGCAATTAATTGAGGAATCATATGACGACTTAAACCGTCGTATTTTACAGTCTGGAAATCAATATAGTACCTCACCTACGATTACACAGGTAGTTTCTAACCCTGTTCCAGGTGACAGTGTGTCAGTTGACTAGTCAGTAACACCCCCATTAACTCAGCCTTCCGTGAGGAATAAAAGTACTAACTTACTAATTTCTAACGCTACAATGACTTCCTCTATCACTCACCCCAATACTGCTACCACGTCAACTAAATCTGATAATGTAGTTCATATAATGCAGCGTGGCGACTACGTTCGTAATTTTACGGGCCAGGATGATTTTCGAGTAGCTCATTTTATTCGTACTTGTGAAGACACCATGCGCACCGGTAAAATTGCAAGTGATGAAGAGAAAAAAGCATTTGTGCGTTCCCATATTACGCAGGGATTATATGCCGGAAATCATTTAAATGAGTATGGTTTAACAGACCCTCTAGCTATGAGAAATTCAAGAGCACACTTATTGGAGTATTTTGGGGCAGGTCCCAGTTGGGCCAATTACAATGGATCTTCAGATGGTTGGATCGTTGTACGCCAGTGATTCACGCTCAAACACCGGTGGTGGCAGTGGATATCGCAGGAGAGGTTCGCCAGGATATGGAAGCGACCTTCCGAAATTCAAATTGGTACGACCAGGATAATAAAATGTCAGCGACCAATGTAAAAAGGTTGATAGAATTAATTAGCTTCCTGTTAGTTGTTCGTCGTCCCCTATACAGCCGGGCACAGGAGGTACAGTTTGAACCACCTATAGATATGGTTGATTACGCAAACAGACTCTGTCCCACGGCTACGGGCCCTTTGATGGCACAGCCCTCCATGACTACACCGCAACCACAGATGGCACAGATGACACCACCCCAAATTCCTCATATGACACCAGTGGCTCCGATTGCACCTCAGCACCGGACATACAAACTAGGTACTTCTTTACGATGTGCTCATTGTAATAAAAGAGGCCATGTAATTGAAAACTGTTTCCAGCTCCAGGGTAAAAGTGTAAAATTATAGGAGACATCCGGTGCCAAGCAGATCACAAGGTCATATACACGGAGGCAGCTAAGGCGACACCTCCACCCACCCAGAAGGCACGCAAGTGGTGCGCACTACATAAGTTAACATCTCATAGCACACAAGAGTGCGGCTTAGTAATGAAGGTTAGGAATGTAGACTTTGGTGAAACACAAGTGGCGTACAATCGTAAACAGAAGCGTTTCCAAGACAAGACGTCGGGAGAAGACCAGCGCTCGCCACAACAAGGAGAGGGATAGGTACATTGTTTCCTGCTTCTCCCCACAACACTTCTATAGCGGCCTCGTTATTAACGGCGCTAAGCAAAGTGGAACCGTTGTCCGTGCCGGTGAGGGTTGATAGTACAAGATTGGCTCTTGATATTGATATGGGTGCATGCGCTAATGTTTTGGCCTTGACATCCTATCAGGAGTTACAACGTAAAGTCCCTCACTGTGACTTCAACTGGAGGCCTAGTAACGCTGAGCTCGAAGGAGTATCAGGTACTCAGTTGAGCATTAACGGAATGGTGACGTTACCACTCAGATTCTCAAGACGTGGTTCCCCCTTCTACGCGGACTTTTATGTAGTTCAGCAGTTTACTTTGCCAGCTGACGGGTTACTTGGTCTCCCAACCCTTAGAACGAACATGATAGATGTTCATCCAAGTAATAATACTATTACGTTTAAAGGTGTTTCCTACAACGCTATGCTTCATTCTGAACCTATGCTCACCGCTAGGTCGAGAGTGTTGTCCACCAATCCCATTTAGAGGAAGGCGGAACATGCGTCAGAGCTACATCATGACCTCAACCCCACACTTTCCCAGCGTGATTATAGGAGCAATAGTTGGAAGATCGTACCTGCAGTTTTGAAGAGTACTCTCCATTACCAGAATGAGGAATTCACCAAAGCAACTGTCGAATTACCCGACGTGTACACGGGCACTGATGTTGTGTGTCTCCCGGAAACGTGCAAGGTAAAAGGGTTGTCTTGCGAGTCTACATTAAGCACAATACGCCCTGGTGGTTTGACAGACGTACTAATTCTGAATAGAACAGGCGTTCAACGGATATTAAAGAAAGGATGTTAATTGTGTGATTTTCTAGTATATCACAACAATGTCGAAGTATGGCCTACAAAATTCCCAATTGGAAGTATTGTTACGCAATACCAACAGAATCGGCAGGACAGGATAGATCAAATAGCGCCACATGTTAAGGTGATCGATCATCCTCAGGGCAAGACACGCCTTTTAGAGCTGCATGCTGACTATAGAAATATTGTAGCCTTGCCAGGGGAAAAGCTAGGTCAGACAGACTTAACATCCCATCATATAGCGTAAAAGGAGGGAACAAATCCTATCTATGTACCAGCTTACAGACTACCTCATAGCCAGCGCGCTGTAGTTGAAGATATGGTGCAGGATATGTTAGATGAGAATGTTATTAAACATTCTAAGTCCCCCTTTAATAGCCCCTTATTCCTCGTCCCCAAAAAGGATGGTGATTGGCGCCCTGTTATTGATTTCAGGTTCGATAATGAAAAAAACGATCCCAGATAGGTACCCTATGCCTGTCTTGAGTGACATATTGCAATCCTTAGGTAAGGATAATGCTGTATTTAGCAACCTAGATTTGCTTAGTGGGTATTGGCAGATACCACTCGATGAGAAATCACGAGAGGTCACGGCGTTCAGTACGCCCCTAGGCCACTTTGAGTTCCTCCGGATGCCATTTGGTCTCGGAAATGCCCCACTAACATTTCAAAGACTGATCAGCACCCTGTTTGCCGGATTGATTGGTAACACAGTCTGCGCTTATTTGGATGATCTAATAGTAGTCAGTAAGGACGTCGATTCCCATCTGATTAAACTGCGTGAAGTGTTGGCCAAACTTTCCACAGCAGGTCTCAAAATAAAACTCTCAAAGTGCGAGTTTTTAAAATCCAGAATCCATTTCCTTGGTCATGTAGTTGACGGTGAGGGCATACTCACAGTAGATGATAAAGTCAAAGCTGTATCTCAGTTCCCGCGTCCTACCTCAGTTGATCATGTGTGTAGTTTTCTTGGCTTATCTGGATATTATCGTTCTTTTATCAAGAACTATGCAACATTAGCATCGCCTCCTAACAACGTTGCTCAAAAAAGATGCAATGTTTATATGGGACGCTGAACACGAAAATAGTTTTGCGGCATTGAAGATAGCGCTTACCAATGCCCCTGTTCTAGCCTTCCCAGACTACACTCAACATTTCACTCTCTGTACTGACGCTTTTCGACTTGGAATCGGAGCCGTACTCATGCAAGAGGATACGCGTAGGAAGTTTAGAGTGATAGCTTTTGCAAGTCGCAAACTTATTGACGCTGAAACACGTTATTCGGCGACGCATTTAGAGACGTTAGCCGTTGTGTGGGCACTTAAGAAATTTAAAGACATTATCTTTGGATATAAGATAACTGTTTATACTGACCATGCGGCAGTAACTGAGCTGTTCCATGGCAGAAACTTAACAGGCAGATTAGCACGCTGGTATCTGACAATTCAAGAGTTTGACCCCGAGTTCAGATATTTACCCGGGAGGGCGAATGTTGTCGCCGACGCTCTGTCCTGAAATATAGCACCAGTAATGCCTGTATCAACCTTCACTCTTTCGCAACTGAAGATGAGCAACGACGCGACCCATTATGGTCAGCAGTTATTTTGCTCTCGAATCAGGAGAGGATGTTAAACTCCCTAAATTAATTCTTCCCTTAAGTCAGTTTGAATTACGTCATAACATACCCCATAGGTCGAAAAAGACGCCAGAGGGTAATGTTCCTCAAATAGTCGTACCTGACACGTTGTGTAAAGAAGTTCCATGATGTCCCACAGGCAGGTCACCAGGGTCGTGACAAATGCTCAGCGGAATTAAGAAAGAAGTATTTCTGGAACACAATGAAGAAAGACATAGAATTACACATTGCTAAATGTTTGGCATGTGCTAAACATAAAAGTTCTACAGGATCACCGGCCCCTATTCTACAATATCCTACACCAGGCCGTCCGTTTGACACAGTCGCTATTGATTGTTACAACTCCCGAGGAGTCATCAGGGATCAGCGTACGTCTTAGTGTGTGTGGATCATTTTTCTAGATTCGTGGTCTTGGTCCCACTAAAGGATAAAACGGCCGAGTCTGTGGCCTATGCATTAGTGATGAATCTTTTATGTCCATATACTACGCCTAAAGTTCTGCTCTCTGACAATGGGACAGAGTTCAAGAATCAGCTAGTAGCGCAAATATGTGCGCAATATGGAATTAAACAAAGTTTTGTGACAGCTTATCCTCCACAGGCTAATGCCCTTGTTGAGAGAACCAATCGCAAGATCCTGGAGATACTGCGCCCGATTGTCAGTGATTTGCAATACACATGGGAAGATTGGTTACCGCAGGTTGCAGCGTCTATCAATGGGTCAGTTAATAGCTCTACGGGCAAATCACCCTACTACATTGTCTATGGTACAGATAAACGTCTACCTTACGACATCCTTACAGATGCGCCATACCCGTGTTATAATACGGATGATTTCGCGGCAAAACAAATTCGTGTCTTTACGGATATTAATATCCAAGTCCGATCACATTTAGCGGCGTCGCGCGCCGAAATGATGATCAAGCAACATAAACATGCTAAACCTGTCGTTTTAAACGTAGACGATGCTGTTATGGTAAGAGAATCTGAAAGGAACTCCAAGATTTCGGCTAAATTTTCGGGTCCATTCCGCATTATTGCCAAAGAAACAGGCAACAAATTTAAAATTTGGAAGCCTAATGCACAGATTGCAGATGTCGTGCATGCAGACCGTCGTAAGAAGACCTATGAGAATTTATTGCCTACAGTTGATGATGATGTGATAGACACCTCTTTACAGACTGTACAGGAGCACAGTGTTCCCAATGACTATTGTATGAAACTTCGTTCTGCAAATAGATGTTAAACCGTGTGTATTCTCTTACAGAATGGCTTGGAACATCACTGTGTTGCTTCTACTGTGTTGTGGCACCGTTGTGTTGACAGACATGTCCATATCCGTCCTCAAGCCTGGTGTGCTAGTTGCACCTCTCGGACGCGGTCTCATAGTAGAGGACGTGGTGAACATCAAGTATGAGTTACATGGACTGCTCCAGCTTCCGCATCAGATGGAAAACGTCGACGCCCAACTACAATCAGCAGTGGACATCCTTTATGGTCTCAGCGCAGCTGCTAATGAATCGACGATAGTTTCACAAACTATTGACCTTCTACACTTTCGTCTCCAGAATCTTCGCAAGCTTCTTGTCGATGTTGGAGAGAGATTACCAGCGTCTGAAGTGGATCCTGCTAAAGAAGTGCATTCTCAGACACGACGAAAAAGGGGTTTATTTAATTTTGTGGGTCTTATCCAAAGCACTTTGTTTGGCACGGCAACGGCCGATGATGTAGCTAAATTGGGGGACCGAATGAACATTGTAGTTAAAGCTGTATCTCAGCAGAATCGTGTTATTTCTCAAACCTTTCATGCGATTACTGCTTTAGAATCAAAGGTTAATGCGATAATATCGGAGTCTAACCAAGTATCGAGGATTGTTAGTAGGTTACAGAAGTCAATCCCGACGTTAGAGTGGCTCCTTTATTTCACGGTATATTTGAATGCTGCGGAAATTTCAGTTCAGAAGATTGTAACCTGTAAAAATGAACTAATTGACAGCATAGTACTGTAGATGCAGGGATGGGACTTGTGGACGCAAAGCTTGTGCCTGTGTAGACTCTTCTTGACGCTTTACAGATAGCCAAGATGCAGTGTAACTTAACTCCTATTTTTAATGACAATGAGGTAGAATATTATTACCCGCTGTTGGAGTCGACTCTCACGCACAATGCAATTCTGATCCACATTCCTATGCGAGGGCAACATGAGTTTAATGCATGGCATTTAGAACCCTTCCCCTGGTTTGTTAACGACACACTGTATACTCTCAATAGGCCTAGAGAACTTTTCCTAATAGATAAAAATTATTCTTTATTGTCATTAGAGGATCCTAAGGTACTGTCACGGTGTAAGTCGTCTTATCTACACCTACACGTATGTCCAGCCTATATGTTCGCATTTATTTCTGCTGCAGAGGGAATATGTGAATTGAAAGTCATGCAAACCAATGTACGCACAGCACTTGCGCAATGCAGCTATAGGCCAGTTAGTGTCAAAACTGTGTTTCACGCTCATCTTCACAATGTGAAGTACTTGTTCTTTCCAAATACTACTACTGTTATTTTAAAATGCCATGATGGTGTTAAGCAGCTAGTTGTGAAAGGGCATTACAAGGCTCCGGATTATTGTGAAATCACTTGTGGTTCATTACGGACCTTGCCTACTCATCAGCACGTTGCCATAAATATAAAACTCAAGTCTGCCTTAGTTCCACTTCCTGTCATGAATTTCACTGTAAAGGATATTCAAATTGTTTCAGAGAAATTGAAAGTCATTGCATTCTTGAAAGCGACACATTTTTCTGATTTGAGTAATATTTGCCATTTTATTTATCAAGGGAATTTGCTATACCAAGTCTCACAATTCCCACAATTATGTTAATTTTGGCAATCATGTTTCTATTCTGTTATTATAAGTCAGTGTCATCCAAAATGAACGTTGTTCATAACATTTTAACCCGTAAGACACTAAAGTATAGGTCCCCTGAAGTAGCTGATACCCCTACAGTAGTAGAATCCCCAGCTTAGTGTCTACACCTCTGTTTATAACATGGTTAGGGTTGTATAGGATGTACTGCACTCTGTGAACTTATTTAGGCCTCACGGAGCTTGGCCGGTGGTGACCGAGCGATGTAATGGCCCCTGCCTCATCAACAGAAGTATTATATTAATGGGCTATTTACATCTGATTTATATTCAGAATCATCCCCTGTAACTTTCCACTGGCTATGAGGTGACATGTTCAATGCACGTAATAAGGTGTGCCCAAGGGAAGCTGCGTCATACTATGCTGAGTAAAGGCATAAGTAGCCGGCTCTCTGGCCACGGAAGCGAGCAGTAGTTTGATATCCTTGACTAGAGGAAGACGTTATTTGAGAGCCGCAGTGGATGGCTCCGTCTTCCCTCGAGGGGGAAAGAAGTCCCAATTCCATTCTCCCTCGATGGGTCACTATTCAAAGTCACTCACATCAACTTTTATTGAACGGACGTTGATTCACGTTTATATACATAAACGCCGTCCTCTTTCTCATTCACTCATTAATAGTGGAACTTACGGTTGATCTACACTCAAGAATTATAAACATAATCCTTTTATAATAAAACAAGAAACTTCAATTGGGTTTGTTACCAAAATCCCAATATATATTATATGTGTTCCAACCTGGTTAACTGGGGAATTAACCAGTGTAACAGTCATGTGGTAAAGGACACGTGACTGGACAATATGTGTTATGCGGTAAAAGACACATGGCTGGACAATATGTGTCATGCGGTAGACACATGAGGTAATCCACCGCCTCAAGGCTTTACTGGGATCTAACAAGACTCACATGATCTTGTTGAGACTAAACTAGGACAGTAAAGTGTAACAACAGTTAAAGTAACTTATATTACAACTAGGAACACAAAACAGCTCTCGTACAGTATATTTAATATCGCGTAGACTAATGACCACTGGTTGTTACTAAAGAGGATCCAAACATCAGACTTTGAACTTCAGTAATTCCTAATTTTTATGACAAATATTTTAAGAGGAGAATAGACTGACTATAGAGTAGAGTATGTAGAACATCATCCAGTAATGGAGTCCGTCCCTTAATGGTGCACACCCAACTGCTGTCATTACCTGCTGCTGCTGCACCTTTGAATAGTTTAATGACATCTATTAGTAGGCGACGCCTTCTGTTGCACACACCAGCAACATTACAGTGTTTGTTTTGTAGATGGTGTCATAGTCATCACATATATTGTATAAATTTTGACAACACTGATGAAGTATACAGCATTATTTATATATACTACAGTGTGTGTGTTATGCATTTGCACATTTTGCAAGGAGCAGGTAGGTAACTAATACTATATATTACTATATACTGTCCTTAGAGGCAAGTGTTACTCTCAGCTGTACAGTACAGTATAAATCACGGAGGTGGAGACGCTCACTAGAGGCATATCATGTAAACAGTTACGTCCTGGCGGCTCTATAACACAATGGTGAAAGTGACGTGATGTGTTGTGTCACAATAGACCAGGGCGGTGTTATGTAATGTGAACTTGTGGGACTTGAGATAACCTCTTAAAATGGCCGCCACAAGTCTGTGTGCAGAGACAGATATTCTATGTGGTGCTGCCTCACTCAGACTCTACAGTGGAAGAGGTAGTAGCACTAGGCACCAGACCCTTAATGTTTCTACTACTTGTGTATTTACAGTACATAATGTTTTGTTGCTGTGCAGGTGAGTCTCTTATATAAAGATTATTATTAACTTAATAACAACAGTCGTCGTCTGCCATAACTGACACAGTTAAGTTTCTCCTCTGTGTTATCATTAGTTTAATTATGAGGACAGACTAACAACATGCTCTAACTAACTCAATACACCAAAACGACCACAAAAATGCCGTAAAAGTTACGTGTTTGAGGAGACTTCACCGCCACCCTGATGCTGTGGTGCCAAGTCTTCACTACCAACACCCTCTTATGTTTCTGTGCCTGGCTGACAGAATTAAATTATTTATAGGAACAAAAACTACAGAAAAGTACGAAAATGGTAGGTCGTCCACTTGATTTGCGGTTTTTACTGGTAAGGAAGAAGCATTATAGTACAAAACTAAACGAAAAGAGGTGGTTTAGGTGCACAAGGAGAATGACAAGACTAATCCCGGGCATTAGGAACCTTGAGTACAGAGACAGGTTAAAGCATCTTAATTTGCACTCCCTCGAGAGACGTAGAGTGAGGGGCGATATGACAGAGGTGTATAAATGGAAGTCAGGGCTAAACAAAGGGGACATTACAAAGGTACTCAAACTATGCAACCAGGAGCGAACTCGTAACAATGGTTTTAAATTAGACAAATTTAGATTTAGGCACGAAATAGGTTGCCAAATATCATCATTAACTCGAATACGCTGGATAGCTTCAAACATAGGTTGGATGGATATATGAGCAATACGGGTTGGGTGTAAATGGGACTGCCCAGTATGGGCCAATAGGCCCGCTGCAGTTTCCTCCATTATTATGTTCTTATGTCTCCTGACTTACTCCGCGTGGTGCCAGCAGACATCAACAAAGTCTGATACAGTTCCCCATGCACTAGTTGAACATGTTAATGCCTCTCAGCTTCCTTCAGTCACGGGCAGCAACATCTCGGTAAGGTCGGACACGAGAGCAATGTTGACTGTACGTAATTCCTTAAGGGCTTGGCACTCCAGCAGGTCAGTGAAGCGAGCATTTCCAAGTCTCTTTATTTATCACATGTTATCAGATATTCTCTTCGTATCCAGCGGTTTTTATAAAGCCATTGTACAGTACAGTACCATGGACAGCTGTACCTTCATTCTCTTCATCTGTCGTGAATGAGGACATCTGTGCCCAGTTCTTCCTCACCTACTGTACTTATGATCACCTCTGCATTTCCAAGTCATACCACCTCTGTCACGCGCTACCTCTGCCGCCGTCATCCTCTCCTGCTCTCTCTCTCTCTTACTCTCATACAGCTCCGTCTCTTTCTCCTCACCTACATCTTCAGGCAGCTCCTCGCCTCCCTGCCAGCATAACATTCAGGTCACTGAGCTGCAGCACCATAATGAGGCGAGCTGCAGTGGTCCAAAATGCACGAGTGGAATCATGGGGTTCACTTTTTCCTCTGCTTTGGCGACGCTCTGAATGGCTGGTCGGGTCAATACTCGCTGGCCGGGAAAGGCTACCCTCTCACACTTAAATATATACGTCAAAATGTACCAGTCGGTGAAGGAGGTTTGAATGAAACTGGTATTGGACTGACGTACAGTAAGGTAACACAAGGTTTTAATCTCGTAAAGGAACCTGTCACTGTTCATATATATATACATATATATATACACATATATATATATATATATATATATATATATATATATATATATATATATATATATATATATATATATATATATATATATATATATATATATATATATGCAAGTAAATCACTGTAGGTGCGCGTGAGCCAGGTATATGCTGATAACCACACAGGGAAAAGGGAAACAATGGAGCACCTTAGCTTTCGTCTTTATTGAAGACATCTTCAGAGGCAACTGAATTACATGGACGGAAAGAGGCTTAAATACAAAGGGTGACATTATTAAACAAGAGGTCAGGTCATAACCATGACATCCACTAATCCGCACACCAACACCAACACACACGCAGAGGAGCTTAAAAGAAAGGGCGACGTGACTAGTCAAGTTAAGTCAGGTCAAAAATATAGGACCCACTAATCATCTATCCTACATCTAACTCCAATGCTTTCAAGGCATTTTTAACCTTGGGACATTGACAAATAAATTTGTGTAACATATTATCAGTTTTGCACTGACCATCACTAAGGTTTATGGAATTTAATTCCCTAATCAAACTAGCTTCTACCAGAAGTTTTTCTGTGACACATGATGATTTGTACACTTCTAAGCTGGTTTTCCAATCAATGGGATGATTATTATTCCTAACATAAACGAACAGGGCATTGCTTTCAGATGCTGTTCTGATATTGTACTTGTGCTGTTTGACTCTGAGTTGCAATGCTTTCCCAGTCTGTCCTACATAATTTCCATTACAATTGCTACATGGAGTACAATAAACACTTCCATTTACATTCAAAGTTGGGCTATTCTTGATTAATATATTGGTAATGGTTGAGTCATACTTAAAAACAACATTAATATTTAATAATTTAAGGGACTGAACTAACAGGACAAATTCATTGCGATAAGGAAGAGTCAAAATATTCTTAAGTGTAGGAATTTGCCGCCTGGTTTGAGTAGAATGAAAGGATTTTTTAGCCCTTTTAAAACAATGATCAACAAACACAGAAGGGTACCCGAGTTTTGTGCAATGGAACGAATGTGTTTCAATTCTTCATCAATAAATTCAGCGTCACAAATACGCAAGCATCTCAAAAACATAGCAGAAAAAACTGACATTTCGGTAGACTCCAGGTGACTCGATAAAAAATGTATGAAACTGTCTACCTGTGTACTCTTTCTGTACACCTTAAACTTATAGTTATGGTCATTTCTAATGATAAGCATATCAAGAAATGGAAGGGATCCATTTATTTATTTCAATTTCTCTTTCAACGTCACCCTTTGTATTTAAGCCTCTCTCCGTCCATGTAATTCATATATATATATATATATATATATATATATATATATATATATATATATATATATATATATATATATATATATATATATATATATATATATATATATATATATATATATATATATATATATATATATATATATATATATATATATATATATATTGTCATGGGTTGCGTTGGGCCTCCCGCACAACCCATCCCAAATGTTTGTTTACGGTAGAGATAAGGTAACCGGCCAGCCATGACTGGGACATGTAGGGGGGGGGCAGGCCAGTGAGACAGTGGTGTACTGTTCATCACTTCACGCCTCAAAAAAAAACCAATTTAGCCAGTGGGCTTTAGACCTTGGGCTAGAGAAGACCTCCTGCTCCGCGGACTTAAGATTAGGGGCCATACAGTCCTACCAGTGCTACGGGTCTGTGTGTGCAAATCCCCGAGATTTTTTTTGTTAAGTCCAGCGACAAGTTAACACATCCTGTAAAGGAAGTGATCAATGGTGAGGGCCTGTTTGCTACAAGAGCACTCCAGGCCGGCCTAATAGATCTAAACGATTAATTTACCAGGTTGACAAACTCTCCCTTATAACTTACGGTACTGTGGCGTGAATGTGAGTGACTGACCTATCCATGCAAATTATAAGTCCAGTGTATGGAATTGTGCCCAATAAACGTAAGTGCAATCATCTGCCCGTATCTGTGATTCCTCTATTATTATTATTACCAAAGGTAATGACTCATTGGTTATGACAAGTATAACCAATAACTTAGATGGATGTTGGAAGTTAGTGGAATTCATTAAATCATCATTTATCAAGTACATAACGCATTGAATGCCGGAAGCAGAGCAAAATTCTACGTAGTGATACACCATAATCTCTTGGGTGAGTAACCAGTGTGAAGGTATCTGAGTTCTACGGTAAGAAAGCCACTTTCCTGCATTTAAAACGTAACAATCGGTATTCCCTATTTTGGTGGATTTCACCAAAAATTCCGTTTTCAGAGTTTTTGCAGGTTCGTATCTAAAAATTGTGGTGGTTAATTTATATAACATAGTTATTTTGAACTTGTAATAAATCTAACTCCTCTTTTTTATCATTTTCAGGTGAAAACTGATAACCTGGCAATGGCTTCAACATCCCAAAGACGGAATTGCTGCAATGACCCAGATATATTCTGCTACATCTGTGGAAGCTTTACTTTGAAAAGTCAAAGGCGCAACATCACCAGTTTTGTGAAGAGAGTGTACCTCGCTTACTTTAAAGTACCACTTGGAGACCAGGACAAAAGTTGGGCTCCTCACAAAGTGTGCAAAACCTGCCTGGAAACTTTGCGATCCTGGTCTCAAAGAAAGAATGCTAAACTTCAGTTTGGCGTGCCTATGGTTTGGAGAGAACCAACGAATCATTCAGATAACTGCTACTTCTGCCTCGTCAATGTTAAAGGTTTCAATAAGAAAAACAAACAATACCTGCAATACCCAAATATCCCATCAGCCATACGACCAGTTCCCCACAGTGAAGAAATACCTGTGCCAGAATTTACTGAGCTACCAGAGATTGAGGATATAGACCGGAATTCACCTGTTTCTACTGATGAAGATGAAGAGACTGATCTTTTCAAGCCATCTGGTGAAGATTGTGAAAAGCCAACGTTGTTTACTCAGTCAGAATTGAATGATCTGGTCAGAGATCTAAATTTGCCAAAACAGTCTGCTGAATTGTTAGCTTCCAGGCTTCAAGAGAAACGACTCTTAAAACCTGGCACGAGTGTCTCCTTTTATCACAACAGAGAAGAGCAACTGCGGAAGTACTTTCATTCATATGACCAGCTTGTTTTTTGTAATGATGTAGAAGGACTTCTTCTCTCCATGGGACTACCAGCATATGATAGTAAGGATTGGAGACTTTTTATTGACAGTTCTAAAAGGAGCTTGAAATGTGTTCTTCTTCATAACGGAAACAAGTATGGTTCAATTCCAATCGGACATTCTGCACAAATTAAAGAAGAGTATGAAAACATTAAGACTGTTCTAGAGAGGTTGCAATACCATGCTCATGAATGGTTAATTCGTGTGGACTTGAAAATGGTAAACTTTCTATTGGGCCAGCAAGGAGGGTACACAAAATACCCCTGTTTTCTGTGCTACTGGGACAGCAGGGCTACAGCAGACCATTGGGTGAAAAAGAATTGGCCACCAAGACATAATTTGACGCCTGGTGACAAGAATATCATTAACGATCCTCTGGTTGACAGGAAAAACATTGTCCTTCCTCCTCTGTACATAAAACTTGGTATCATGAAGCAATTCGTCAAGGCTCTTGATCATAGTGGAGAGTGTTTCAGATATATATGCTCAACCTTTCCAAGTCTTAGCGACGAGAAGAAAAAGGCAGGGATTTTTGATGGACCTCAAATAAGAACACTACTCAGAGATCCACACTTCCTTGCAACAATGAGTGAGGCACAGGCAAGAACTTGGAATGCTTTCTCTAATGTGGTGCGGAACTTCTTAGGGAACAAGAAAGCGGACAACTATCAAGAAATTGTGGAAGAGCTGCTCTTGAGTTTACAAGCACTTGGATGCAGAATGAGTATCAAGGTTCACTACTTACACAGTCACTTGGACGAGTTTCCAGAAAATCTGGGAGAAGTGAGCGAGGAGCAAGGGGAGCGCTTTCATCAAGACATTAAAGTAATGGAAGAACGTTACCAAGGTCGATGGGACTCGAACAGATGGCGGACTACTGCTGGAGTTTGATGAGAGACATTCCAGAAGCTGTACATAAGAGATCGGCCAAAAAGAGGAAGTTTATGTAACTGTAACTTGACCTTACTACTTGCACTATTTCTACCGTACATTAATTGTTTTTTTCACCCTTCAATGTTACATTTAAATATTATATGTGCATTAACTTTCCAATTTTATATTAACAATTTTTGGTTATAGAAAAATACAAATTATAATGCTGAAAAAATTTATGTATACATGTTCAAACCGTCAATTTTGATCCAAAAGTTTACGTTTCCCAGCAAAAGTGCAATATGGCATATCTCAAAAACCTGATGTGATAGACAAAAACCAAAGTCATATTTGGATTCTGCACCCCAAATTTACTGAAAATCCGTTTAAAAACCTTGTGCCAGAAAAATTGTGTTGACCGGTGTAATAGTCATAATAATTCATAGCAAATAAAATTTATGATAAAACAAACAAAATAAAATAATAAAATTATGATGATAATAATACAGTAACTGTAATAATAATAATATTAATAATAAAGAACTATAAATACAAAATGAAAAAAAAGATCAAAAGTGAGAAACGAAATATGTATGTTGCGTTGTCAATGGTAAGAGAAACAATTGAGACCCTGCAACAGTGTGTAAATGAAGCAGAAAGTCAGATCAGCAACCTGGGACTTGGTCACATATGGCAGCAGGGTCTACCATTAGACAACACATTATGCTTCCAATATCTTCCCAGGCGGTAGTACCTCCCTGTAAGGTAGCTGCCTACTACCTACTACTGGGGCGTGGCTAAAAACTTCACCTGACTTAGCATGACTAATTACGTCACCCGTTCGTTTGTGTTTGTGGTGGTGTTGGTGTGTGGATTAGCGGATGTCATGTTTTTGACCTGACCTCATGTTTTTTAAGGTCACCCTGTGTACATAAGCCTCTCTCAGTCCTTGTAATTCACTAGTTTAATTGAAATTGGGGAAAATAATGCTGATTGTTTCAGAATAATGCTGATTATTTCCAACGTCTACCAGATATTAAGCACAAGACTGAAGCAATTTATATAAAGCAATTACATTACAGTTAATATCTTTTATTCTTTAGTAAATGTGCAAAAAATACATTGCAAAGAAGAAATAAAAAAAAATAAAAAGACCATATGTCCATTTGGCCAAATGTCCGTTCGGCCATTTGGCCGTTCGGTCTACTGTCCGTTCGGTCTATTGTCCGTTCGGCCAAATGTCCGTCGGCTCGATGTCCGTTCGGTCAAATGTCCGTTGGTGAAACGTCCGTCGGCCAAATGTCCTTCAGCCAGCTGTCCGGCCACGAATGATACAATGATAACGTCACCATACTGTACAGTAAGTAGGAAGGAGCTGTTGTTGTAGACCGAGACAAAACTCTTCATAACAGTCAATTATGGACTTATTATCTGTATATATTACTGCAGGGGTAACGAACAGGGAGAGAGAGAGAGAGAGAGAGAGAGAGAGAGAGAGAGAGAGAGACTCCTGATTAAAACATAAACAATATACAGATAATTTTCCATGAATATCATTATAAATATTGGAAGTTTCACTTTCAATTACGTTTATGCCCATCACAGCTGCCTCCTACTCCTCCTCTGAGCACCCATAGCAGCTGCCTCCTCCTCCTCCTCCTCCTCCTCCTCCTCCTCCTCTTCGGAGCACCCATCACAGCTTCCTCCTCCTCCTCTCAACACTCATCACAGCTGCCTCCTTCTCCTCTCAGCACCCATCCTTCCTCCTCCTCCTCTCAGCACCCTCCTTCCTCCTCCTCCTCTCAGCACCCATCCACAGCTTCCTCCTCCTCCTCTCTCCAGCACCCATCACAGCTGCCTCCTTCCCTCCTCAGCACCCATCACAACTACCTCCTCCTCCTCTCCTCTCACTTTCCCATCACAGCTACCTCCCCTCCTTCTCCTCCTCACTTTTCCCCATCACAGTGACCTCCTCCTCTCCTCTCAGCCCCCTTCACAGCAGCCTCCTCCTCCTCCTCTGCTTTCCCATCACAACTACCTCCTCCTCCTCCCCACCTCCTCCTCCCAGCACCTCCCACAGCTACCTCCTCCTTCTCCTCCTCTCAGCACCATCCTGACCTCCTCCTCCTCTCAGTACCCATCACAGTGACCTCCTTCTCCTCCTCAGCCCCTTCACAGCAGCCTCCTCCTCCTCCTCAGCACCATCCCACAGCTACCTCCTCCTCCTTCTCCCTTCTCCTCTCAGCACCCATCACAGCCTCCTCCTCCTCCTCCTCTCCAGCACCCATCACAGTTCCCTGCCTCCTCCTTCTCCTCCTCTCAGCCCCTTCACAGCAGCCTCCTCCTCCTCTGACCCCCTTCACAGCAGCCTCCTCCTCTCTCCCTCTCCATGCCCCTTCTGACCTCCACCTCCTCCTCTCCAGCCCCCTTCACAGCAGCCTCCTCCTCCTCTCCCTTCACTGCGGCCTCCTCCTCCTCCTCTCAGCACCCATCACAGTGACCTCCTCCTCCTCTCAGCACCCATCACAGTGACCTCCTCCTCCTCTCAGCACCCATCACAGTGACCTCCTCCTCCTCTCAGCACCCATCATTTTCTTATGTTCTTATGTATGTTGAGTTCGCTCTTGGTTGGATAGTTTAGTACCTTTGTAATGTCCCTTTGTTTTAGCTGACTTCCCTTATACACCTCTATCAGGTCGCCCCTCGCTCTCACGTCTCTCGAAGGAGTGCAAATTAAAATGCTTTAACCTGTCTCTATACTCAAGGTTCTAATGCCGGGATTAGTCTTGTCATTCACCTCTGAATTCTTTCCAATGATTCTATATAAATCCTATAATAAGGTGACCAGAACTGAACTGCGTAATCGGTATAATCTCTGGCGCAAGATACAGTTTTAGGATGACCTCGCTAGTCTTGTAACTAACACTCCCTTGTATGAACCCAAGTACTTTATTATCCTTACTTCTGAGCAAAAACACATTGCTTACTTGGCTTTAGGTTCCTACTTATCATTACTCCTAAATCTCTCTGAGTCGGATTTCTCTATGGCATCGTTGTTCATCTGGTATCTGGTTTCCCTGTTTACATCTCCTATACTGAGTACTTTACATTTGTCACGTTCAATTTCATCTGCCATTTTAGACCATTCGAAAAATTTGTTTAGATCTTCCTGTAGTTTGCGAGGTCTCGTACATTTAATATACGTACTATTTTAGTGTCATCAGCAAATTTTCTTATGTTGCTGTCTATGCCGATATCTATGTCGTTTATGTATATAATAAATAATAGTCAAGTACTGACACCAGGGGAACTCAGCTTGTGACGTTGCTCCAATGGAACTTAGTGCCGTTAATGCTCACTTCGCTGTTTCCTGTCCTGTAACCCGCCCAAATCCATTTAAGGATATTACCTTTGATGCCATGCGCTTCTACCTTTCTAATTAGTCTTTCGTGGGGACTCTGTCAGCTTTGCTAAAGTCGAGATATACCACATCATAATTGTGCCTTGTCCACCAATTCAAAAACTGGTGAAAAGAATGTTAATAGATTAGTTAGACAGAACGTCGCCTGTGAAGCCATGCTGGGAATCATTGATCAATCGGTGCTTTTCAGGTGATTTCGAATAGAGTTTGAAATGATTGCTTCAGTAATTTGCCTACTATTGATGTTAGACGGTTTTATGCGGAAGCTCCTGCTTAACACAATTGCTCATGGTCTTGGTTATTTGGACCCATATTCTGTAACGGGGTGGTAATATCGACAGTATATACCTAGATTTTGCCAAGGATTTCGACAGTGTACCCCACGAAGGCTGATAATCAAACTAGAGAAGTGCGAATTGGAAATGTCCAAGCGTGGATAGAAGACTTTCTACATGACCGCAAGCAAT
>NW_024717620.1:2195923-2356403 GCF_018991925.1 Homarus americanus | reverse complement strand
CCAGCACCAACAACACAGTCTACCAGCACCACCAACACAGTCTACCAGCACCAACAACACAGTCTACCAGCACCAACAACACAGTCTACCAGCACCAACAACAGTCTACCAGCACCAACAACAGTCTGCCAGCACCAACAACACAGTCTGCCAGCACCAACAACACAGTCTACCAGCACCAACAACAGTCTGCCAGCACCAACAACACAGTCTACCAGCACCAACAACACAGTCACACCAGCACCAACAACACAGTCTACCAGCACCAACAACACAGCATACCAGCACCAACAACACAGTCTGCCAGCACCAACAACACAGTCTGCCAGCACCAACAACACAGTCTACCAGCACCAACAACACAGTCTACCAGCACCAACAACACAGTCTACCAGCACCAACAACACAGTCTACCAGCACCAACAACACAGTCTACCAGCAACTAACAGCACAGTCTACGAGCACTAACAACACAGTCTACCAGCACCAACAGTCTACCAGCACCAACAACAGTCTGCCAGCACCAACAACACAGTCTGCCAGCACCAACAACACAGTCTACCAGCACCAACAACAGTCTGCCAGCACCAACAACACAGTCTACCAGCACCAACAACACAGTCTACCAGCATCAACACACAGCCCACAGCACCAACAACACAGTCTGCCAGCACCAACAACACAGTCTACCAGCACCAACAACACAGTCTGCCAGCACCACCAACACAGTCTGCCAGCACCAACAACACAGTCTACCAGCACCAACAAATACAGTTTACCAGCACCACAACACAGTCTGCCAGCACCAACAACACAGTCTACCAGCACCAACAACACTGTCTGCCAGCACCAACAACACAGTCTACCAACACCAACAACACAGTCTGCCAGCACCACCAACACAGTCTGCCAGCACCAACAACACAGTCTGCCAGCACCAACAACACAGTTCACCACAGCACCAACAAATATTGTGCATACCAGCACCAACAACACAGTCTGCCAGCACCAATGAATACAGTCTGCCAGCACCAACAACACAGTCTGCCAGCACTAACAACACCGTCTGCCAGCACCAACAACACAGTCTGCCAGTATCAACAATACAGTCTGCCAGTATCAACAACAGTCTGCCAGCACCAACAACACACCCGCCAGTATCAACAACACGGACCGCCAGTGCATCACAACACAGTCTGCCAGCAATCTCAACAACAGTCTGCCAGCACCAACAACACAGTCTGCCACAGTATCAACAACACAGTCTGCCAGCACCAACAACACAGTCTACCAGCACCAACAACACAGTCTACCAGCACCAACAACACAGTCTACCAGCACCAACAACACAGTCTACCAGCACCAACAACACAGCCTACCAGCACCAACAACACAGTCTACCAGCACCAACAACAGTCTACCAGCACTAACAACAGTCTGCCAGCACCAACAACACAGTCTGCCAGCACCAACAACACAGTCTACCAGCACCAACAACAGTCACACCACAACACATCACAGTCTACCACCAACAACACAGTCTACCAGCACCAAATAACACAATTCAACAGCACCAACAACACAGTCTGCCAGCACCAACAACACAGTCTGCCAGCACCAACAACACAGTCTGGCCAGCACCAACAACAACACAGTCTACCAGCACCAACAACACAGTCTACCAGCACCACAACACACAGTCTGCCAGCACTAACAACACAGTCTAATAGCACCAACAACACTGTCTGCCAGCACCAAATAACACAGTCTACCAGCACCAACAACACAGTCTGCCAGCACCAACAACACAGTCTGCCAGCACCAACAACACAGTCTGCCAGCACCAACAACACAGTCTACCAGCACCAAACAACACAGTATACCAGCACCAACAACACAATCTGCCAGCACCAACAACACAGTCTGCCAGCACCAACAACACAGTCTGCCAGCACCAACAACACCGTCTGCCAGCACCAACAACACAGTCTGCCAGTATCAACAACACAGTCTCAGTATCGAACAACAGTCTGCCAGCACCAACAACACAGTCTGCCAGTATCAACAACACAGACTGCCAGTATCACCAACACAGTCTGCCAGTTCAACAACAGTCTGCCAGCACTTTCAACAACAACACAGTCTGCCAGTATCAACAAATACAGTCTGCCAGTATCAACAACACAGTCTACCAGCACCAACAAATACAGTCTGCCAGCACCAACAACACAGTCTGCTAGTATCAACAACACAGTTCGCCAGCACCACAAATAGCCCGTTAGCACCAACAACAAGACAGTCTGCCAGTATCAACAAGACAGGCCCGCCAAGGACCAACAACAGTCTGCCAGCACCAACAACAGTCTGCCATCAACAACACAGTCTGCCAGCACCAACAACAGTCTGCCAGCACCAACAACACAGTCTACCAGCACCAACAACACAGTATACCAGCACTAACAACACAGTCTGCCAGCACTAACAACACAGTCTGCCAGCACCAACAACACAGTCTACCAGCACCAACAACACAGTCTACCAGCACCAACAACACAGTCTACCAGCACCAACAACACAGTCTACCAGCACCAACAACACAGTCTACCAAAGCACCAACAGCACAGTCTACGCAGCACCAACAACACAGTCTACCAGCACCAACAACAGTCTACTGTTAGACCAACAACAGTCTGCCAGCACCAACAACACAGTCTGCCAGCACCAACAACACAGTCTACCAGCAATTCAACAACAGTCTGCCAGCACCAACACAGTCTACCAGCACCAACAACACAGTCTACCAGCATCAACAACACAGTCTACCAGCACCAACAACACAGTCTGCCAGCACCAACAACACAGTCTACCAGCACCAACAACACAGTCTGCCAGCACCACCAACACAGTCTGCCAGCACCAACAACACAGTCTACCAGCACCAACAACACAGCTTACCAGCACCAACAACACAGTCTGCCAGCACCAACAACACAGTCTACCAGCACCAAATAACACTGTCTGCCAGCACCAACAACACAGTCTACCAACACCAACAACACAGTCTGCCAGCACCAACAACACAGTCTACAGCACCAACAACACAGTCTGCCAGCACCAACAACAACACAGTCTACCAGCACCAACAACACAGTATACCAGCACCAACAACACAGTCTGCCAGCACCAACAACACAGTCTGCCAGCACCAACAACACAGTCTGCCAGCACCAACAACAACACCGTCTGCCAGCACCAACAACACAGTCTGCCAGCACCAACAACGGCCCGCCAGCAATCTCAACAACAGTCTGCCAGCACCAACAACAGTCTGCCAGCACCAACAACAGTCTGCCAGCACCAACAACACACACCAGCACCAACAACACAGTCTGCCAGCACCAACAACAGTCTGCCAGCACCAACAACACAGTCTGCCAGCACCAACAACACAGTCTGCCAGCACCAACAACAGTCTGCCAGCAGACAACAACACAGTCTGCCAGCACCAACAACAGTCTGCCAGCACCAACAACACACAGTTCACAGCACCAACGACACAGTCTGCCAGTATCAACAACACAGTCTGCCAGCACCAACAACACACAGTCTGCCAGCACCAACAACACAGTCTGCCAGCACCAACAACACAGTCTGCCAGCACCAACAAACACAGTCTGCCAGTGAACAACACAGTCTGCCAGCACCCCAACAACACAGTCTGCCAGCACCAACAACAGTCTGCCAGCACCAACAACACAGTCTGCCAGCACCAACAACACAGTCTGCCAGCACTAACAACACAGTCTGCCAGCACCAACAACACAGTCTGCCAGCACCAACAACACAGTCTGCCAGCACCAATAACACAGTCTGCCACCAACAACACAGTCTGCCAGCACCAACAACAGTCTGCCAGCACTAACAACACAGTCTGCCAGCACCAACAACACAGTCTGCCAGCACTAACAACACAGTCTGCCAGCACCAACAACACAGTCTGCCAGCACCAACAACACAGTTCACAGCACCAACAACACACAGTCTGCCAGCACCAACAACAACACAGTCTCAGCACCAACAACAGTCTGCCAGCACCAACAACACAGTCTGCCAGCACCAACAACACAGTCTGCCAGCACCAACAACACAGTCTGCCAAAGCACCAACAACAACACAGTCTGCCAGCACCAACAACACAGTCTGGCAGCACCAACAACAGCCTGCCAGCACCAACAACACAGTCTGCCAGCACCAACAACAGTCTGCCAGCACCAACAACACAGTCTGCTGCCAGCACCAACAACACAGTCTGCCAGTATCAACAACACAGTCTGCCAGCACAACAACAACAGCGTCTAAAGCACCAACAACAAATACCAGTCTGCCAGCACTAAATAACAGTCTGGCTTGCACCAACAACACAGTCTGCCAGCACCAACAACACAGCCTGCCAGAACCAACAACACAGTCTGCCAGCACCAGCAACACAGTCTGCCAGCACCAACAACACAGCGCCCGCCAGAACCAACAACAGTCTGCCAGCACCAACAACACAGTCTGCCAGTATCAACAACACAGTCTGCCAGTATCAACAAATACAGTCTGCCAGCACCAACAACACAGCTCCGCTAAAAGTACCCAACAACATAGTCTGCCAGCACACAAATACACAGTCTGCCAGTATCAACAAATACAGTCTGCCAGTATCAACAACACAGTCTGCCAGCAACAACAACAGTCTGCCAGCACCAACAGTCTGCCAGCACCAACAACACAGTCTGCCAGCACCAACAACACACAGTCTGCCACAGTGTATCAACACAGTCTGCCAGTATCAACAACACACTCTGCCACAATTAACAACAGTCTGCCAGCACCAACAACACAGTCTGCCAGCACCAACAAATAGTTTGCTAGCACTAACAACACACAGTCTGCCAAGTTGAATTCAACAACAGTCTGCCAGCACCAACAACACAGTCTGCCAGTATCAACAACATAGTCTGCCAGCACAACAACAGTCTGCCAGCACCAACAACCAGCCCAAGCGAAGTACCAACAACACGCTCAAGTTAGAACTAACAAATACAGTCTGCCAGCACCAGCAACACAGTCTGCCAGCACTAACAACACAGTCTGCCAGAACTAAATAACAGTCTGCCAGCACCAACAAATACAGTCTGCCAGTACTTCAAACAACACAGTCTGCCAGTATCAACAACACAGTCTGCCAGCACCAACAACACAGCCCTGCCTGTTAACTAAACAACATAGCTCGCCGTACATCAACAAATACAGTCTGCCAAAGTATCAACAAATACAGTCTGCCAGTAATAACAACACAGTCTGCCAGCAACAAATGTAACAGTCTGCCAGCACCAACAACAGTCTTGCCAGCACCAAATAACACAGTCTGCCAGCACCAACAACACAGTCTGCCAGTATCAACAACAACAACGCTGGGCCAGTATTTCACCAACACAGTTCGCCAGCACCAACAACAGTCTGCCAGCACCAACAACACAGTCTGCCAGCACCAACAACAGTCTGCCAGCACTCAACAACACAGTCTGCCAGTATCAACAACACAGTCTGCCAGCACCAACAACACAGTCTGCCAGCACCAACAACACAGTCTGCCAGTATCAACAACACTGTCTGCCAGCACCAGCAACACAGTCTGCCAGCACCAACAACACAGCCTGCCAGGGCACCAACAACACAGTCTGCCAGGCATCAACAACAATTGCCCTGCCAGCACCAACAACACAGTCTGCATTAACAACAGTCTGCCAGCACCAACAACAGTCTGCCAGCACTAACAACACAGTCTGCCAGCACCAACAACACAGTCTGCCAGCACCAACAACACAGTCTGCCAGCCCCAACAACACAGTCTGCCAGCACCAGCAACACAGTCTGCCATCACCAACAAATACATAGTCCGCCAGCACCAACAACACAGTCCTTGCCAGCACCAACAACACAGTCTGCCACCAACAACACAGTCTGCCAGCACCAACAACAGTCTGCCAAAGCACCAACAACACAGTCTGCCAGTATCAACAACACAGTCTGCCAGTATCAAATACTAGCCCTGCCAGCACCTCAACAACACAGTCTCCGGCCAGCACCAACAACATAGTCTGCCAGCATCAACAACCAGTTCGCCAGTATCAACAACACAGTTCAAGCCAGTATCAACAACACAGTTCTGCCAGCAACAACAACAGTCTGCCAGCACCAACAGTCTGCCAGCACCAAACAGTCTGCCAGCACCAACAACACAGTCTGCCAGTAGACAACAACACAGTCTGCCAGTATCAATAACACAGTCTGCCAGCACCAACAAACAGTCTGCCAGCACCAACAACACAGTCTGCCAAAGCACCCAACAACAGTTTGCCAGCACCAACAACACAGTCTGGCAAAGACCAACAACAGTCTGCCAGCACCAACAACACAGTCTGCCAGTATCAACAACACACAGTCTCGGCCAGCAAAGCACCAACAACAGTCTGCCAGCACCAACAACACAGTCTGCCAGCACCAACAACACGGCCTGCCAGAACCAACAACACACCCGCCAGCACCAGCAACACAGTCTGCCAGCACCAACAACACAGTCTGCGCCAGAACCAACAACAGTCTGCCAGCACCAACAACACAGTCTGCCAGTATCACCAACACAGTCTGCCAGTATCAACAACACAGTCTGGCCAGCACCAACAACACAGTCTGCCAAGACCAACAACATAGTCTGCCAGCATCAACAACACAGTCTGCCAGTATCAACAACACAGTCTGCCAGTGTATCAACAACACAGTCTGCCAGGCAACAACAAATAGTCTGCCAGCACCAACAACAGTCTGCCAGCAACTAAACAACACAGCCTGCCAGCACCAACAACATGTCTGCCAGTATCAACAACACAGTCTGCCAGTATCAACAACACACCTGCCAGCACCAACAACAGTCTGCCAGCACTAACAACACCACAGTCTGGCCAGCACCAACAGTCTGCCAGCACCCCAACAAATACAGTCTGCCAGTATCAACAACACAGTCTGCCAGCACCAACAACACAGTCTGCCAGCACCAACAACACAGTCTGCCAGTATCAACAACACTGTCTGCCAGCACCAGCAACACAGTCTGCCAGCAGCAATTCAACAACACAGTCTGCCAGCACCAACAACACAGTCTGCCAGTATCAACAACACTGTCTGCCAGCACCAACAACACAGTCTGCCAGTATCAACAAATACAGTCTGCCAGCACCAACAAATAACAGTCTGCCAGCACCAACAACAAATAACACAGTCTGCCAGCACCAACAACAACACAGTCTGCCAGCACCAACAAACACAGTCTGCCAGCCCCAACAACACAGTCTGCCAGCACCAGCAACACAGTCTGCCATCACCAACAACATAGTCTGCCAGCACCAACAACAACACAGTCTGCCAGCACCAACAACACAGTCTGCCAGCACCAACAACACAGTCTGCCAGCACCAACAAATAGTCTGGCCAGCACCAACAACACAGTCTGCCAGCACCAACAACAGCCCAAGCCAGCACCAACAACACAGCTCCGCCAGTATCAACAACCCAGTCTGCCAGCACCAACAACACAGTCTGCCAGCACCAACAACACAGTCTGCCAGCACCAACAACACAGTCTGCCAGCACCAGCAACACAGAAGCCCGCCAGCACCAACAACACAGTTCACAGCACCAACAACACCAAGTCTGCCAGCACCAACAACACAGTCTGCCAGCACCAACAACACAGTCTGCCAGCACCAACAACACAGTCTGTGCACCAACAACACAGTCTACCAGCACCAACAACACAGTCTGCCAGCACCAACAACACCGTCTACCAGCACCAATAACACAGTCTACCAGCACCAACAACACAGTCTGCCAGCACCAACAACACAGTCTGCCACAGCACCAACAACACAGTCTGCCAGCACCAACAACACAGTCTGCCAGCACCAACAACACAGTCTGCCAGCACCAACAACATAGTCTACCAGCACCAACAACACAGTCTGCCAGCACCAACAACACAGTCTGCCAGCACCAAGCCAACAACACAGTCTACCAGCACTAACAACAGTCTGCCAGCACCAACAACAGTCTGCCAGTACCAACAACACAGTCTGCCAGCACCAACAACAGTCTGCCAGCACCAACAACAGTCTGCCAGCACCAACAACACAGTCTGCCAGCACCAACAACACAGTCTGCCAGCACCAACAACAGTCTGCCAGCATCAACAACACAGTCTGCCAGCACCAACAACACAGTCTGCCAGCACCAACAACACAGTCTGCCAGCACCAACAACACTCCTTCCTGACGTCATCAACTACACAATGGGTTACATAAGAAGTATTGCAGTGTAAATATGGGAGAAGCAAACATGTGTGGAAACTGTACCTTGGTCATGACGTAAAATAACATTAATAATAATAAGTTAACCTTAAGAAGGACATATTGCTGAGATTAAAGCTGGTGCCATGCTGTACTGTACTGTACCATACTGTACTGTACTGTACTGTACTGTAATGTACTGTACTGTACTGTACCATATTGTACTGTACTGTACTGTACATAAGAACATAAGAAAATAAGGAGTCTGCAATAGGCCGGTTGGCCTGAGCATGGCAGCTCCTGTCGAGTGTTACTACCACTCTCTATCATCCATGAATCTATCTAGCCTCCTTTTGAAACTTTCCAGAGTTCCAGCACTTACTACAACGTTGCTAAGCTTGTTCCACTCGTCCACCACCCAATTAGTGAGCCAGTTCCTTCCTATCTCCCTCCTAAACCTAAACTTATCCAACTTAAATTCCGTTACTCCGAGTCCTATCCTGCTCGGATATTATAAGAACTTTATCTATATCGCCTTTATTGATTCCTTTCACCCACTTAAATACTTCTATCATATCTCCCTGCACTCTTCGTCTTTCTAGGGAATGCAAGTTTAGTTTCATTAATCTATCTTGATATGGAAGGTTTCTAAGTCCCGGAATCATTTTCGTCATTCTTCGCTGCACCGACTCCAGTGAATTGACATCCTTTTTATAATAAGGGCACCAGAACTGAACTGCATAATCGAGGTGCGGCCTGACTAGCGCAAGATATAGTTGCAATAAGACCTCTGCACTCTTATTACTTACACTTCTAGATATAAAACCTAATATTCTTGGTTGATGTTGGTAAGGCTGTATACATTGACAGTATTTGTTCTTCCAATATTAAGTACGCTGCACTTGCTGGTGTTGAATTTCATTGGAAAATTTTCTGACCATTACTGCAGTTTATTTAAATCCTCCTGTAGTGCATTTGCATTCTGCCCTGAATTAATCTACGCCCTATTTTGGTGTCATCCGCAAACTTGCTTATGTCACTGCTGATCCCAGTATTTACCTGTAGATCGTTTATGTAGATTATGAACAAGAGTGGGCCCAGTGCTGACCCCTGGGGAACCCCACTGGTTACACAGCCCCACTCAGATTTAACACCATCTACTCTGACCCTCTGTGTTCTATCGGTGAGCCATGATTTTATTCAGTTTAAAACTTTCCCCTCGATACCATGAGCCTTAACTTTTCTTAGGAGCCTCTGATGCGGTACTCTGTCAAACGCTTTGCTAAAGTCTAAGTAAATAACATCGCACTGTACTGTATTGTACTATACTGTACTGTACTGTACTGCACTGTACTATATTGTTCTGTACTGTACTGTACCATATTGTACTGTACTGTACTGTACCATATTGTACTGTACTGTACTGTATTGTACCATAGTGTACTGTACTGTACCAAATTGTACTGTACTGTACCATACTGTACTGTACTGTACTGTACCATATTGTACTGCACTGTACTGTACTGTACTTTACTGTACTGTACCATATTGTACTGTACTGTACTGTACCATATTGTAATGTACTGTACTGTACTGTACCACACTGTACTGTACTGTACCATATTGTACTGTACTATACTGTACTGTACTGTACTGTGCCGTACTGTTCTGTACTGTAATGTACTGTACCATACTGTACTGTACTGTACTGTACTGTATTGTAATGTACTGTACTGTACCATACTGTACTGTAGTGTACCATACTATACTGTACCATACTATACTGTACCATTCTGAACTGTACCATACTGTACTGTAATGTGCTGTACTGTACTGTACTGTACCATCCTATACTGTACCATACTATACTGTACCATACTATACTGTACTGTATTGTAATGTACTGTGCTGTACTATACTGTACCATACTAAACTGTTCTGTAGTGTACCATACTATACTGTACTGTACTATAATGTACTGTACTGTACCATACTGTACTGTACTGTAATGTATTGTGCTATACTGTACTGTACTGTACCATACTGTATTGTACTGTACAGTACTATACTGTACTGTACTGTACTGTTCCATACTGTACTGTACTGTACTGTATTGTGCTATACTATACTGTAATGTACTGTACTGTACTGTACTATACTATACTGTGCTGTACCATACTGTACTGTGCACTACTGTACCATACTTACTGTGCTGTATTGTGCTGCACTGTACTGTAATGTACTGTACTGTAATGTACTGTGCTATACTGTACTGTACTGTACCATACTGTATTGTACTGTACAGTACTATACTGTACTGTACTGTACTGTTCCATACTGGACTGTACTGTACTGTATTGTGCTATACTATACTGTAATGTACTGTACTGTACTGTACTGTACTATACTATACTGTGCTGTACCATACTGTACTGTGCAGTACTGTACCATATTATACTGTACTGTGCTGCACCATACTCTACTGTACCATACTGTACTGTGCTGTACTGTACTGTATTGTACTGTACCATACTGTAATGTACTGTACAGTACTGTACTGTAATGTACTGTACTGCAATGTACTGTACTGTAATGTACTGTGATGTAATGTACTGTACTGTAATGTACTGTACTGTATGTAATGTACTGTACTGTGCTGTACTGCAATGTACTGTACTGTATACTGTACTGTACTGTACTGCAATGTACTGTACTGCAATGTACTATACTGTAATGTACTATATACTGTACTGTACTGTAATGTACTGTACAGTAATGTACTGTATACTGTACTGTACTGTACTGTACTGTAATGTACTGTATTGTATACTGTACTGTACTGTACTGTAATGTACTGTACTGTATTGCATACTGTACTGTACTGGACTGTAATGTACTGAACTGTAATGTACTGTATACTGTACTGTACTGTATACTGTACTGTAATGTACTGTACTGTACACTGTAATGTACTGCACTGAAATGTACCGTATAGTGTAATGTACTGTATAGTGCACTGTACTGTACTGTACTGTACTGTACTGTACTGTATACTGTACTGTACTATATACTGTACTGTATACTGTACGTAACTGTACTGTAATGTACTGTACTGTACGGTATACTTTACTGTAATGTACTGTACTCTGCTGTAATGTACTGTGCTGTCATGTATTGTACTGTGCTGCATACTGTACTGTACTGTACACTGTACTGTATACTGTACTGTACTGTATTGTGTACTGTACTGCAATGTACTCTACTGCACTGTACTGTAATATTCTGTGATGTACTGTACTGTACTGAATACTGTACTGTTTACTGTACTGTACTGTATACTGCACTATACTGTACTGTACTGTACCATATTGTACTGTACTGTACTCTACCATACTGTACTGTATTGTACCATATTGTACTGTATTGTACTGTAGTGTACCATATTGTACTGTACTATACTGCACTGTATTGTATTGTACCATATTGCACTGTACTGTACTGTACTATATTGTACTGTACTGCACTGTACCATACTGAACTGTACCGTATTGTTCTGTTCTGTACCGTACTATAGTGTACTGTATTGCACCATATTTTACTGTACTGTACTGTATCATACTGTAATGTTCTGTACTGTACCATATTGTACTGTACTATACTGTACTGTACTGTACCATACTGTACTGTACTGCACCATACTGACTGCATCATACCATACTGTACCATGCTGTACTGTACTGTAATGTACTGTACTGTACCGTACTGTACTGTACTGTACTGTACCATACTATACTATACTGTACTGTACTGTGCCATACTGTACTGTACTGCACTGTACCATACTGACTGTGCTGTACTGTACTGTACTATACTGTAATGTACTGTACTGTACTGTACTGTACTGAAATGTACTGTACTGTAAAGTACTGCACAGTACTGTAATGTACTGTACCATACTGTACTGTACTGTACTGTACCATACTATACTATATTATACTGTGCCATACTGTACTGTACCATATTGTATTGTGCTGTACTGTACTGTACTGCACTGTACTATACTGTACCTTACTGAACTGTACTGTACTGTACCATACTGTACTGTAATGGACTGTACTATACTGTACTTTACTGTACCATACTGTACTGTAATGTACTGTGCTATACTGTACTGTACTGTACCATTCTATACTACACTGTACTGTACTGTGCTTTACTGTATCATACTATACTGTACTGTATTGTGCTATACTGTGTTGTACTGTACTGTACTGTTTTGTATACTCTAATGTAATGTACTGTACTGTACTGTAATATTCTGTGATGTACTGTACTGTACTGTATACTGTACTGTACTGTATAGCTGTACTGTACTGTTCTGTATACTGTACTGTACTGTACTGTATACTGTACTGTACTGTAATGTACTATATACTCTACTGTACTGTAATGTACTGTAATGTAATGTACTTTATACTGTACTGTACTGTAATGTACCCTACTGTACTGTACTGTAATGTACTGTTATGTACTGTACTGTACTGTATACTGTACTGTATACTGTACTGTACTGTATACTGTACTGTAATGTACTGTACTGTACTGTATACTGTACTGTATTCTGTACCATACTGTACTGTACTGTATACTGTGCTGTATACTGTATTGTACTGTAATGTACTGTGCTGTGCTGTATACTGTACTGTACTGTACTTAATGTACTGTACTGTAATGTACTGTACTGTATACTGTTCTGTACTGTACTGTACTTAATGTACTGTAATGTATACTGTTCTGTACTGTACTGTACTTAATGTACTGTACTGTATACTGTCCTGTGTGGTGTACTGTACTGTACTGTAATGTACTATAATGTACTTTAATGTATGATACTGCATTGTACTCTGTACTGTATTATAATGTACTGTAATGTACAGTAATGTGCTGTTCTGTAATGTACTGTACTGTATACTGTACTATATACTGTATTGTAATGTACCGTGCTGTATAACGTATTGTACTGTTTACTGTACTATATGTTGTACTGTACTGTATATTGTACTGTATACTGTACTGTACTGTACTGTATACTGTACTGTACTGTAATGTACTCTAATGTACTGTACTGTAATGTACTGTGATGTACTGTATTGTACTGCATACTGTACTGTATACTGTACTGTACTGTACTGTATTGTGCTGTACTGCACTGTACAGTGTATTGTACTGTACTATACTGTGCTGTTCTGTACTATGCTGTGCTGTACTGTACTATACTATACTGTGCTGTTCTGTACTGTGCTGTACTGTACTATGCTATATGGTGCTGTACTGTACTATACTGTACTGTACTGTACTGTACTGTAGTATACTGTACTGTACTGTATATTGTACTGAATACTGTACGGTACCGTACTGTACTATGCTGTGCTGTACTGTACTGTACTACCCTGTGCTGTACTGTACTGTGCTGTGCTGTACTATTCTGTGCTGTGCTGTACTGTGCTGTGCTGTACTATTCTGTGCTGTACTGTACTATACTGTGCTGTGCTGTACTATTCTGTGCTGTACTGTACTATACAGTGCTGTGCTGTACTATACTGTGCTGTACTGTACTGTGTTATACTGTACTGTACTGTGTTATGCTGTACTGTACTGTACTATACTGTGCTGTACAATACTATACTGTGCTGGTCTATACTATGCTGTGCTGACTGTACTGTGCTGCAGTGTACTGTACTATACTGTGCTGTACTGTACTGTACTATACTGTGCTGTACTGTACTGTACTATACTGTGCTGTGCTGTAATGTACTATACTGTGCTGTACTATACTGTACAGTCCTGTACTGTACTGTACCATACTGTGCTGTATTGAGCTGTGCTGTACTGTGCTGTACTGTGCTGTACTGTACTGCACTGTACAGTGTATTGTGCTGTACTATACTGTGCTTTTCTGTACTATGCTGTACTGTACTATGCTATACTGTGCTATACTGTACTGTACTATACTGTTCTCTACTGTACTGTACTATACTGTACTCTACTGTGCTGTACTGTACTATACTGTGCTGTACTGTACTGTACTATACAGTGCTGTACTGTATTATACTGTACTGTACTGCAGTATACTGTACTGCACTGTACTATAGTGTGCTGTGCTGTACTGTACTGTATATTGTACTGAATACTGTACGGTACCGTACTGTACTATACTGTGCTGTACTGTACTGTACTATACTGTGCTGTACTGTGCTGTGCTGTACTATTCTGTGCTGTACTGTACTATACTGTGCTGTGCTGTACTGTGCTGTGCTGTACTATTCTGTGCTGTACTGTACTATACTGTGCTGTGCTGTATTATACTGTGCTGTACTGTACTGTGCTATGCTGTACTGTACTGTTCTATACTGTGCTGTACAATACTATACTGTGCTGGTCTATACTATGCTGTGCTGACTGTACTGTGCTGCAGTGTACTGTACTATACTGTGCTGTACTGTACTGTACAGTCCTGTATTTTACTGTACTTTACTGTGCTGTACTGTACTGTACTATACTGTGCTGTACTGTACTGTACTATACTGTTCTGTACTGTACTATACTGTGCTGTACTGTACTGTACAGTTCTGTACTGTACTGTACCATACTGTGCTGTACTGAACTGTGCTGTACTGTGCTGTACTGTATTGTACTATTCTGTGCTGTACTGTACTGTGCTGTACTCTGCTGTACTTTGGTGTACTGTACTGTATACTGTACTATACTGTACTGTACTGTACTGTACTGTACTGTACTGTACTGTATACTATACAGTACTCTACTATACTGTATTATACTATGCTGTACTGTATACAGTACAGTACTGTCCTATACTGTACTGTTGTGTAGTCCGTATAACAAAAGGTGTTTATATTATTATCAATAAATTATTATACAAATCCTGACCATAAGTAGTGTGAATATATATGATTCTTGTTGCTACTTTGTTGTGTGTGTAGTTTGTAGTTAACTCCGCTACTGGCGTCAGAGAAGAGCTTTCATCAATCTCTCCTATACTTTATGTTTTCTAGTTAGAGACAATGTTTGTGTTTACCAAACTTTATCATACAGGACTGGTTCTTGTTACAGATGTGGGCGACAAGTGAAGAAGTAGCGACAGATGATCACCTCTTGGGGTCAAAGTTCACGGTGGTGGACTACACAGTGTTCATCCTTATGTTGGTCATGTCCGTCGGCATCGGTGTGTACAGTGCCTTCAAGAATCGAAAAAGAGTGTCCTCACAGGATTACCTGACAGGCAGCAGGACGCTGTCTCCCGTGCCCGTGGCGTTCTCTCTGCTGGGTGGCGTCATATCTGCTGTGTCTATATTAGGTTAGCGTGGTCACTTGTTAAACCCCATGTCATCAATGTGTCTCCTTACACCACTCATACCATGGTTGTCTATATTAGGTTAGCGTGGTCACTTGTTTAACCCCATGTCATCAATGTGTCTCCTTACACCACTCATACCATGGTTGTCTATATTAGGTTAGCGTGGTCACTTGTTTAACCCCATGTCATCAATGTGTCGCCTTACACCACTCATACCATGGTTGTGTCTATATTAGGTTAGCGTGGTCACTTGTTTAACCCCATGTCATCAATGTGTCTCCTTACACCACTCATACCATGGCTGTGTCTATATTAGGTTAGCGTGGTCACTTGTTTAACCCCATGTCATCAATGTGTCTCCTTACACCACTCATACCATGGCTGTGTCTATATTAGGTTAGCGTGGTCACTTGTTTAACCCCATGTCATCAATGTGTCTCCTTACACCACTCATACCATGGCTGTGTCTATATTAGGTTAGCGTGGTCACTTGTTTAACCCTATGTCATCAATGTGTCGCCTTACACCACTCATACCATGGTTGTGTCTATATTAGGTTAGCGTGGTCACTTGTTTAACCCCATGTCATCAATGTGTCGCCTTACACCACTCATACCATGGTTGTCTATATTAGGCTAGCGTGGTCACTTGTTTAACCCCATGTCATCAATGTGTCTCCTTACACCACTCATACCATGGCTGTGTCTATATTAGGTTAGCGTGGTCACTTGTTTAACCCCATGTCATCAATGTGTCTCCTTACACCACTCATACCATGGCTGTGTCTATATTAGGTTAGCGTGGTCACTTGTTTAACCCCATGTCATCAATGTGTCGCCTTACACCACTCATACCATGGCTGTGTCTATATTAGGTTAGCGTGGTCACTTGTTTAACCCCATGTCATCAATGTGTCTCCTTACACCACTCATACCATGGTTGTCTATATTAGGTTAGCGTGGTCACTTGTTTAACACTATATCATCAATGTGTCGCCTTACACCACTCATACCATGGTTGTGTCTATATTAGGTTAGCGTGGTCACTTGTTTAACACTATATCATCAATGTGTCGCCTTACACCACTCATACCATGGTTGTGTCTATATTAGGTTAGCGTGGTCACTTGTTTAACACTATATCATCAATGTGTCGCCTTACACCACTCATACCATGGTTGTGTCTATCCACTTGTTTAACCCCATGTCATCAATGTGTCGCCTTACACCACTCATACCATGGCTGTGTCTATATTAGGTTAGCGTGGTCACTTGTTTAACCCCATGTCATCAATGTGTCTCCTTACACCACTCATACCATGGTTGTCTATATTAGGTTAGCGTGGTCACTTGTTTAACACTATATCATCAATGTGTCTCCTTACACCACTCATACCATGGTTGTGTCTATATTAGGTTAGCGTGGTCACTTGTTTAACCCCATGTCATCAATGTGTCGCCTTACACCACTCATACCATGGCTGTGTCTATATTAGGTTAGCGTGGTCACTTGTTTAACCCCATGTCATCAATGTGTCGCCTTACACCACTCATACCATGGTTGTCTATATTAGGTTAGCGTGGTCACTTGTTTAACCCCATGTCATCAATGCGTCTTCTTACACCACTCATACCATGGCTGTCTATATTAGGTTAGCGTGGTCACTTGTTTAACCCCATGTCATCAATGTGTCGCCTTACACCACTGTACTGTCTTTTATACCTTGGTAACCTTCAACAGGTAACGCCACTGAGGTGTACTTGTACGGTACACAGCTGTGGACAACTTTACTGGGCGGCATCCCTGCGTGTGTGTTGCTACACCAAGTCATACTGCCCATTGTTTACAATCTTAAAATTATCTCGTTAAATGAGGTGAGTCAATCTGTTAATAACTCAGGTCTCATTAACCCTTTCACCGCGTGTCACGCACTTGCCATTTCATTCTGGCTACCGCCAGGCGATTTTATTCAGCTATGAAACCCGCTGTGAAAGGATTAAGATTAAATTCTGATCTTAAAATGTGTTTCATCATACATCAAAGACTGTGCTTAGCATTACTCCACCTCAACTGTAATAATAAGAAGGATGCCAAAAATAGCATAAAGTTTAGTGCAAATTTTGGAACCTTGACTTGCCATAATCTTGACAAGTCTACTCACGCAGCGCCGCCTAACTCTCCATGTCCATGAATTATTTGAGAACTGTTCAATAGTGTTTTCTTAATGGTCTCAGTGTGTACTAACAGACAGATGATCATGTAAAGCGCATATGTATCATGATAGTAATGAGACGGAAGACTACACCCTGACCACGGCCTGAAACTCACCGACCCGCTACACTCACACTAACCAATATACTGAAGAAAAAACAACTTGCATCTCCAATTTGTCCACATTTCTTATCATGAATCACTAACTTACGCTTGATCGCCTTTACTCATGTGATGTATTGGTCATGTTAGTTGAGGTGAGTGAAGTGTCAGTATTGTACTACAGCCAGATGAAACATCTACACTAAAACAACAGTACTAGATTTAGATTAGATTGCCCCCGAGGGGGCTAGTTTATTGGGCACCCCCTTACATCCTGTGCAAGGTGAAGCGCAGAAGCGTTTACAGTGCCCATCTGGGAAGCATGCGGAGTTCATGCTTGCCTTTCTGACTCATGCATTAAGGGAGTAAAAGCCTGAAGGTTCATGGGTTTTGTCAGCAAGTTACATAAAGTGACAGAATGATGAGTGCGGGGGGGAAAATTCCCGGTACAATTTATCTGTTTATGGCAAAGTGTGGCAGGTCCCTAGTGCCTGTAATGGGCCCCTGTCTCATCAACAGAACATATTATATAAATGGGTCAATACATCTGATATTATATTCAGATTCACCACCCTGTAACTTTCCACTGTCTATGAGTAAAACATGCGTTGTACACATGAGAGGGCAACTCTCCCAAGAGGGAGAGACCCATCGTCAGCATATCTGTAAGCCCGCACAGCGAGGCCCTTACTCCTTAGTCGCTCACAGAAAGTTATATCGTAAGGACGCGACCTAACGTTTATAAAACATAAACGCCGGCCCTTTCTCATTCACTCCTCTACAGTGGAACTTACGGTCGATCTACACTCAGGAATTATATATACAATCCTTTTATAATAAAACAAGGAACTACCGTTTGGGTTTCGTTACTTAAACCCAAATAATAAATATATGTGAACGACCTGGTTAATTGCACAAGTAGCCGATTCATATAGGTGGCAAGTGGTGTGTACGGATTCTTAAACTGGTAGTCGTATCAAACAGTCAGTGTTTTTGTGAAAAACAGAAAACACACAACAGTGACGCGTTACATAATCCGAGTGTTTAAAACTATATCCCGTATCGAGACGATATTTAGTGAGTGCTCCTTATCTCTGTCACATACAAAAACGTGCAGAATTCGTAATATACATATATCACAGCCTGTTGGTGAATATCCAGTTTGTGCCCGTTGAAGTAGGCCCCACTCAGCATTTTCTAGTTACAGTGTTGCAGTGTTGAAGAAAGGTTTCATAACTTGGACTAACAATTGATATTTCACAAGCAGCTGAACAGTTTTGTTGTGTAGCCAGCGTTAATTACGAAGTTCCGATATCATCATACAGATCTCCATATATACGTAGACTGTGAAGACTTGGCACACGGCAGTCTCGCTAGCGACCTAGCAACGAACAGAGTGATTACCAATCATCAGCAGTTTCTGATCGACTGTGGAGAACCAACCCTAGTTTGAAGTGGACTCGTCTCTCGCCAAGGTAGAAGCGTCTCTTCGTTGCCAAGGAAACCAGGAGCAGCGCACGCATCACCAGGAAGAGGCCCCGCCCACCCTCCACACAAGACTCGACTCGGAACTCGGCTTGAAGGATCACGTTTTCTATACAGACGTAACACCCTGTATAAATAGGTATTTAAATTACATAATTATACACACATGAACACGTTCGAGAGATATCTTCACACCGATAGGTTCGTCGGATAGGATTATTTCAATGATAAAGTGTCGAATGTAAAATTAATGTATTGAAATTCTATAATTTACAGTGGTTTTTAAGTGTCTGTCTTCTTATTGATAGTTTAATTATTAACTACAATTCATATTCATTTATCTTGTAAATGAGAGGCAAGTGATCTGCTTTTACTGTTAAGTATTCATTGACCCACGAGAGACTAATAGATAATTTTTTAAGTTTCCCATGTCTAATGTTGATGTCATTGAACGCCTAGCGCAACTGTTTGCATATAACCAACTCGTCGATGATCAAGCAAAGACTGACATTAACTTTGAGTCGGGAACACAGTTTAACGATTCGGTAGGAAGTAGTGAGAAAGTTATTGAGGAATCGTTTGACGACTTAAACCGTCGTACCCTACGATCTGGTAATCAATATAGTACTTCACCTAAGTATACAAAAACAGTTACCCCTGTTACAGGTGATAGTGTGTCTGTTGCTAAATCGGTAACAACCTTATTAACCCAGCCTTATGTTAGAAGTAAGAATACTAACACTACAATGGCTTCTTCTAACCCTTACGCCAGTACTACTACCACACCTAAACTTGATAATATTATTAATATCATGCAGCGTGGCGACTATGTTCGAAATTTCACAGGTCAAGATGATGATAGGGTCGCACATGTGCCTCAGATGGCGCACATGCCTCCCTCCCAGACTCCTTATGCGACACACTTAGCTCCGATTGCACCTCCCCACCTGAAATATAAACAAAAAACATCTTTACGATGCGCACATTGTTATAAACGTGGCCACGAAATGGAAGATTGTTTTCAGCTTTGAGGTAATAGTGCAAATTTTAAGGCCACACCCGGTGCAAAGCTATTCTCAAGGTCATACAGTGAGGCAGCCAGACCAGCACCTCCTCTTAACCAGAAAGCGCGCAAATGGTGCGCTCTTCACAAATCGACATCTCATAGTTCACATGAGTGCGATATACTAATAAAGGCTAGGGCAGTGGACCTTAGTGAAACGGAGGTGTCGTATAAGCGCAAGCAGAAACGTCCCCAGGACAAGTCATCGGGGGAAGACCAGCGCACACCACAACAAGGAGAGGGATAGATAGGGTAATCCCCACCCCTCCTCACAGCACTTCTATAGCGGCCTCATTTGTAGCGGCGCTTAGCAAAGTGGAAGTGTTGTCAGTACCGGTGAGAGTGGATAATAAAAGATTGGCTCTTGATATAGACACAGGTGCTTGCGCTAATGTATTGGCCTTGACATCATATCACGAGTTACAACGTAAATTACCTCACCGCAACTTCAAATGGAGGCCTAGTAACGCTGAGCTCGAAGGAGTTTCAGGTACTCAGCTGAGCATCAAAGGAATGGTGACGTTACCACTCAGATTCTCAAGACGTGGTTCTCCCTTCTACGCGGACTTCTATATAGTTCAGCAGTTTAATTTGCCAGCTGACGGGTTACTTGGTCTACCAACTCTTCGAAAGAACATGATAGATGTTCTTCCACGTAATAATAGTGTTACGTTTAAAGGTGTTTCCTACACAGCAATGAGTCATTCTGAACCTATGCTCAAAGGTAGGACGAAAGTGTTGTCTACCAATCCTATTAAGAGGAAGGCGGATCATGCGTCAGAGATATCTCTCAACCTCAACCACACACCTTCCCAGCGTGATTACAGCAGGAAGAGTTGGACGATCGTACCAGCAGTGTTGAAGAGTACTCTCCATTACCAAAATGAGGAAATCACCAAAGCAACTGTCGAACTACTCAACGTGTACACGGGCACAGATGTTGTGTGTCTCCCAGAAACATGCAAGGTAAAAGGGCTGTTATGTGAATCTACCCTGAGCACTATACGCCCTGGTGGTTTGACCGACGTACTGATTCTAAATCGAACAGGTGTTCAGCGAATCTTAAAGAAAGGTTGTTATTTGTGTGATTTTCTAGTATATCACAACAATGTCGAAGTGCGGCCTGCAAAATTCCCAATTCGAGGTATTGTTGCGAAATGCCAACAGACTCGACTGGCCAGGATAGATCAAATAGCGCCA
Organism: Homarus americanus; assembly: GCF_018991925.1. NCBI lineage: Eukaryota > Metazoa > Arthropoda > Malacostraca > Decapoda > Nephropidae > Homarus > Homarus americanus. Next base: position 2,334,580 of record NW_024717620.1, on the reverse strand, counting down.
CATGTTAAGGTGATCGATCATCCCCAGGGCAAGACACGCCTTTTAGAGCTGCTTGCCGACTATAGAAATATAGTCGCCTTGCCAGGGGAAACGCTAGGTCAGACAGATTTAACATCCCATCATATAGCTTTAAAGGAGCGAACCAGCCCTATTTATGTACCAGCTTACAGACTACCTCATAGCCAGCGCGCTGTAGTGCAAGATATGGTACAGGGTATGTTAGATGAGAATGTTATTAGACACTCAAAATCCCCTTTTAATAGCCAATTATTCCTCGTCCCGAAAAAGTATGGTGGATGGCGCCCTGTTATAGATTTCAGGCGCGTCAATGATCAAACGATCCCTGATAGGTACCTTATGCCTATCTTGAGCGACATATTGCAATCCTTAGGCAAGGATAATGCGGTATTTAGCAACTTAGATTTGCTTCTTGGGTATTGGCAAATACCACTCGATGAGAAATCACGGCATTTAGCACGCCTCTTGGCCACTTTGAGTTCCTCCGGATGCCATTTGGTCTCAGAAATGCCCCACTAACATTTCAAAGAATGATCAACACCCTGTTTGCCGGATTGATTGGGAACACAGTCTGCGCTTATTTGGATGATCTAATAGTAGTCAGTAAGGACGTCGATTCCCATCTCATTAAACTGCGTGAAGTGTTGGCCAAACTTTCCACAGCAGGACTCAAAATAAAACTCTCAAAGTGTGAGTTTTTAAAATCCAGAATCCATTTCCTTGGTCATGTAGTCGACGGTGAGGGCATACTCACAGTTAATGACAAGTCAAAACTGTATCTCAGTTCCCACGTCCTACCTCAGTTGATCATGTGCGTAGCCTTCTCGGCTTATCTGGATATTATCGTTCCTTTATCAAGAACTATACAACATTAGCATCGCCCCTAACAAGGTTGCTCAAAAAAGATCCAATATTTATATGGGACGCTGAACACGAAGATAGTTTTACGGCATTGAAGACAGCGCTTACCAATGCCCCGGTTCTAGCATTCCCAGACTACACTCAACATTTTCACTCTGTACTGACGCTTCTCGACTTGGAATCGGAGCAGTGCTCATGCAAGAGGATACGCGTAGGAAGTTTAGAGTGATAGCTTTTGCAAGCCGCAAACTTATTGATGCTGAAACACGTTATTCGGTAACGCATTTAGAAACGTTAGCCGTTGTGTGGGCACTTAAGAAGTTCAAAGACATTATCTTTGGCTACAAGATAACTGTTTTTACTGATCATGAGGCAGTCACCGAACTGTTCCATGGCAGAAACTGATCAGGCAGATTAGCACGCTGGTATCTGACAATTCAAGAGTGTGACCCCGAATTTAGGTATTTACCTGGGAGGGCGAATGTTGTCGCCGACGCTCTGTCAAGAAATATAGCACCAGTCATTCCTGTATCAACATTCACTCTTTCGCAACTGGAAGATGAGCAACGATGCGACCCATATTGGTCAGCTGTTATTTTTGCCCTCGAATCGGGCGAGGATGTTAAACTCCCCAAGTTATTTCTTCCCTTAAGTCAGTCTGAATTACGACATAACATACTCAATAGGACGAGAAAATCTCCTGAGGGTAATGTGTCTCAAATAGTCGTACCTGACACGTTGTGCAAAGCAGTAATGACATTGTTCCATGATGTCCCACAGGCAGGTCACCAGGGTCGTGACAAATGCTTAGCGGAATTAAGAAAGAAGTATTTCTGGAACACAATGAAGAAAGACATAGAATTACACATTGCTAAATGTTTGGCATGTGCTCAACATAAAATTTCTACAGGATCACCGGCCCCTATTCTACAATATCCTACACCAGACCGTCCGTTTGACACAGTCGCTATTGACTTGTTACAACTCCCAATGAGTCATCGGGGATCAACCTACGTCTTAGTGTGTATGGATCATTTTTCAAGGTTCGTGGTCTTGGTCCCACTAAAAACAAAACGGCCGAAGCAGTAGCCTATGCATTAGTGATGAATCTTTTATGTCCAAATACTACGCCTAAAGTTCTGCTCTCTGACAATGGCACAGAGTTCAAGAATCAGCTAGTAGCGCAAATTTGTGCACAATATGGTATTAAACAAACTTTTGTGACATCTTATCATACACAGGCTAATGGCCTTGTTGAGAGAACCAATCGTAAAATCCTAGAAATACTGCGTCCAATTGTCAGTGGTTTTCAATACGCATGGGAGGATTGGTTACCGCAGGTTGCAGCGTCGATTAATGGGTCAGTTAATAGCTCTACGGGCAAAACACCCTACTATATTGTCTATGGTACAGATAAACGTCTGCCTTACGACATCCTTACAGATGCGCCATACCCGGTTTATAATATGGATGATTTTGCTGCAAAACAAATTCATGTCTTTACAGATATTCATACCCAAGTACGATCACATCTAGCGGCGTCGCGCGCCGAAATGATCATCAAACAACATAAACATGCTAAACCTGTCGCATTAAACGTTGGGGACGCTGTTATGTTAAGAGAACCTGAAAGGAACTCCAAACTTTCGGCAAAATTTTCTGGTCCATTCCGCATAATCTCAAAAGAATCAGGCAACAAATTCAAAATTTGGAAGCCTAATGCACAGATCGCAGATGTCGTGCACGCGGATCGTCTGAAGAAGACCCAGATAAATGTCTTACCTCCAGTTGATGATAATGTGATTGATACATCCTTACAGACTGTTCAGAAGCAGAGTGTCCCAAATGACTATTGTATGAAACTACGTTCTGCGAGTAGACGTTAAATCGTTTGCAATTCCTTACAGAATGGCTTGGATCTTCAGTGTGTTGCTTCTACTCTGTTGTTGCACCGTTGTGTTGACGGACATGTCCACATCAGTCCTCAAACCAGGTGCACTTGTGGCACCTCTCGGACGCGTTCTCATAGTTGAGGACGTGGTGAACATCAAGTATGAACTACATCCACTACTCCAACTTCCGCGTCAGATGGAAAACGTCGACGGCCAACTACAATCAGCATTGGACATCCTTCATGGTCTCAGCACAGCTTCGAAGAATTCGACAATAGTTTCACAAACTATAGACGTTCTACACTTTCGTCTCCAGAACCTTCGCGAGTTTCTCGTCGATGTTGGGAAAAATCTACCTGCGTCTCAAGCTGATCTTGCTAAAGAAGTGCATTCTCAGGCACGACGAAAAAGGGGTCTCTTTAATTTTGTGGGTCTCATCCAAAGCGCCTTGTTTGGCACGGCAACGGCCAATGATGTAGCTAAATTGGGGGACCGAATAAAGGTTGTCGTTCAGGCTGTATCTCAACAGAATCTTGTTATTTCTCAAACCTTTCACGCGATTACTGCTTTAGAATCAAAGGTTAATGCAATCATAGTGGAGTCTAACCAAGTTTCGAGGATTGTTACTAGGTTACAGAAAGCAATCTCGACATTAGAATGGCTCCTTTATTTCACAGAATATTTGCATGCTGCGGAAATTTCAGTTCATAAAATTGCAACCTCTAAAAATGAACTAATAGACAGCATTGTATGCTATCGCCGCTGGCTTCAGCTACAGTGCTGGCGTGTGATGCCATTAAATCTTTCGACCTGTGACCTCGCCAGATGTAGAAGTGTTTACAGACAAGTCCTGGTTCTGCTGAGTGGACTGTCTTAGACTGGTGGCGGTGGCTGCCCGCCCCTCCATGAGACAGATCGCCCTCTCTAGTGATGCTGTGAAGACCATACTGTTTTCTCTTGGAACACCATACTGATGTGCATTGACCCGCACTTGTAAGTACAGCCTAAGTGATGACATACCCCTCGGTACTGAAATATTGTTGAATAATTACGCCTACTCGTTTCTGCCTAACCTGGAGTAATAAGACAACGCAGAGTGAAGAGAAGCTAAGATTAATAGAGTTATGAACTTTGTGTTATGTCAGTATGTTTAATAAATTGTAATTAAGATAAAATTGTGTGAGACTAACTAATTATGTATCAGATGGATCACCTTGTAATATTATGAACGCCTTCTCCTCTGCAGGTTTTGACCAATCATCAATAAATATTGAATGCGTCAAAAGACGGGTTTCAATCATTCCCTTCGACTTGGCCGTAACCTGAACGTCCTTAACTAAGGCGTTTACATTGTAGATGCCGGGATAGGACGTGTGGACGCGAAGCTTGTACCTGTGCAGACGCTTCTTGAAGCTTTAAAAATAGCCAAGTTGCAGTATCATTTAACTCCTATTTTTAATGACAATGAGGTTCACTATTATTACCCACTGTTGGAGTCAACCCTCACGCACAATGCAATTCTGATCCACATTCCTATGCGAGAGCAACATGAGTTTAATGCATGGCATTTAGAACCCTTCCCCTGGTTTGTGAACGACACACTGTATACCCTAGATAGGCCTAAAGATCTTTTCTTAGTAGATGAAGAATATTCATTGTTATCAATAGAGGATTCTGAGGTTCTGTCACGGTGTAAGTCGTCTTATCTACACCTACACGTATGTCCAGCCTACATGTTCGCGTTTATTCCTGCTGCAGAGGGAATATGTGAATTGGCAGTCATACAACCAAATGTACGCACAGCGCTAGCACAATGCAGTTATAGGCCAGTTAGTCTAAAGACTGTGTTCCACGCTCACCTTCACAATGTGCAGTATTTGTTCTTTCCAAATCTCACTACTGTCATTTTAAAATGCCATGATGGTGTTAAGCAGCTAGTTGTAGTACATTACGGACCTTGCCTACTCATCAGCATTTTGCTTTAAATATAAAACTCAAATCTGCTTTAATTCAACTTCCTGTAATGAATTTCACTATTAAGGATATTCAAATAGTATCAGAGAAATTAAAAGTTTTAGCTTTCTTGAACGAGACACATTTTGCTGATTTGAAAAATAACTTGCCATTTTACCTATCACAGGAATTTGCACTACCGAGTTTTACAATTCCCTCTATTTTGTTAATTCTGGCAATTATGTTCCTGTTCTGTTATTACAGGGCAGTGTCATCCAAATTCAACATTGTTCATAACATACTAACCCGTACGATACTAAAGTCTAGGTCCCCTGTAGTAGCTAATACCCCTACAGTAGTAGAATCCCCAGCTTAGTGTCTACATATCTGTTTATAACATGGTTAGGGTTGTCTAGGATGTACTGTACTCTGTGAGTTATTTAGGCCTCACGGAGCTCGGCTGGTAGGTGACCGAGCGATGTAGTGGGCCCCTGTCTCATCAACAAAACATATTATATAAATGGGTCAATACATCTGATATTATATTCAGATTCACCACCCTGTAACTTTCCACTGTCTATGAGTAAGACATGAGTTGGACACGTGAGAGGCAACTCTCCCAGGAGGAAGAGACCCATCGTCAGCATATCTGTAAGCCCGCACAGTGAGGCCCTCACTCCTCAGTCGCTCACCTCAACTTATATCGTAAGGACGTGACCTAACGTTTATAATACATAAACGCCGTCCCTTTCTCATTCACTCCTATACAGTGGAACTTACGGTCGATCTACACTCAGGAATTATATATACAATCCTTTTATAATAAAACAAGGGACTACTGTTTGGATTTCGTTACTTAAACCCAAATAATTAATATATGTAAACGGCCTGGTTAATTGCACAAGTAGCCGATTCATGCCAGGTCAAAGGCATTGACAATATTGAAGGACATACTTTTAGTGCGAGTGTGATGGAGAGTACTTCGGTAGTGTCGGCTTCAAGGGGGTTGTCGAGAGGTTGGTAGGAGACATCCTTCTTGGCGTAGATACGTAGTCCACTAGCATATCCGCATGGTGGTCAATTGATGTGGAGAACTGGAGTGGATGGGCCCCAGGTGCCGGCGTGCCTGTGGGGGATGGGGAGCCGGGGGTGGTGTCCTTGGGTCCATGAGTAGGCACGGTTTGCATTGGGTGGACGGGAGCAGGCGGACACACCGGGGCAGGCTCGGTATGTGCCACGTCAGCAGTGATGCCAGGCGGCGATGGAGTAGGCCGTAAGCAACATGGGTACACAGGGGGGCTACCAGCTTGTGTCAAACCAGAAGAGGGGAGTGACTGGGTAGCAGTTGGAGGTAGGGGTAGTCGGTGTAGGTCGGAGATGGCGGTACAGAGTATATCAAAGAGTCTTTCAACACGGTTGGTAAATTCGTGTAAGAGGGATATGAGCTGTGTCGTGTCACTGGAGGGGGTTGTGGGGGCACTGGTGGGAGCACAAGGCTTGACAGCATCAGAGTAGAGACGGGGAGGAGGCCCAGTAGTAGTTGAGTTAGGAGACGGTCGGGGATGCTGTGTTGCAGTCAGGTAAGGCCAGGCAGTGGCAGGTGTTGTTGAAGAAGGTGTAGCCAGAGGAGGGGACGTAGAGAGATGCGGCCTGGTAGGCTGGGGTGTAGGTTGAGGCTGCCTCCGGGGGGGCTTTTCTCCTGGGACAGGCAGACGTTTGGGGCATTGCCGTGAGTCAGCATTGTGCCAGCCACCACAATTACAACACCTGGGGTCAACAACATAGCCCACACTGCCAACATTGAGGTGGTCTTTGATTTTCTGGACATAGACAGAGGAGTGATGGTTACGTGAACAGAAGCGACATCTGGGACGATCACGTGGAGGGAGGGAGGACTGGGTGGGCCTCAACAGTGGTTGGGCACTCCCTCCCCTTCCATTTAACTATGACAGAAGCTTGTGGGATCTTCCCCCGCTAGTGTCGACGTATACTGAGTATACGTGGATTAAAGTTACGAGCATCTTCGACTTCAGCGTATAGGGGCAATTATTTAACTAGGATGTGGCAACATTCCGCTGCGTCAGCTGGTGGAGGCACGAGGACAACCCCGTCAAAGCCAACAGTACTAAGTGTTTCATAGACCTCAGGTGTCTGACAGTTGATAAAGTTACGGTTCTTACCTTTTCGGAATTGAATGGTGAGACCGTGTCGTCTCCAATACTTTGTTGTCCAATTAAACCATTCCTCGACAGTTTTCATTGAGTCCTTGGGGAAGTGCAGATTCAGCTTACTTGGTTGGTTGGCAGAGGGGCGGGTAGTGATGGAAAGCTCGCTGCCCTTGGCATTGGGGTTGCCACTCCGGCAAGTGTTTCCCATAGAAACATTACTGTTACTGTCACTATCACTGAGGTCTGACTCTTGCAGGGTGTGGGATGCACTATGACTATCCGTATCTAAAATGTCTGTATCCATGAGAGAGGGGACGCCTCTTCTGGGGCGTTTACGTCGACCCCGTCCCCTCATCGCTGGCAACACTTGCCTGCGAAGGGGTAGGTAGAGACTGAGGTGGCCTTTGTGTGACGATCGGGAGGACAGGAGCACCTACGGGCACAAGTCTGTCCCCTTACGTGGTCAGACCGCGACTGAAAAAATAACATTACCAACACACACCCACCCTTCTAGAGAGATGTGACGTGACCTTAGCACTTATGTATGACAAATATCACTACTGTAGCTCTTTCAGTGATTGAGATATACTGCTGTTAATCTTGACACTGACCTACACGAGATTATCGCTTAGTTCAGCAGTGTTGTGGTGAATGACTATGTATTTAGACATGACCACTGTAACTAATGCACTGTGGTTCGTGTTACAGTATCTAGAACTACGGTTCCAGTCACGGACGTTACGTACACTGGTGATGCTGTTCAAGGTTGTGTCCTACTTGTTCTACATGGGTGCGGCCACATACGCCCCCTCACTGGCCCTCGCCACCCTCACCAATCTCTCACCAGTCATCTCTATGGTCATCATGTGTGCAATCACCACCTTCTACATCACTATCGTGAGTATAGTACAGGACCCTTCTAATGTCTCGGGTATGGCCCCTCCCTGGGTTAACGGACGACCCCTCCCTGGGTTAACGGACGACCCCTCCATGGGTTAACGGACGGCCCTTCCCTGGGTTAACGGACGACCCCTCCCTGGGTTAACGTATGGCCCCTCTCTGGGTTAACGGATGACCCCCCTGAGTTAACGGATGACCCCAGGGATAACGGATGACCCCCCTGGGTTAACGGATGACCCCCTGGGTTAACGGATGAACCCCAGGGATAACGGACTACCCCCCTGGGTTAACTGACGACCCCCCACAGGTCCCCCTCTGATCATTACCTCATCAGTGAGGGGTTTGTCCACATAACACCCCACCAGCTCTGTGTCATCCTACACAACAATTATTGAGACCATTACCACCGTGAGGACCATTTATTGAGACCATTACCACCGTGAGGACCATTTATTAAGACCATTACCACCGTCAGGACCATTTATTGAGACCATTACCACCGTGAGGACCATTTATTAAGACCATTACCACTGTGAGGAGCATTTATTGAGATCATTACCACCGTGAGGACCATTTATTAAGACCATTACCACCGTGAGGACCATTTATTAAGACCATTACCACCATGAGGACCATTTATTAAGACCATTACCACCGTGAGGACCATTTATTAAGACCATTACCACCGTGAGGACCATTTATTAAGACCATTACCACCGTGAGGACCATTTATTGAGGTAATTACCACCGTGAAAACCATTTATTAAGACCATTACCACCGTGAGGACCATTTATTGAGACCATTACCACCGTGGTGACCATTTATTGAGACCATTACCACCGTGAGGACCATTTATTAAGACCATTACCACCGTGAGGACCATTTACCACCACCGTGAGGACCATTTATTAAGACCATTACCACCGTGAGGACCATTTATTAAGACCATTACCACCGTGAGGACCATTTATTAAGACCATTACCACCGTGAGGACCATTTATTAAAACCATTATCACCGTGAGGACCATTTATTGAGATCATTACCACCGTGGAGACCATTTATTGAGACCATTACCACCGTGGTAACCATTTATTAAGACCATTACCACCGTGAGGACCATTTATTAAGACCATTACCACCGTGGAGACCATTTATTAAGACCATTACCACCGTGAAAACCATTTATTAAGACCATTACCACCGTGAGGACCATTTATTGAGACCATTACCACCGTGGTGACCATATATTAAGACCATTACCACCGTGAGGACCATTTATTAAGACCATTACCACCGTGAGGACCATTTATTAAGACCATTACCACCGTGAGGACCATTTATTGAGACCATTACCACCGTGGTGACCATTTATTAAGACCATTACCACCGTGAGGACCATTTATTGAGACCATTACCACCGTGGTGACCATTTATTAAGACCATTACCACCGTGAGGACCATTTATTAAGACCATTACCACCGTGAGGACCATTTATTAAGACCATTACCACCGTGAAAACCATTTATTAAGACCATTACCACCGTGAAAACCATTTATTAAGACCATTACCACCGTGAGGACCATTTATTAAGACCATTACCACCGTGAAAACCATTTATTAAGACCATTACCACCGTGAGGACCATTTATTAAGACCATTACCACCGTGAGGACCATTTATTGAGATAATTACCACCGTGAAAACCATTTATTAAGACCATTACCACCGTGAGGACCATTTATTAAGACCATTACCACCGTGAGGACCATTTATTAAGACCATTACCACCGTGAAAACCATTTATTAAGACCATTACCACCGTGAGGACCATTTATTAAGACCATTACCACCGTGAGGACCATTTATTGAGATAATTACCACCGTGAAAACCATTTATTAAGACCATTACCACCGTGAGGACCATTTATTGAGACCAGAGACCATTACCACCGTGAGGAGGACCATTTATTAAGACCATGAGGACCATTTATTAAGACCATTACCACCGTGAGGACCATTTATTAAGACCATTACCACCGTGAGGACCATTTATTAAGACCATTACCACCGTGAGACCATTTATTAAGACCATTACCACCGTGAGGACCATTTATTAAACCATTACCACCGTGAGGACCATTTATTGAGATCATTACCACCGTGAGGAGACCATGGTAACCATTTATTAAGACCATTACCACCGTGAGGACCATTTATTAAGACCATTACCACCGTGGAGACCATTTATTAAGACCATTACCACCGTGAAAACCATTTATTAAGACCATTACCACCGTGAGACCATTTATTGAGACCATTACCACCGTGGTGACCATATATATTACCACCGTGAGGACCATTTATTAAGACCATTACCACCGTGAGGACCATTTATTAAGACCATTACCACCGTGAGGACCATTTATTGACCATTTACCACCGTGAAAACCATTTATTAAGACCATTACCACCGTGAGGACCATTTATTGAGACCATTACCACCGTGGTGACCATTACCACCGTGAGGACCATTTATTAAGACCATTACCACCGTGAGGACCATTTATTAAGACCATTACCACCGTGAGGACCATTTATTAAGACCATTACCACCGTGAGGACCATTTATTGAGAATTACCACCGTGGAGACCATTTATTAAGACCATTACCACCGTGAGGACCATTTATTGAGACCATTACCACCGTGGTGACCATTTATTAGACCATTACCACCGTGAGGACCATTTATTAAGACCATTACCACCGTGAGGACCATTTATTAAGACCATTACCACCGTGAGGACCATTTATTAAGACCATTACCACCGTGAGGACCATTTATTGAGATCATTACCACCGTGAGGACCATTTATTAAGACCATTACCACCGTGAGGACCATTTATTAAGACCATTACCACCGTGAGGACCATTTATTATGACCATTACCACCGTGGAGACCATTTATTAAGACCATTACCACCGTGAAAACCATTTATTAAGACCATTACCACCGTGAAAACCATTTATTAAGACCATTACCACCGTGAGGACCATTTATTAAGACCATTACCACCGTGAAAACCATTTATTAAGACCATTACCACCGTGAGGACCATTTATTAAGACCATTACCACCGTGGAGACCATTTATTAAGACCATTACCACCGTGAGGACCATTTATTAAGACCATTACCACCGTGAAAACCATTTATTAAGACCATTACCACCGTGGAGACCATTTATTGAGATCATTACCACCGTGAGGACCATTTATTAAGACCATTACCACCGTGAGGACCATTTATTAAGACCATTACCACCGTGAGGACCATTTATTGAGATCATTACCACCGTGAGGACCATTTATTGAGACCATTACCACCGTGAAAACCATTTATTAAGACCATTACCACCGTGAGGACCATTTATTAAGACCATTACCACCGTGGTGACCATTTATTGAGACCATTACCACCGTGGAGACCATTTATTGAGACCATTACCACCGTGAAAACCATTTATTAAGACCATTACCACCGTGAGGACCATTTATTGAGATCATTACCACCGTGGTGACCATTTATTGAGACCATTACCACCGTGGAGACCATTTATTGAGACCATTACCACCGTGGGGACCACTGACAGTAGTCACAGTGTCAGGTAATGTCAGCCTGGCGTGTGATGACAGGACACAGCCTCGACCATGAGAGCACCGTAGTGGACCATGTAGTGAACTGGCCATTACTATGGTGGGTCAGGCATATTTTATTACCTTCCACTGATTACCTAAAACAGCTCCCTGGTTCAGATAGAGAGATGTGACCACCTTGTTCATAGATCATGATATATATTTACTGCTGTGGTCCAGTAACACTAAGTTAGGTGTGTTTGTGTGAAGAAGGTTCGGACCTGTTGTCAGATGGTTTCACATTGTTTCATTTATTGATTGATTCCACAGGGGGGTGTGAGAGCCGTGGTGTACACCGACGTGTTGCAGACACTGGTCATGGTGCTGGGAACACTGGCGGTGGTCATCATATGTTGTGTTGACCTCGGGGGTCTGACCAAGGTCTGGGACATCGCTGTACAAGGATCACGGATCGAGTTTTTTAAGTAAGTCACAGACAGGTTCATCAACAGTCTTATTCAGTACTTAACGTGCACACACACCTGAACTACCTCTGTAAGTCAGTAAACTCACGTCCAGGTAAAGAAGAGATCTCTAAGCAGAAACTGTCGCAATAATGGAATTTGGATGATGATGAACTAATGTAATGATGCCTACAAAACTTAAACTATACTTTCGCACATTTACTTTAAGATTTTTTCGTCAAGTCAATAAAATATTTTTAATTCACTATTTACATAATTAATACGACACTGTACAGTTGGGGAAATGTGTTCCTACACCCCTGTGGCAACCCGTGTCTCCAAAAGGCACCGTCACAGTAGTAGTATCACTATTATGAATGAACGGGTATTGGTCATACAGATTGGCCGTTTGGAGACAGGTTACCGCAGGGGGGTGTAGGAACACATTCTCCAACTGTACAAGGCGAGAGAAGACCAGTGAGAGCTCCTGTACCACGCCCCGCCTCACACACCGCGAGGGGACGACCGTCATAAAGCGGACAATATTGACAACTTTTCTGGGATCATTTAGCTGAATCACCACCACTGTGTTACTGAGCGTTCCAGTCACCTTAAGCACTAGTCTTATTGTCCTGGGAGAGGAGGTAGGAATGGCTGTGGTGGCTCTATGCTTGTGTCCGTCAGTGTGTCAATACTTGTGTCCGTCAGTGTGTCAATACTTGTGTCCGTCAGTGTGTCAATACTTGTGTCCGTCAGTGTGTCAATACTTGTGTCCGTCAGTGTGTCAATACTTGTGTCCGTCAGTGTGTCAATACCTGTGTCCGTCAGTGTGTCAATACTTGTGTCCGTCAGTGTGTCAATACCTGTGTCCGTCAGTGTGTCAATACTTGTGTCCGTCAGTGTGTCAATACTTAAGAACATAAGAACATAAGAATGGAGGAAACTGCAGCGGGCCTATTGGCCCATACTGGGCCGTCCCGTTTACACCCAACCCCTATTGCTCATATGAGCATCCAACCTATGTTTGAAGCAATTCAGCGTTTTCGAGTTAATAATGATATTTGGTAACTTGTTCCATTCATCCATTACTCTGTTTCCAAACCAGTGTTTACCTATTTCACGCCTAAATCTAAATTTGTCTAATTTAAAACCATTGTTACGAGTTCGCTCCTGGTTGGATAGTTTGAGTACCTTTGTAATGTCCCCTTTGTTTAGCCCTGCCTTCCACTTATACACCTCTATCAGGTCGCCCCTCGCTCTACGTCTCTCAAGGGAGTGCAAATTAAGATGCTTTAACCTGTCTCTATACTCAAGGTTCCTAATGCCCGGGATTAGTCTTGTCATTCTCCTCTGAATTCTTTCCAAGGATTCTATATCCATTCTGTAATACGGTGACCAGAACTGAACTGCATAATCCAGGTGTGGTCTCACAAGAGCAAGATACAGTTTTTGGATGAACTCGCTAGTCTTGTAACTAACACTCCTTTGTATGAACCCAAGTACTTTATTAGCCTTGTTACGAGCAAAAACACATTGTTTACTTGGCTTAAGGTTCCTACTTATCATTACTCCTAAATCTCTCTCGCAGTCGGATTTCTCTATGGCATCGTTGTTCATCTGGTATCTGGTTTCCCTGTTTACATCTCCTATACTGATTACTTTACATTTGTCGACGTTGAATTTCATCTGCCATTTTTCAGACCATTCGAAAAATTTGTTTAGATCTTCCTGTAGTTTTGCCGAGTCCTCGTCAGATTTGATAACACGTCCTATTTTAGTGTCATCAGCAAATTTACTTATGTTGCTGTCAATGCCGATATCTATGTCGTTTATGTATATAATAAATAATAATGGTCCAAGTACTGAGCCTTGGGGAACTCCACTTGTGACGTTGCTCCAATGGGACTTAGTGCCGTTAATGCTCACTCTCTGTTTCCTGTCCTGTAACCACGCCCTAATCCATTTAAGGATGTCACCTTTGATGCCATGAGCATCTACCTTTCTAATTAGTCTTTCGTGGGGGACTCTGTCGAAGGCTTTGCTAAAGTCGAGATATACCACATCATAATTGTGCCCCTCGTCCGCCGATTCGAAAAATGATGAAAAGAATGTTAACAGATTAGTTAGGCAAGAACGTCCGCTTGTGAAGCCATGCTGGGAATCATTGAATAATCGGTGCTTCTCCAGGTGATTTCGAATAGTGTGTCAATACTTGTGTCCGTCAGTGTGTCAATACTTGTGTCCGTCAGTGTGTCAATACTTGTGTCCATCAGTGTGTCAATACTTGTGTCCGTCAGTGTGTCAATACTTGTGTCCATCAGTGTGTCAATACTTATGTCCGTCAGTGTGTCAATACTTGGGTCCGTCAGTGTGTCAATACTTATGTCCGTCAGTGTGTCAATACTTGCCTCCTTCGTCCAGAGTCAAACAACAATTATATAATTTAACCCATAAAAAAAACTTATAAACATCATAAAATTATCCTCATAAATGATAAATTATATGACACAAAGTGACTGATAATCGTAAACGCTAAAATCATTATATCCTGCACAGTGCATTACTTCAACATACGGATTTAATGCTCCTAATATTAATTTAGAAAAGGTATCCTGAGCTTGGCTGACTTCACCTTAATAGACCAGGCAACAATTCCTTATATAAGTATATAGTGAACAGTGAGAAAAAAAATGCTCAGCTAATGTCGTATCATTTGACGCTCAATTCCCCCCAAGTGAATCATTGTGCAGGGAGATGATAATATTTAGTAATCACACAACACCACACATCTAACCTAACCTAACCTTGTATAGATATGTAAATACCAAGATATGTGAACACGCCTGACGCCAAGACTCTGTTACCATTCATTGTACCATTTACTCACATGTCTGTATTACTACATATTATTATAGCATGTCTGATATCTATGCTTATGCCTAATGCCTATGTTCACTTACTATGTCCCGATGTACTATGTCTGTACCGCGCTAGTCGAGTAATTAGAAGACCTCATTTATTGTCCTAGTAATGTCTAGCAACTCTCCTTGCCTAGCTAGCTAATTTCCCTCAGATCGGCTTCGGCCTGCCTACGGCACGGAGTCCCTTGTGCTCGCTTCTGTATCGGTCGGCTATCCCGCCAAGTCTTGTACTACTTATTGAATATATCTACTGCTCGTGCCCTGGAGTTTCAAGAACCTTGTCTAGGATTTCATCCCACCACATGGTGCAGATGAGTAGCTCCAACACGACAGTTGACAAGTTGCAAGAGCTGGCCTCGTCTGTTTCCCGCTCCTCCTCTGTTTCCCGCCCAGAAGATGTACTCTACAGTGCCCCTGGATTTAAAGTGCTTTGTGACCTTGTGAAGTGCCCTAAGTGAAGTGCAGTGCCTTTCATGTCTCTTTGCTATGTTTCTGCGGCCCTACAGGTAGCAGAAACGCCTTCAGCCCAGTTTCCAAGACAGCACTTCCGGCATACATCCTCCGTCTGCGCCGGCCCGCAGGCCACTGCCTGCATCCCCCTTCGACTGAGTCAGCACTGCCATCTCGCCCGGGCGCGCGGAGGAATACACCGCCGCCAGCCGCCTCCTCTCACTTCACAAATATTACAGTCAATACTCTTTTACTTGCCCGCCAGTTCCTACACTTAGGCAAGTACATTGACGAAAACATAGCACTTCACCTTATTCTCCTTGTCTTTCCCATCGCAACCATACCAAACACGAGATGTCTGACCACGACGATTTGCTGGGAAATTTATATGAGGTTTATGAGGAAGACGAAGCCTCACAGACCCTCCCACCCCCCCTCACGCCTCACACGCCGGGCGCGCCAAATTCAAAGGATGGGAGCCGGGATATACGTCAGTTAATTCACTTCCTACAAGTTTCCCAAGAGAAGGAAGCCCAAAGACGTCAATTAGAGGAGGAAAAACGACGTCAAGAGGAATTGTCAAGACAGTCAGAGGAATCAGCTTACTGTCTTCAACTTCAACAACAACACCAAGCTGATAACCGCAAATTCCTGGAACTATTGGAATTGCTGGCAACGAGGACGACTTCACCAGCTGCCACAACCAATTCGCCAGCTTCAGCCTCTTCATCTATCCTTCAGACAACGCCTCCTCACACGTCACCTATCCCCCTTGGGTATACCTCAGTGCCTTCTCAACCACCTGCTCCAGTCTCAACTCTCGTCGACCTCTCCGTGCCTCCTCCATTACCTGCCGTCTCGAGTACACCCCTGCACAGCAAGTCTTCAGTTCCCAGCCCCCCACCTCTTCAATCTGATGCAACATATCAAGTATACCGTCAATGGCGACGTCGTTTCGAAGACTTTGCTGTTATGTCTGACCTCAACCGAATGCCCCCTCATAAACAACTCATCCAATTAAGATCGTGCATTTCCCTCGATGTTCAACGCCTCCTAGAGCACACGCTAGCCATTCCCCCTGACTCCCCCATGTCAGTGACAGAGGTTTTAAACGCCTTGCAGAGTCATTTCCGAGGCCTCCGCAATGAAGCTTTGCATCGTAGGGAACTGCTATCCTGCAAACAAGCTTCTGGGGAATCATTCGCAGACTTCTACGCACGACTTAAGGACCTAGCAGCCGAGGTGGACCTATGTACAGGCGATCCTGTAACCTGTGCTGAGATCCAGCTCAAGATGATCTTGCTGATGGGTGTACGTGACAAGGACCTGCTTCAGAAACTCCTCACCCTCGACGCCGCCTCTTCCCTCACCGACTTCGTCACCTGTTGCAGGTCGTATGAGGCCACAAGAGAGGCTGCCTCAGCTATACACTCATCGCCATCTCAAGTTCACGCCGTCTCCACCTACAAGAGGAATCAACGCCAGATGCAGACGGCGTCCTCTCCACAGCCCCCGTCACAGTCACCAGTTTCTTCTCCCGAATCCTGCAGAAACTGTCAGCGCCAGCACGGTCCAGGAAAGTGCCCTGCGGCTGATAGTAAATGTCGAAACTGCGGGTTTCAAGGCCATTGGCCCCGCACAACTCGATGTCCTGCCAACAAGGTCTCATGCAACGCTTGCAACAAGCAAGGACACTTCGCCAAGTGTTGCAGGTCCACCAAGAAGCCTCCATCTCCAGGTCAAAACGTCTCTTCACAGCCCGACAGAACGTCCACACCACCGTCTCCCAAGAACAACAAAGGATGCCGACGCGTGGATGATGCCTCGAGTGACAGGTCCCCCAAGCCCGTCAATGTTCGTCTGTCCTACGGTACCAACTCTTCCAACCTCCTGATGATACCTGACACGGGCGCGGACATCACGGTGATTGGACCAACACACCTGGACGCCCTCAACATTCCCAGGAGTAGCCTGTCACCCACAGCCATGAACGACGTGCTCACAGCGGACGGGTCCCCGATGTCTCCACCTTTGGGTTGCTTCAAGGCAACACTACAGCTCGGTCCCAAGTCTTGCCTTGCCACAGTCCACGTCCATGAGGGCATCCAAACCCCTCTCTTGTCATGTGGCCATTGTTAGGACTTGGCCATCGTCTCATCCGAGTTCCCAAAGCCCATCCTCGCCGTGACACACCTCAACAGGTGTGCAAAGATACCTGTTTCAGCCATGACCACACCTGCTGCCGCCCGGGAGTTCTTCTTCGTCAGTTCAGCGACGTCCTTGTCTCCAAGCCCGACCTCCAGAAGACGCCGCTCAAGAAGATGACAGGCCCCCCGATGAGAATCCACCTCAAGCCTGGCGCGACGCCTTTCGCCATCCACACACCCAGGCCTATCCCCTTTGCCCTACAGGACAAGGTGAAGGCGGAGCTCGATTCTCTGGTGCAGCAGGGGATCATCAGACACGCCGGTGAGGAGCCCTCCGAGTGGTGCCACCCTATGGTCTTGGCACCCAAGCCTGTAGGTGTTCGCATCACAGTGGACCTCACCCATCTCAACTCGCAGGTCTCCCGTCCCGCCCATCCATCACCTACGCCCATCCAAGCAGTCCGCAGCGTCACCCCGTCTGCAAAGTTCTTTACCACGGCGGATGCACTACATGGGTACTGGCAAGTCGACCTGGCGGAAGAAGATCGCCACCTCACTACATTCATCACGCCCCACGGCCGCTTCCAACACTGCCGCGGACCCATGGGCTTCGCAGCAACGGGGATGCGTACTGTCTCCGTGGGGATATGGCTCTGCAGGGTGTCACCAACTGCGTGAAGGTCGTAGATGACATCCTGCTCTTCGACGATGATCTCCCGGCCCACTTGAACCGAGTTCATCTGATGCTCACAAGATGTCGTGCCCATGGTATCACCCTGAACAAAGATAAATTTGTGGTCGCCGCCTCCCAAGTTAACTACTGCGGCTACAACATCTCGCCAGAGGGGATCTCAGCTGATGAGGAGAAGGTCAAGGCCATCAGGGACTTCCCTACTCCAGCGAACCTGACCGACCTTCGCTCATTTATGGGCCTGGTAAATCAGCTGGCCGACTTCTCCCCTAAAATCGCCACATCAGCCCAACCTCTACGCCCCCTCATGAGCCCCAAGCGCTCTTTCCTCTGGACTCCTGACCACGACCTAGCGTTCAGGAATGTTAAGAAGGCGTTGCTGTCACCACCAGTCTTGTCACCCTTCGACCCGTCCTTACCAGTGGTCCTCCAGACCGACGCCTCCCGTCTATACGGCCTCGGATATGCCCTCCTTCAAGCTCACGGCCAGGGTAGACTGCGCTTAGTTCAGTGTGGCTCCAGGTTTTTGACGGACACGGAGACCAGATACGCCACCACCGAACTAGAGATGCTGGCAGTCGCCTGGGCTATGGCCAAGTGCCGCCTTTACCTGTTTGGCCTTGGGCATTTCACCCTCATGACGGACCATCGCCCGCTCATACCCATCCTCAATCACTACACGTTGGACGCCATCGAAAATCCTCGCCTCCAACGTCTCAAACAGAAGACCGCCCCTTACGTCTTTACAGCTGTGTGGCGCGCCGGGAAGCTTCTGTGCATACCAGACGCCCTCTCCCGAGCCCCTGTTAGTCGCCCCACACCTGAAGATGAAGTCGACTGTACCACGGCCGCGGCTCACGTTCGGTCTTTCGTGACACACACAGCCACTTCTCTTGCTGATAAGACGACGACGACGCCCTCCATCGAAGACGATAGGACGCTCCAGGAGCTCCGCATCGCCGCCGCTCAAGACCCGGCATACGTCCAACTCCTCGACTACGTCTCCGCTGGATTCCCCACCAACCGCTACGACATTCACGCCTCCGCCCTCCCCTTCTGGAAGCTAAGGGATAGCCTCTATGCGGACGGAGAGCTGGTGTTGTACGGCCCCAAGATCGTCGTTCCCGCTGCCCTCCGCCGGCGCACCTTATCCCGCCTCCATGACAGCCACCGCGGCGTTGAAGCCACCAGGCGCAGAGCCCGTCAGACCGTCTTCTGGCCTGGTATTGACGCCGATATTAAGAGCATGGTGGAGGCCTGTGAGCCTTGCCAGCAACTCCAGCCCAGCCAGCAACAAGAGCCGTACCTGTGCAATGACCTCCCGAAGCGGCCCTTTGAGTCTGTGTCCGCCGACTTCTTTCATGTGGCCGGAAAGTCTTTCCTGGTGGTCGCCGACAGGCTCTCTGGATGGCCCGTGGTAGTTCCCTGTGGTCGGGACACCACCTCTTCCAGGGTCATCCGGATGTTTTGTTGCTTCTTCCGGGAAGTCGGAGTGGCTCTCCGCCTCCGAACCGATGGTGGGCCCCCGTTCAATAGCCACGAGTTCAAGAGCTTCGCCGAACGCTGGGGCGTCCACCACATCGTCACCTCCCCTCATTATCCGCAGGCGAATGGCCACGCCGAGGCAGCGGTAAAGTCCGTAAAATACCTCATCCTCAAGACAGCACCGACGGGGAACCTGGACTGCGAGGAGTTCGACAGGGGCCTAGTGGAACTCCGTAACACCCCTACCCCTGCCGGACAATCTCCTGCCCAGGTGTTGTATGGCCGCCCCCTTCGTACTTGTGTGCCTGCCCACCCCCAGTCCTTCTTAGATGAATGGCAGATCAAGGCGGACGAGTGTGACCGCCGTGAGGCTGCCCGGATGGCCCAAGTGACAAGCCACTATGACGCCCACGCCCGCCCCCTTCCCAGGTTGACCGTCGGCCAGCAAGTACGAATCCAGGACCCGACGTCACACCGCTGGGACAAGGTCGGGGTCGTCATGGGCCGTGGCGAGTCTCGTTCGTACCAAGTCCGCCTCCCCAGTGGTCGTGTGTGGTGGCGAAACAGACGCCATCTCCGCCCAGTGCCATCCGCTAGTGACGAACCTTCCTCCCCGTCCCCTGTGTCCCCTTGCCCAGACCAGGAACGAAGGTCGTCAGTTGATCCTCCCATTGTCCCTCGCCGCTCCCCCCGACTCATGGAAAAAGAGTCCGTAGCCGCTCGAGATTGCACTACGAGCGTAAAGGGGGAGGGAGGTGTATAGATATGTAAATACCAAGATATGTGAACACGCCTGACGCCAAGACTCTGTTACCATTCATTGTACCATTTACTCACATGTCTGTATTACTACATATTATTATAGCATGTCTGATATCTATGCTTATGTCTAATGCCTATGTTCACTTACTATGTCCCGATGTACTATGTCTGTACCGCGCTAGTCGAGTAATTAGAAGACCTCATTTATTGTCCTAGTAATGTCTAGCAACTCTCCTTGCCTAGCTAGCTAATTTCCCTCAGATCGGCTTCGGCCTGCCTACGGCACGGAGTCCCTTGTGCTCGCTTCTGTATCGGTCGGCTATCCCGCCAAGTCTTGTACTACTTATTGAATATATCTACTGCTCGTGCCCTGGAGTTTCAAGAACCTTGTCTAGGATTTCATCCCACCACAAACCTAACCTAACCTAACCACAGCATCTAGGAATGACTGGGTGGAGGACAAGATATATACACCTGTAGAGATTTAGCTGAGTGTTGACATCCCCATCTCCAACACTAACTGTTTCACTGCCACGTTAATACCACAATATAGTGCCAGACATCTGCTCGCATGGCTTAACATATCTATATTCAGATCTCATGACTGGAAATTCACACTTGGCTTAGTTGAGCCAAGTAGAATGACTGCCTTAAGTGGTATAACAGCTCTGGCCTCTAATAGTATACACCTGTGGAGCGTCACAACATCATAGAAGATAATGTTTTGTTGCCTCACGAGTAGGTCAACACGTGAACGATGGAATAGTTTTGTTTACGTCCGGGATGTTTTGTCGGGGCCTTTCATAGACACTATTTTTGTATAGGTGATAATAGTAGATGAAAACTATTATTTTAAGTTAGCTTAGATTGGCTCTTTTTATGAACGAATATTCCCGGAACTCAGCGACCAATTCCACAACTGCCGATCAATACCCACCACCCCAGTGAAGAAATAAAATAAAATACTGACACCTTCACCAACCTAACCTAGCCTAACCTAACCTAACCTATAATAATACACAACAATGTTATATAAAGGCACCAACCAAACATACCAGCAGCGTCGGATGTTAACTGAGAAACAAAGGTGTCAGAGCTCTCGACCGTAGGTGAGTGAGATGGAAGGAAAACAACTGTAAAACTTAAATTACGGAAACTGTTTTTGGCCTCCCCGTGAGATAAGAAATGTCCTCAAGTTTATAGTTCGGGGCTCTGGTTAAGGACAGGATGTGGCGGCCGTTTACTCCTGCGGCCGCTCGTGGATGTTCTGGCGTGATCCTCCCAATTAGTTCGTCTGATGCCACACAAGATAACAGGGAAGCTGGTTAGGAGACTCGAGAAGCTATTTGTAAGTAAACTCCTCCCAGGCGGACAGGGAGAGTACTGTAGCTTGTGTCCACTGGGAGTCTTCCAATGAGAGGTTCACGACCTTTGCCCACATGGGTCCAAGGAGCTCAACGCACTCTCACAGTGTGTGGCTGTCGAACGACGGTGACCACCTGAGGAAGTACGTCAGTCTAGGCACAGAGAACCACTTTGTTAGGAGTTATAGGACATCGTGGGCATCCAGGTCACTTATTATCTCTACCATCTTTTTCAAGTCGTCCAATTTACGCATTAGGACGACAGGGATCATGTTGACGTCCAGTGGTGACCCGAGCAGGACGCTGTTGGCCGGGTGGATGTTGAGGGCGTCTGGCACGATTTTCATTACTCGTCTCGTAATGTTCTCGTCAGCTGAGATGATTTCATAACTGGGAGTGTTGAAGGTGAGGCCCGGTGCTGCTTCCTTATCCAGCACTCGACTGACGTTCTCTCAAGCCGACTCCTCCGAACCCGCCAGAGCGCCGTCACCCAAGGACCACGTGTTGAGTTCACTGGACGGCGTTCATGAGGGCTTTTATCGTTAGGCGGCGGAGTGTTCCCCACTGCGAAAAGCATGATTCCACCTCCTTTGTTTTTTGTGCACATAATGCTGCTATGATAAAGACCCGCTTGATATTGTCCGGGATACGACCCCCCCCTAGACAGTTGTTGGTGAACCTCGTGAGAGGCCTCGCTTCATAACAAACAAAAAAGCCCAACTAATAGGTCCAGACTTCCCCACGTTCTACAGAAGGAACTCAACCACTACTCCAGATATAGCAATAACAAACGGCAGATGCTCCCACAACTATCTCTTTGAACAAGGCCCTGTAACCTCCAGCGACCACCTACCTATAATCAGGACCATCTCAGCAACACCAATAACTATACCAGCTCCACCACGGAGGATCGCCAAGCAGACCGACTGGGACTTATTCAACGAAAAAGCTACAGCCGAACTTGAGGTCAAGGGCATGACAATCCTGCAGACCATAGACAGTCAGCCGGTGAACATAATAGACGATGAAATCAACACATGGTGTGAAGCCATAGGAACAGCCTACCAGGAGGCCACGCCTCTCAAACGCAACAGAACTCTCCCACACCCACAACAGACTCCAGAACTCATAGCCCTCACAAACCAGTTCCAACTGCTACAACAGAGAGCCGAGACCCATGGTTGGGACATCGTAAGCTACAATACATACAGAAGAATCCGGGAGGAAATAAAAACAAGATCTCTGGAACAAAGCAACCTTAAATGGGCCGAAATAGTTGAACAACTCTCGCATACATACAACGATCCAGGAGAGTTCTGGCGTCGAGTTAAGAGATTGAAAGGCTGCAGCCATAACGAGTCATCATATATAACTGACCACGCAGGAAGTAAAATATATGACGACCAAGACAAAGAACCCATATTCAGGGACATATGGAGGAACATCTTCCGAATCACAAATGAAGAGAATAGGGAATTCGATGGTACCCAAGAGGAGCTCGTCCTTGATGAACTCCGGGGCCAGACACACCGCACTCAGCCTTCCCCTGAAATCATATGGGAGGATCTGAGAGCGGACAGCCCATTGTCCAAACCAATCACCTCGGAAGAACTCAACAGAGCCATCTCCAATACCAAAAATAAAGCCCCTGGTTATTCAGGCATCACCAAGGAGATCCTCAGCCACATAAACAACCCGGCCATGGAGAGACTGAGAACCACAATGAACGCTTGCCTGGCCTCGGGCTACTTCCCAACTAAATTCAAAGAGGCCATTATTACCCTAACACCAAAACAAGGAAAGAACCCCGCCGTCCCACTAAACTACAGACCGATCTCCCTCCTCGAAGTACCTGGAAAAATCCTAGAAAAAATCATCAATAACCGTCTGAGAAATCACCTGGAAACAACAAACAGAGTCAACTGCAGACAATTCGGGTTCAGGAAGGGGAAGTCCACCACAACAGCGATAGCCCTGGCATGTGAGAACATAGCCAGAGCCGCGGCGAGTTGTAGACAATGTAATCTAACTCGCCGGGATGTAGCGAAGGCATTTGACAAAGTCTGGCACGACGGTCTAAAATATAAGCTCCTCCAACTTTCTTGACGACAGAAATGCTAGACTGAGGATAGGACAACACACAGGAGAGACCTTCCCACTCATGAGTGGAGTCCCTCAGGGAAGCGTCCTCTCCCCTACCCTATATATTATCTACACAAGTGACACCCAGCCTCCCACTAGAATAGGCAACGAAGATATTATGTATGCAGACGACATCACTCAAATAACAACACATCAAGGAAAATCGCGAGCGTTACAGGTCGACAACACCAGGCGGGAATTAGAAAGGGTAAATAACTACAAAAAACAATGGAAAATCCAAACCAGTCTCCCGAAATTCACAGTGATACCCTTATGCAGAAAGAAACCCATCCATTAGTAACCAATAATGCCCAGATAGAATACAAAAGCAGAGGCACCCTCCTGGGCCTACATATATCCACGACAGGTTACTCCCATCATGTCCACAGCAGGAAGGAAAAAGCAAGAAGAGAGCTGAGAAAACTATACCGCTTTAAAGCGCTTCCTGAGAAAATAAAACAACCCCTGGTGACATCATTTATCACACCGATATTAACTTACCCAGCAATACCTCTTCATGCTATGAGCACCACTCAAATATTAAAATTACAGGTGGTCCAAAATGAAGCCCGAAGATTCGTCACAGGTGAAAGATACCCCTTCACCAGAACCACAGCCGAGACACATAGAGACCTGAAAATGAAACCCATCAACCAGCAGCTGCACACCCTGGCCAGCAGACTCCCACCAGATAACGACAACAACCATACATGGTTCCCAAAAAGCTACGAAATCTCAAAAGGTCCATTACCACCCCCGATCTACACGGCCAGGCAATAGACAACCTCCCTAGACCAGCATCCGCCAGTAGGGTCGGCGGAATATGAAATAAGGCCCTTGAAAACACCCATAAATGGGACAGGGTAGGCTGTCTAGTGCCTGTACCGGCAGACAATAACTAACCCATGACACAACTCAAACACACTATTAGCTTAGCTATGCGGTCAGCCCGCCCTCTCTTACCTCCTCCTGAATTTCTTCAAGTTCCGAACTATAACTTCCTTCCCCCACCTCTAACTTCCTTCATTCCTCCTATCCCTAAAAAAAAAGAAAAAAAAGAGCTCCCTTAAAGATCGTCCCAGTGACACCTACAAAATAGGTTGCCTCCTCCAGGTGCTAGAGTTTGTAAATGAGGTAACCTACTGCTGAGCCGCCGGGAACAGGGACACATACACTACTACTGTAGACTAAGCCACACTCTACAGTATAAGACAACACATCTCACACGGGACACTATCATGTGATGGGCATAAAGCGTGTCTGTCACGGTACAGTCCGGTGTAAACAAACTAACGGGAAATACAGTACACAATGTTTATGAACGTAAACCAAAATAAAAATTAATTAGCTGTTCAAAGGAGGAATATTAATTGGCTGTTAAAAGGAGGAATATTAATTAGCTGTTCAAAGGAGGAATATTAATTAGCTGTTCAAAGGAGGAATATTAATTAGCTGTTCAAAGGAGGAATATTAATTAGCTGTTCAAAGGAGGAATATTAATTAGCTGTTCAAAGGAGGAATATAGCTCTACTGTCATAATAATCTATTCATACTTTATATGTTACAAGACAAATGTTCTTGATAGCAATGGTACTCCACGTCATGCAGTACATTGTGTTGTACTCCACGTGAGGCAGTACATTATGTTGTACTCCACGTGAGGCAGTACATTGTGTTGTACTCCACAGGAGGGAGTACATTGTGTTGTACTCCACATGAGGTAGTACATTGTGTTGTACTCCATGAGTGAATCCGTCTGTTAATCCCCCAATTAACCTGGTTGTTCACATAAATTATATATTGGGGTTTTAGTATCGAGACCCAATGAAGTTCCTTTGTTTTATTGTAAAAGGATTATGTCTATAATTCCTGAGTGTAGATCAACCGTAAGTTCCACTGTATTTGAATGAACGAGAAAGAGGACGGCGTTTATGTAAATATAAACGTAGATCACGTCCGTTCGATAGTAGTTGATCTTAGTGACTGAGGCAAGGAGCGTCGCTGGTGCGCGCTTACAAAGATGCTGACATATGGGCTTGTCCCTCTTGGGAAAGCTACCGTTCACGTGTACAACTCATGTCTTACTCATAGACAGTGGAAAGTTTCAGGGGATGAATCTGAATATAATATCAGATGTATTGACCCATTTTATAATATGTTCTGTTGATGAGACAGGGGCCCATTACATCGCTCGGTCACCTACCAGCTGAGCTCCGTGAGGCCTAACTAAGCTTACAGAGTACAGTACATCCTAGACAACCCTAACCATGTTATAAACAGTTGTGTAGACACTAAGCTGGGGAATCTACTACTGTAGGGGTATCAGCTACTACAGGGACCTGAACTTTAGTGTCATCGGGTTAATATGTCATTTTGGATGACACTGCCTTGTAATAACAGAACAGAATTATAATTGCCAAAATTTCCATAATTGAGGGAATTGTAAGGCTTGGTATGGCAAATTCCTGTGACAGATAAAATGGCAAATTATTACTCAAATCAGCAAAATGTGTCTCTTTCAAGAATGCCAAAACTTTTGATTTCTCTGAAACTATTTGAATATCCTTTATAGTGAAATTCATGACAGGAAGTTGAATTAAAGCAAACTTGAATTTTATATTAAAAGCAAAATGCTGATGAGTAGGCAAGGTCCGTAATGTACTACAAGTGATTTCACAGTAATTAGGAGCCTTGTAATGCCCTTTCACAACTAGCTGCTTAACACCATCAAAGCATTTTAAAATGACAGTAGTGAGATTTGGAAAGAACAAGTACTGCACATTGTGAAGATGAGCGTGAAACACAGTCTTGAGACTAACTGGCCTATAACTGCATTGTGCTAGCGCTGTGCGTACAATTGGTTGTATGACTGCCAATTCACATATTCCCTCTGCAGCAGGAATAAACGCGAACATGTAGGCTGGACATACGTGTAGGTGTAGATAAGACGACTTACACCGTGACAGTACCTTAGGATCTTCTATTAACAATAAAGAATAATCTTCATCTATTAGGAAAAGTTCTCTAGGCCTATTGAGAGTATACAGTGTGTCGTTTACAAACCAGGGGAAGGGTTCTAAATGCCATGCATGAAACTGATGTTGCCCTCGCATAGGAATGTGGATCAGGATAGCATTGTGCGTGAGAGTTGACTCCAACAGAGGGTAATAATAGTGAACCTCATTGTCATTAAAATAGGAGTTAATTGATACAGCAACTTGGCTATCTGTAAAACGTCAAGAAGAGTCTGCACAGGCACAAGCTTTGCGTTCACACGTCCTATCCCTGCATCTACAATGCTGTCAATTAGCTCATTTTTAGAGGTTACAATCTTTTGATCTGAAATTTCTGCAGCATGCAAATATTCTGTGAAATAAAGGAGCCACTCTAACGTCGGGACTGTGTTCTGTAACCCATTAACAATCCTCGAAACTTGGTTAGACTCCACTATGATTGCATTAACCTTTGATTCTAAAGCAGTAATCGCGTGAAAGGTTTGAGAAACAACACGATTCTGTTGAGCTACAGCCTGAACGACAATGTTCATTCGGTCCCCCAATTTAGCTACATCATCGGCCGTTGCCGTGCCAAACAAAGCGCTTTGGATAAGACCCACAAAATTAAAGAGACCCCTTTTTCGTCGTATCTGAGAATGCACTTCTTTAGCAAGATCCACTTGAGACTCTGGTATATTCTTCCCAACATTGACGAGAAGCTTGTGAAGGTTCTGGAGACGAAAGTGTAGAAGGTCTATAGTTTGTGAAATTATCGTCGATTCATTAGAAGCTGCGCTGAGACCATGAAGTATGTCCAATGCTGATTGTAGTTGGGCGTCGACGTTGTCCATCCGACGCGGAAGCTGGAGCAGTGGATGGCGTTCATACTTGATGTTCACCACGTCCTCAACTATGAGAACGTGTCCGAGAGGTGCAACTAGTGCACATGTTTGTCAACACAACGGTGTAACAACACAGCAGAAGCAGGACAATGATGTTCCAAGCCATTCTGTAAGAGATTTACACACAGTTTAACATCTACTTGCAGAACGAAGTTTCATACAATAGTCATTAGGTACAATCTGCTTCTGTACAGTCTGTAAAGATGTGTCTATTACATTATCATCAACTGGAGGTAATAAATTCTCATGGGTTTTTTTAAGACGATCCGCATGCACGACATCTGCAATCTGTGCATTAGGCTTCCAAATTTTAAATGTGTTGCCTGTTTCTTTAGTAATAATGCGGTATGGACCTGAAAATTTAGCCGAAAGCTTGGAGTGCCTTTCCGGTTTTCTTACCATTACAGAGTCACCTACGTTTAATACGACAGGTTTAGCATGTTTATGTTGCTTGATGATCATTTCGGCGCGCGACGCCGCTAAATGTGATCGGACTTGGGTATGAATATCTGTAAAGATACGAATTTGTTTTGCCGCAAAATCATCCGTATTATAACACGGGTTCGGCGCATCTGTAAGGATGTCGTAAAGTAGACGTTTATCTGTACCATAGACAATGTAGTAGGGTGATTTGCCCGTAGAGCTATTAACTGACCCATTGATAGACGCTGCTACCTGCGGTAACCAATCTTCCCATGCGTATTGCATATCACTGACAATCGGACGCAGTATTTCTAGGATTTTGCGATTGGTTCTCTCATCAAGGCCATTAGCCTGTGGACGATAAGGTGTCACAAAACTTTGTTGAATTCCATATTGCGCACATATTTGCGCTACTAGTTGATTCTTGAACTCTGTCCCATTGTCAGAGAGCAGAACTTTAGGCGTAGTATATGGACATATATGGTTCATCACTAATGCATAAGCCACAGCATCGGTCGATTTATCTCTTAGTGGAACCAAGACCACGAACCTTGAAAAATGATCCACACACACTAAGAGGTACGTTGATCCCTGATGACTCTTGGGGAGTTGTAACATATCAATAGCGACTGTGTCAAACGGACGGTCTGATGTAGGATATGGTAGAATCGGGGCAGGTGATCCTGTTGATCCTTTATGTTGAGCACATGCCAAACAATTAGCTATGTGTAATTCTGTCTTTCTTCATAGTGTTCCAGAAATACTTCTTTCGTAATTCCGCTAAGCATTTGTCACGACCCTGGTGACCTGCCTGTGGGACATCATGGAACTTCTTTACACAACGTGTCAGGTACGACTATTTGAGAAACATTACCCTCTGGCGTCTTTTTCGACCTATGGGGTATGTTATGACGTAATTCAAAATGACTTAAGGGAAGAATTAATTTGGGGTGTTTCAACATCCTCTCCTGATTCGAGAGCAAAAATAACTGCTGACCATAATGGGTCGCGTCGTTGCTCATCTTCCAGTTGCAAAAGAGTGAAGGTTGATACAGGCATTAATGGTGCTATATTTCAGGACAGAGTGTCGGCGACAACATTCGCCCTCCCGGGTAAATATCTGAACTCGGGGTCAAACTCTTGAATTGTCAGATACCAGCGTGCTAATCTGCCTGATCAGTTTCTGCCTTGGAACAGCTCAGTTACTGCCGCATGATCAGTATAAACAGTTATCTTATATCCAAAGATAATGTCTTTAAATTTCTTAAGTGCCCACACAACGGGTAACGTCTCTAAATGAGTTACCGAATAACGTGTTTCAGGATCAATAAGTTTGCGACTTGCAAAAGCTATCACTCTAAACTTCCTACGCGTATCCTCTTGCATGAGCACTGCTCCGACTCCAAGTCCGGAAGCGTCAGTACAGAGAGTGAAAGTTTGAGTGTAGTCAGGGAAGGCTAGAACAGGGGCATTGGTAAGCGCTATCTTCAATGCCGCAAAACTGTTTTCGTGTTCAGCGTCCCATATAAACATTGCATCTTTTTTGAGCAACCTTGTTAGGGGCGATGCTAATGTTGCATAGTTCTTGATGAAAGAACGATAATATCCAGATAAGCCAAGAAAGCTACGCACATGATCAACTGAGATAGGACGTGGGAACTGAGATACAGTTTTGACTTTCTCATCTACTGTGCGGATGCCCTCACCGGCAACTACATGACCAAGGACATGGATTCTGGATTTTAAGAACTCACACTTCGAGAGTTTAATTTTAAGGCCTGCTGTGGAAAGTTTTTCTAAAACTTCACGCAGTTTAATCAGATGGGAATCAAAGTCCTTACTGACTTCTATTGGATCATCCAAATAAGCGCAGACTGTGGTACCAATCAATCCGGCAAACAGGGTGTTGATCATTCTTTGAAATGTTAGTGGGGCATTTCTGAGACCAAATGGCATCCGGAGGAACTCAAAGTGGCCTAGGGGCGTACTGAACGCCGTGACCTCTCGTGATTTCTCATCGAGTGGTATCTGCCAATACCCACTAAGCAAATCTAAGTTGCTGAATACAGCATTATCCTTACCTAAGGACTGCAATATGTCACTCAAGACAGGCATAGGGTACCTATCAGGGATTGTTTGTTCATTTACGCACCTGAAATCTATAACAGGGCGCCACGCACCATCTTTTTTGGGGACGAGGAACAAGGGGCTATTAAAGGGGGATTTAGAATGCTTGATAAAATTCTCATCCAACATACCCTGCACCATGTCCTGAACTACAGCGCTCTGGCTATGAGGTAGTCTGTAAGCTGGTACGTAGATAGGGTTTGTTCCCTCCTTTAACGCTATATGATGGGATGTTAAATCTGTCTGACCTAGCTGTTCCCTTGGCAAGGCTACTATATTTCTATAGTCAGCATGCAGCTCTAAAAGGCGTGTCCTGCCCTGAGGATGATCGATCACCTTAACATGTGGCGCTATTTGATCTATCCTGTCCTGCCGATTCTGTTGGTATTGCGTAACAATACGACCAATTGGGAATTTTGTAGGCCGTTCTTCGACATTGTTGTGATACACTAGAAAATCACACAAATAACATTCTTTCTTTAATATCCGTTGAACGCCTGTTCTATTCAGAATTAGTACGTCTGTCAAACCACCTGGGCGTATTGTGCTTAATGTAGACTCACACAATATGGTCAGAGTCCCAAACTTTCGGTTGGCGGATTATCAGGGTTTAAGAAGGTACCTAGGTGAGGTCACCTGGGAACAGTCACGTCAGTTCCCAGTAGGAAGGAGTGAGGTCATAGATGACACGACAATTGATCATGACTATAATATATTCACTAGTATACTACATAAAGCACAAGAACAAAATATACCATACAGAAAAATTAGGTCAAATAAGAATGAGCCAAGGTGGATGACCAGAAAACTTAAACATTACATAGGAATAAAGAAAGGAATATATAAGAAATTAAAGGGAGGGGAGGAGCAGCTCAGAAACAGGTATAATGAACTATCTAGGAATGTTAAGAAAAATGTAAGGAAAGCAAAGAGAGACTATGAAATCAAAATAGCAAGAGAATCCAAGGCGAATCCCAAGGGATTTTTCCAGGTATATAGGACAAAGGTCAAGGACAAAGTTGGGCATTTAAAGTCAGGGCGGGGAGAAGTGATAAATGGCAGTGAAGAAATAAGCAAAGCATTGAACAGCTACTTCTTATCAGTTTTCACAGAAGAAATTTGTGATGAAATTCCAAAGGTGGAACTGATATTTAAGTGAAAGGAAGAAGAGAAATTAAAGAATATCACTATCAGAAAAGAGGATGTTCTTAAGAAGATAAATAAACTAAAGAAAACAAAATCCCCAGGGCCAGATGAAATTTTCCCTCGAGTCTTGAAAGAGTGTAGGGAACAGATTAGTGGACCCCTCGTAAACTTTTTTACAAAATTATTAGACACTGGAGTTGTGCCAGACTTGTGGAAACAGGCAAATGTAGTACCCACATTCAAAAAGGGAGACAGAGCAACAGCATCAAATTACCGGCCGATCAGTTTGACGTCAGCAGTGGGGAAATTTCTTGAATCAATCATAGCAGATAGCATCCGATCGCATCTAGAGAAAAGCAAATTAATCTACGACTCTCAACATGGGTTTACAAAGGGAAAATCTTGTCTAACAAATCTGCTAACGTTTTTTAGGAAAGTCTTCGAGGTAGTAGATAATGACGAAAATTACGATGTTATTTACTTAGACTTTAGCAAAGCATTTGACAGAGTACCGCATCAGAAGCTTCTGAGAAAAATTAAGGCTCATGGTATTGAGGGGAAAGTATTAAATTCGATAAAATCATGGCTCACCGATAGAACGCAGAGGGTCAGTGTAGATGGTGTTAAATCTGAGTGGGGCCGTGTAACCAGTGGGGTTCCCCAGGGGTCAGTACTAGGCCCACTCTTGTTCATAATCTACATAAACGATCTAGATACTGGGATCAGCAGTGACATAAGCAAGTTTGCGGATGACACCATAATAGGGCGGCAAATTAATTCAGGGCAGGATGCAAATGCATTACAGGAGGATCTAAATAAACTGCAGGGGTGGTCTGAAAAATGGCAAATGAAATTCAACACCAGCAAGTGCAGCGTACTTAATATTGGAAGAACAAATACTTATAATGTATACAGCCTTAACAACATCAACCTAGAGAAGTCGACTTGTGAAAGAGACCCAGGGGTACTTGTAAGCCCGGACCTACGGCCTAGAAACAGTGCGTTAATGTTCGAAATAAGGCAAACAGAGTATTGGATTTTATATCTAGAAGTGTAAGTAACAAGAGTGCAGAGGTCTTATTGCAACTATATCTGGCGCTAGTCAGGCCGCACCTCGATTATGCGGTTCAGTTCTGGTGCCCCTATTATAGAATGGATATAAATTCACTAGAGTCGGTGCAGCGAAGAATGACAAAAATGATTCCGGGACTTAGAAACCTTCCATATCAGGATAGGTTAAAGAAACTTAACTTGCATTCCCTAGAAAGACGAAGAGTGCGGGGAGATATGATAGAAGTATTTAAGTGGGTGAAAGGAATCAATAAAGGGGATATAGATAAAGTTCTTATAATATCCGAGCAGGATAGGACTCGGAGCAACGGATTCAAGTTGGATAAGTTTAGGTTTAGGAGGGAGATAGGAAGAAACTGGTTCACAAATAGGGTGGTGGACGAGTGGAACAAGCTTAGCAACTTTGTAGTAAGTGCGGGAACTCTGGAAAGTTTCAAAAGGAGGCTAGATAGATTCATGGATGATAGAGAGTGGTAGTAACTCTCGACAGGAGCTGCCATGCACAGGCCAACCGGCCTATTGCAGACTCCTTATTTTCTTATGTTCTTATGTACCTTGCACGTTTCCGGGAGACACACAACATCAGTGCCCGTGTACACGTCGGGTAATTCGACAGTTGCTTTGGTGAATTCCTCATTCTGGTAATGGAGAGTACTCTTCAAAACTGCAGGTACGATCTTCCAACTGTTGCTGCTGTAATCACGCTGTGAAAGTGAGGGGTTGAGGTCATGAGGTAGCTCTGACGCATGATCCGCCTTCCTCTTAATGGGATTGGTGGACAACACTCGACCTAGCGGTGAGCATAGGTTCAGAATGAAGCATAGCGTTGTAGGAAACACCTTTAAACGTAAAAGCATTATTACATGGATGAACATCTATCATGTTCGTTCTAAGGGTTGGGAGACCAAGTAACCCGTTAGCTGGCAAATTGAACTGCTGAACTACATAAAAGTCCGCGTAGAAGGGAGAACCACGTCTTGAGAATCTGAGTGGTAACGTCACCATCCCGTTAATGCTCAACTGAGTACCTGATACTCCTTCGAGCTCAGCGTTACTAGGTCGCCACATGAAGTCTCCGTGAGGGAATTTACGTTGTAACTCTTGATAGGATGTCAAGGCCAATACATTAGCGCAAGCACCTGTGTCTATATCAAGAGCCAATCTGGTATTATCAACCCTCACCGGCACTGACAACACTTCAACTTCGCTTAGCGCCGCTACTAACGAGGCCGCTATAGAAGTGCTGTGTGGGGAGATGGAGATACTGTGCCTATCCCTATCCGTGTTGTGATGAGCGCTGATCTTCCCCTGACGACTTGTCCTGGGGACGCTTCTGCTTACGCTTGTATGACACCTCTGTTTCACTCAGGTCCAAATTCCTAGCCTTCATCACCAAGCCGCGCTCTTGTGTACTATGAGCTTTGGACTTGTGTAGTGCGCACCACTTGCGGGCTTTCTGGGTAGGTGGAGGTGCCGACTTAGCTGCCTCACTGTATGACCTTGGGAATGGCTTTGCACCGGTTGTGTCCTTGAATTTTGCACTATTACCTTGGAGCTGAAAACAGTCTTCTATTACATGGCCACGTTTATTACAATGAGCACAGCGTGAAGAAGCACCTTGTTTATGTCCGGTGTTGAGGTGCAATTGGAGCCATTGGCGTCGTATAGGGAGTTTGGAGTGGAGTCATGGGTGCCATCTGAGGTACCTGGGGTTGTGCCTTAGACATGGGAAGCTGTGCCGTATTCATGGGAGACTGCGCCATTAGTGGACCTGTAGCTGTGGGGCAGAGTTTGTTTGCGTACTCAACCATATCAATAGGCGGTTCAAATTGTACCTATTGTGCCCGCATGTACAGGGGACGACGAACAACTAGCAGAAAGCTAATCAATTCTATTAACGTCTCCACATTAGTCGCTGACATTTTGCCATCTGGGTCGTACCAACCTGAACTTCTGACTGTCGCTTCCATATCTTGGAGTACTTCACCTGCGATGTCCACTGCGACGACGGGTGTCTGGGCGTGAACCACTGGCGTACAATGGTCCACCCATCTGAAGACCCACTGTAGATCGCCCAACTGTGACCTACACCCAAAAATTCCCATAAGTGTGCGTTTAAACTTTTCATAACTGGGGTCTTGTAGCCCATACGCATTCAAATGATTACAGGCATATGATCCCTGCGTAATGTGGGAACGGACAAAGGCTTTCTTCTCTACGTCACTTGTTATTTTACCTAGTTCGCTTGGTATCTTCACATGCACGTTTGAAATGCGCAACCCGAAAATCATCTTGGCCTGTAAAATTGCGGACGTAGTCGCCACGCTGCATGATATTAATAACATTATCAGGTTTAGATGTGGTAGTAGTACTGGCGTGAGGGTTGGAGGAAGTCATTGGAGTGTTAGTATTAAGCAAGTTAGTATTCTTACTCCTAACAGAAGGCTGGGTTAATAAGGTTGTTACTGGTTTAGTAACAGACACACTATCACCTGAAACAGGGGTAACTCCTTTTGTATACTGAGGTGAGGTACTATATTGATTTCCAGACCTTAAGGTACGACGGTTGAAGTTGTCATATGATTCCTCAATAATTTTCTCACTACTTCCTACCCAATCAACTGACTGTGTTTCTGACTCATCGATGAGTACAGTGTCAGCAAATTGATGCGTTAGGCGTACAAGTTCGTCACCTTTAGACATTGGAAACGTTGATAATTATCTAAGAAGTTCCGTGTGAGCCAAAGAATCTAACCTCGACGATGGGCGAGTCCACTACAGGATAGGGGATGACCTCCACTGCTGAACAGATATAGATGACGGATGGATTTTTTGCTGTCTTCTCGCTGCTATGCCGTTGCCGATGTAACTGCCGTGTGCCAAACCTTTGTAGTCTCGTATATATGGAGAACTGATTGATGACACCGGAACTTATGTAATCGATGCTCGCGACACCACACAACCGTCCAGCTACTTATGAAATGTCAACTGTTAGTACAGAATATGAAACCATCTGCAACACTGTACTGAAGAATGCTGACTTTGGGGTTTCTTCACTGGTAGTAACAGGATGTTCACCAAACTGGCTGTATGTTATATAAATAATTCTGCATCTCTTGAGGGTGTCAGAGATGAGGAGCACTCACTACGTATCGTCTCAATACGGGATATAGTTTTAAACACTCGGATTATGTAACGGTGTGTTTTTCTGTTTTCACAAAACACAAACGTCTATGTATGTCTCCTAGTTCAACGCATCCATAACCACCTGGCCGCCATCATGTGAATCTGTCGGTTAATCCCCCAATTAACCGGGTTGTTCACATAAATTATATACTGGGGTTTTAGTAACGAGACCCAATGAAGTTCCTTTGTTTTATCATAAAAGGATTATGTCTATAATTCCTGAGTGTAGATCAACCGTAAGTTCCACTGTATATGAGTGAACGAGAAAGAGGACGGCGTTTATGTAAATATAAACGTAGATCACATCCGTTCGATAGTAGTTGATCTGAGTGACTGAGGCAAGGAGCGTCGCTGGTGTGCGCTTACAAAGATGCTGACATATGGGCTTGTCCCTCTTGGGAAAGCTACCGTTCACGTGTGCAACTCTTGTCTTACTCATGGACAGTGGAAAGTTACAGGGGGTGAATCTGAATATAATATCAGATGTATTGACTCATTTATATAATATGTTCTGTTGATGAGACAGGGGCCCATTACATGAGGGAGTACAATGCATTATGTGGTAAGTTATTCAATAAACTGTTCTCTTTATAAAGACTCCACTGTACACTAATATAATGTTTGTACTATAATAATTATTGGTGTAAGTTAAGTAATTACTGTTGTACTGTTACGGTACGGTATGTGAGCAGCCTGGACCCGAGCCCTCTGGTGCGTCACACCTTCTGGTCAACTCTGGTACTCGGCTTCTACACGGTTGTCGTCTGGGGCGGCTTCACACAGTTTACTTTCATGAGGCTTACTTCTATCAGCTCACTCAACACTGCACTAAGGTAAAGTTATTTGTTGTCCAGAGTTCACAGTCTTAAACATTCGTATGTTTATTATTAATCTTATCTCGACTCATTGATCTCGACTGTGTCACAAACAGATTCTCAAAACTGTGTGTGACAATTAGATACATTCTCGTAACTGTAGCTCGGAGGAAATACTCAGATAAGTCTTTAATAATAATCCGGTTCTAGGTATTTTTAGGTGTACCACCCTGCTGTCTAGTACTGTAGGCGCTCAGACATTAGAGACTTGGTAGATGATACTTTTGTATACCTACAGTGCATATGTGCGGAGGCTATTGATTTACAACCACAGTCGATTAGGTGAGTGTCCATTATATTGTCTCCTTTTAGTAATGACTTAGGGCCAAGGTTTCTCTCCTTTCGTGGTGATATTCCTACACTGTACTGTATATTTAGCGCGTTACCTGGTTGATGTTCTTCATGTCCAGGCTGTGTATCATCTTCGTGGCGGGATCGGCCGTGTTGTGGAGTCTATTCTTCACCTCCGGTCTAGTCGCCTACGCCACCTACAGCCAGTGTGACCCCCTCACTGCTGGCTACATAGAGAAACCTGACCAGATCATCCCGTACCTCGTGATGGATAAACTGAATTATCTCCCTGGTGTGGCCGGCTTATTTGTCGCCGCTGTATATGGTGGTCTTCTTAGGTAAGTCACTATCATGAGCACCTCACTGTTATATGTATGGTAGTATTAAGACACTACCATGAACACCACACTCTTATATGTATGGCAGTATTACGTCACTACCATGAACACCACCATATCAAAAAGCTACAGTCTCCTCCGCGGTTGTGAACAATAAACTGACCCACAATATCGCCTCGGCAGTTCTCTCTCCAGCTGTGGGAACGCGGCAGCCTGCATAATCTGGGAAGACTTCCTCAAGTACTTACCCTGCTTCGCCGCCATCACGGACAAGAAGATCATCACCATCCTCAGAGTTCTCAGTACGTATTTCATGGCCCTTGCTCTCGATTGGTCATGGCCCTTGTTCTGTTTGCCATGGCCCTTGTTCTGTCATGGCCCTTGTTCTCTGTTTGTCATGGCCCTTGTTCTGTTTGCCATGGTCCTTGTTCTCTGTCATGGCCCTTGTTTCTGTTTGCCATGGCCCTTGTTCTGTTTGCCATGGCCCTTGTTCTGTTTCATGGCCCTTGTTATCTGTCATGGCCCTTGTTCTGTCATGGCCCGTGTTCATGTCATGGCCCTTGTTCCCTTTCACTGCCCTTATTCTCTGTCATGGCCCTTGTTCTCTGTTTGCCATGGCCCTTGTTCTGCCCTGGTCCTTGTTATCTGCCATGGACCTTGTTCGGTCTTGGCCCTTGTTCTTGCCATGGGCCGTGTTCTGTTCTCTCTTATAAATATTTTTAGTCACCTAATAACGACGTAATATTGTTGGACATATTTACCCTTTTCTTTTTCTCTACTGATCATGAATTGTTTTAAGAACTGACTATAGTGGTCACTTTAGCCGACGTATGGCTGTTAAATCATAGTTTGTTAGTGAAGGTAAATTTAATTAACACGACCACAGTTAACCTTTGACCACAGTTAACCATTGACCACAGTTAACCTTTGACCACAGTTAACCATTGACCACAGTTAACCATTGACCACAGTTAACCTTTGACCATAGTTAACCTTTGTCCACAGTTAACCATTGACCACAGTTAACCATTGACCAAAGTTAACCATTGACCAGTTAACCTTTGACCACAGTTAACCTTTGACCACAGTTAACCTTTGACCACAGTTAACCTTTGACCACAGTTAACCTTTGACCACAGTTAACCTTTGACCACAGTTAACCTTTGACCACAGTTAACTTTGACCACAGTTAACCTTGACCACAGTTGCTTTTGACCACAGTTAACCCATTTGACCATAGTTAACTCTTTGTCCACAGTTAACTATTGACCACAGTTAACCTGTGACCACAGTTAACCATTGACCACAGTTAACCATTGACCACAGTTAACCTTGACCATAGTACACCTTTTGTCCACAGTTAACTATTGACCATAGTTAACCATTGACCAAAGTTAACCATTGACCACAGTTAACCTGACCAGTTAACCTTGACCACAGTTAACCTTTGACCACAGTTAACTTTGTCCACAGTTAACCTTTGACCCTTTGTCCACAGTTAACCATTGACCACAGTTAACCATTGACCAAAGTTAACCATTGACCACAGTTAACCTTTGACCACAGTTAACCTTTGACCACAGTTAACCTTTGACCATAGTTAACCTTTGTCCACAGATAACCATTGACCACAGTTAACCATTGACCACAGTTAACCATTGACCACAGTTAACCTTTGACCACAGTTAACCTTTGACCACAGTTAACCTTTGACCACAGTTAACCTTTGACCCACCTATACAGCCCCACCGACATATACCCCCACCCACCTATACCCCCAACCTATACCCCCACCCACCTATACCCCCCACGCACCGATAACCCCACCGAACCATAACCCCACCCACCTATGCCTCCTACCCACCTATACTCCCACCCACCTATACCCCCAACCCACCTATACCCTCCCACCTATACCCCCACCGACATATACCCCCACCCACCTATACCCCCAACCTATACCCCCACCCACCTATACCCCCCACGCACCGATAACCCCACCGAACCATAACCCCACCCACCTATGCCTCCTACCCACCTATACTCCCACCCACCTATACCCCCAACCCACCTATACCCTCCACCCACCTATATCCCCACCAGACACTCTCACGTGGACCAGTTATCCCAAACCTTTGCATATCACTGTAGGTCAAGGAGTCATTCTTCAGTGTGTGTGTGTGTGTGTTCACCGAAGGGTACACCGACAAACTGAGAGATACACCGACAGACCGAGGGGTACCCCGAAAGAGACCGGGAGTAAAGATAACATTATTGACAGGTGGTAGTGAAGGTAGCATGATAGACGCAGAACTTGTATCATGCAGGTGTAGCGTGTGGAGGTGTAGGTCTGGGCGTAGCGATCATGGTCAGAAACCTTGGCGACATCTTCAACGTCACCCAGAGCATCCTTAGCGCTGTCGTGGGACCCTCTGTTGGCGTCTTCCTCACCGGCATGTGTACTCCCTGGGCTAACACCAAGGTACTGAATTCTCCATGGGTCAACACCAAGGTACTGAATTCTCCATGGGGCAACACCAAGGTACTGTATTCTCCCTGGGCTAACACCAAGTACTGTATTCTCCCTGGGTCAACACCAAGGTACCGTATTCTCCCTGGGCTAACACGAAGGTACTGTATTCTCCCTGGGCTAACACCAAGGTACTGTATTCTCCCTGGGCTAACACCATGGTACAGTATTCTCCCTGGGCTAACACCAAGGTACTGTATTCTCCCTGGTCTAACACCAAGGTACTGTATTCTCCCTGTGCTAACACCAAGGTACTGTATTCTCCCTGGTCTAACACCAAGGTACTGTATTCTCCCTGGGTCAATCCCAAGGTACTGTATTCTTCCTTGGTCAACACCAAGGTACGGGGTTACTCCCTGGGCTAACACCAAGGTACTGTATTCTCCCTAGGCTAAAACCGAGGTACTGAATTCTCCCTGGGCTAACACCAAGGTACTGTATTATCCCTGGGTCAACACCAAGGTACTGTACTCTCCCTGGGCTAACACCAAGGTATTGTATTCTCCGTGGGCTAACACCAAGGTACTGTATTCTTCCTGTGCTAACACCAAGGTACTGTTTTCTCCCTGACTTAACACCAAGGTACTGTATTCTCCCTGGGTCAACACCAAGGTACTGTATTCTCCCTGGGTCGGCACAGAAGTACTGTATTCTCCCTGGGCTAACACTAAGGTACTGTATTCTCCCTAGGGCTAACACCAAGGTACTGTTTTCTCCCTGGGTCAACACCAAGGTACTGTATTCTCCCTGGGCAAACACCAAGGAATGGTATTCTCCCTGGGCTAACACCAAGGTACGGTATTCTCCCTGGGCTAACCCCAAGGTACTGTATTCTCCCTGGGCTAACATCAAGGTACTGTATTCTCCCTGGGTCAACATCAAGGTACTGTATTCTCCCTGGGCTAACATCAAGGTACTGTATTCTCCCTGGGCTAACACCAAGGTACGGTATTCTCCCTACGCTAACCCCAAGGTACTGTATTCTCCCTGGGCTAACATCAAGGTACTGTATTCTCCCTGGGCTAACATCAAGGTACTGTATTCTCCCTGGGTCAACACCAAGGTACTGTACTCTCCCTGGGCTAACACCAAGGTATTGTATTCTCCCTGGGCTAACACCACGGTACTGTATTCGTCCTGGGTCAACACCAAGGTACTGTATTCTCCCTGTGCTAACACCAAGGTACTGTATTCTCCCTGGAACAAGGTACTATATTCTCCCTGGGTTAACAGCAAGGTACTGTATTCTCCCTGGGCTAAAACCAAGGTACTGTATTTTCCCTGACCTAACACCAATGTACTGTATTCTCCCTGGGTCAACACCAAGGTACTGTATTTTCCCTGGGTCAGCACAGAAGTACTATATTCTCCCTTGGCTAACACTAAGGCACTGTATTCTCCCTAGGTCTAACACCAAGGTACTGTATTCTCCCTGGGTCAACACCAAGGTACTGTATTCTACCTGGGCTAACACCAAGGTACTGTATTCTCCCTGGGCTAACACCTATGTGCTGTATTCTCCCTGGCCTAACACCTATGTACTGCATTCTCCCTGGGCTAACACCAAGGTACTGTATTCTCCCTAGGTCAACACCAAGGTACTGTATTCTCCCTGGGTCAACAGCAAGTTACTGTATTCTCCCTGGGCTAACACCAAGGTACTGTACTCACCCTGGACTAACAC
Organism: Homarus americanus; assembly: GCF_018991925.1. Taxonomy (NCBI): domain Eukaryota; kingdom Metazoa; phylum Arthropoda; class Malacostraca; order Decapoda; family Nephropidae; genus Homarus; species Homarus americanus. The sequence goes on along the minus strand of NW_024717620.1, from coordinate 2,293,154 downwards.
TAAGGTACTATATTCTCCCTGGATCAGCACCAAGGTAGTGTATTCGCCGTGGGCTAAAACCATGGTACTCTATTCTCCCTGTTCTAGCACCAAGGTACTGTATTCTCCCTGGGCTAACACCAACGTACTGTGTCCTCCCTGGGTCAACAGCAAGTTACTGTATTCTCCCTGGGCTAACACCAAGGTACCGTACTCACCCTGGACTAACACTAAGGTACTATATTCTCCCTGGATCAGCACCAAGGTAGTGTATTCGCCCTGGGCTAAAACCATGGTACTCTATTCTCCCTGTTCTAGCACCAAGGTACTGTATTCTCCCTGGGCTAACACCAACGTAAAGTGTCCTCCCTGGGCTGACATCAAGATACTGTATTCTCCCTGGGCTCACACCAAGGTACTGTATTCTCCCTACACTAACACCAAGGTACTGTGTTCTTCCTGGGTCAACACCAAAATATTGTATTCTCCCTGAGCTTACAACAAGGTACTGTATTCTCCCTGGGCTAACATCAAGGTACTGTATTCTCCCTGGGTCAACACCAAGGTTTTGTATTCTCCCTGGGCAAACACCAAGGTATGGTATTCTCCCTTGGCTAACACCAAGGTACTGTATTCTCCCTGGGTCAACAACAAGGTTCTGTATTCTCCCTGGGCAAACACCAAGGTACTGTATTCTCCCTGGGCTAACACCAAGATACTCTATTCTCCCTGGGTCAACACCAAGGTTCTGCATTCTCCCTGGGCAAACACCAAGGTATGGTATTCTCCCTGGGCTAACACCAAGGTACGGTATTCTCCCTGGGCTAACACCAATGTACTGTATTCTCCCTGGGCTAACACCAAGGTACTGTATTCTCCCTGGGCTAACACCAATGTACTGTATTCTCCCTGGGCTAACACCAATGTACTGTATTCTCCCTGGGTCAACACCAAGGTACTGTATTCTCCCTGGGCTAGCACCTAGGTACTGTATTCTTCCTGGGCTAACACCAAGGTACTGTGTCCTCCCTGGGCTGACATCAAGATACTGTATTCTCCCTAGGTTAACACCTAGGTACTGTATTCTCCCTGGGCTATCACCAAAGGTACTGTATTCTCCCTTGGCTAACACCAAGGTATTGTTTTATTCCTGGGCTAACACCAAGGTACTGTATTCTCCCTGGGTCAACACCAAGGTACTGTATTCTCCCTGGGTCAACACCAAGGTACTGTATTCTCCCTTGGTCAGCACCAAAGTACTGTATTCTCCCTGGGCTAACACTAAGGTACTGTATTCTCCCTATGTCTAACATCAAGGTACTGTATTCTCCCTGTGTCAACACCAAGGTACTGTATTCTCCCTGGGCAAACACCAAGGAATGGTATTCTCCCTGTGCCTTCAGCAAGGTACTGTATTCTCCCTGGGCTAACACCCAGGAACTGTAGTCTCCCTGTGTTTACATCAACGTAATGTATTCTCCCTGGGCTTACACCAAGGTACTGTATTCTTTCTGGGTCAACACCATGGTACTGTATTCTCCCTGGGCTAACACCAAGGTATTGTATTCTCCCTGGGATAACATCAAGGTACTGTATTCTCCCTGGGCAAACACCAAGGTACTGTATTCTCCCTGGGCTAACATCAAAGTACTATATTCTCCCTGGGCTAATACCAAGGTACTGTATTCTCCCTGGGCTAACATGAAGGTACTGTATTCTCCCTGGGCTATCACCAAGGTACTGTATTCTTCCTGGGCTAAAACCAAAGTACTGTATTCTCCCTGGGCTAATACCAAGGTACTGTATTCTCCCTGGGCTAATACCAAGGTACTGTATTCTCCCTGGGCTAACGTGAAGGTACTGTATTCTCCCTGGGCTAATACCAAGGTACTGTATTCTCCCTGGGCTAATACCAAGGTACTGTATTCTCCCTGGGCTAACATGAAGGTACTGTATTCTCCCTGGGCTAACACCAAGGTACTGTATTCTCCCTGGGCTAACATCAAAGTACTATATTCTCCCTGGGCTAATACCAAGGTACTGTATTCTCCCTGGGCTAACACCAAGGTACTGTATTCTCCCTGGGTCAACACCACGGTACAGTATTCTCTCTGGGTCAACACCACGGTACTGTATTCTCCCTGGGTCAACACCACGGTACAGTATTCTCTCTGGGTCAACACCACGGTACTGTATTCTCCCTGGGTCAACACCACGGTACAGTATTCTCCCTGGGTCAACACCACGGTACAGTATTCTCCCTGGGTCAACACCACGGTACAGTATTCTCCCTGGGTCAACAACACCACGGTCTTTATATACTGTTGTTGGTTTAACTAGACTGATAATGTTATTGATAGTCCCCAGTAGTGATGACTGTCTCCAGGTTACATGTGAAAGGTTATTGATAGACCCCAGTAGTGATGACTGTCTCCAGGTTACATGTGAAAGGTTATTGATAGTCCCCAGTAGTGATGACTGTCTCCAGGTTACATGTGAAAGGTTATTGATAGTCCCCAGTAGTGATGACTGTCTCCAGGTTACATGTGAAAGGTTATTGATAGTCCCCAGTAGTGATGACTGTCTCCAGGTTACATGTGAACGGTAACAGTTGTAGATGTGTGGCTATATTAAGCTCTTGTTATCTGTTACTTTACTGTTGACTGACGTATTAGCAGCGGCTCAGTCAAGGGTAAGTAGGTAGTAAGTTTTTCAGACTCCCTCATAGTTTCTCATTACGTCAGTGTTTTGTAAAGGTTTTCATTATTCTCTCTACAGGGAACTACTGTTGGGTTCTCCATGGCCACCATATATAGCCTGTGGCTGGTGATTGGCAAGTTTATACAAGGTGGAGGCTCACCACCCCGCCTCCCACTCTCCACCCACGGCTGCCAGGGTGTCTTTCTCAACACCTCCTTCACTGATGCTCTATTATCAAACACCACTTCAGTTGATGAGTTAGTAACAAATATTACGTATTCTTCACTTGTCTTAAGTTAACCCAAGCTGGTGCACAACGCTGACTGATAGAAAGTTGTTCCCCGAGGTGTTTAGTTTTAACTTGTAATAAAAGAGACAATTGTGAGGTTAGGTCCACCCCACATAAGTCAAGTTCTTGTAGAGTTATAAGTCACACTAAACTGATGTAGGACGGTAAACAGACCACTTCTACCAGTCACCTGCTTGTAGAGGAACGTCACCACCTCATATTACCGCCATTAAAGTAGATAATATTTAAATCAATGGCGACTAACCTCATGTGAGTTGATTTCTTAAACTACTATTATTCATTATACATTTTCAAGCCGTCCATTAATTATATTTACCTACAGCTACACCACAGATTATCCTATAAGTTTTATTTAAGCTCCTCCTCCTCCACGTGATAATGCAATAACATGTCTTTATGTATTAGTTTCTTGAGGTACTGTACAGGTGAAATACTGTGCTGTACATTAAAGCATTGTACACGTACAGTAGGGTCAGCATTGGTCTAGGCTCTTATACCCGTCTGCTATTCTCGACACAGTACTGTACAGCGCCACTAAACTCTTTCTTCAGGCTGCTGCTTCACCATTAATGTCTCGTGTGACAACAATGGTCCACCCGACGTCTCAGCCGACAACTTACACTTTTCAATTATAGACGTAACATTTAGGAACATTGTGTTTATTTTCTGGAATTATTTATACATGTACAGTATATAGTAGGTCGTGTCCTGTTAATAACTGCTCGTTTCTGTTGCTCTATACTTAAAACATATCATTATTTCCGCTAAATTTTGTTGTGGCGCGTACTGTTTTCGGCGAGTGAACAATGTAACTAAACGATGGTGCCAGAAAATATAATATGCGAGGGTGGGAGCGTGAATACCTGGCCTAGCGGAGATCATCACAGGACTCAACCTAAGGAGCCACACACTTCAGTATACATCAGTATCCTTCAGAAGATTATTTGGTGTTATAATGAGATCAAGTTATGGCACCAGGGGTCTGACCTGACTCGACCGTGAACCATAAAGCCCCGTCCACACGATCGAGCAGTGCCCGACGGGCTTTGCCCCTTTACCAGGCAAAGCCTGTGTGTTGTTGTACACACGGGGGTGGTTGGCGGCAGTCATAGTCTGGCGCCGGTAGCTAGTAGGTGGTTGGCAGTGGCGGGTGCGGTACGATCACCATAGTGTGTCGCAGGAATAATCGCCGGACAGTTAAAGCGAAGAGCATAGCGTTGTGTACTATAATAATTGCTGCTATGTGCAAAAAGAAGAACCAAATGCAGAAAAGGGAATGGTGCAAAGATTGGTTAGGTCGAAGAAAAGTATTGTGAAGTCATGCCACGATTTTACGTGAACTGCAAGATGGACAAGATGGACATGAGCAAGACTTCACCAATTACATGAGAATGGACCCAACACCTTTGACAAACTTCTAGGGAAAATGGAACCATATATAAAAAAAACAGGATACCAATATGAGGGAGCGTATATCTGTAGAGGCTCGTCTAGAGTCAATGCTCATATCTTTCAACTGGGTGCACCTACACGTCACTTCAGTATAGAACGAGGATATCAAAATAAAGTTTGTCTCGCATAATACCTGCAACTTGTCAAGCCATGTATGAAGTACTCAAGGAAGATTACTTGCAGGTGAGATTTGTAATACATAAAAATTCATTGAATAATGTTAGAATTATGATATGCATAGACAGGAAGCCATGGGACTAGAGTGAGGAGAGCGGCAGGAAAGAAGAACACACACGAATGTTCCCATTACATAATACATAAACAATCTCCCGTTTATTGTCACGCCAATAATGTACATTGCATAAGTTTATTTGGTTATACGCTGGACATCTGGACCGAGCGGGGAACATATACTTGTCACATTTGCAGTACTTAAAGACGTCCCTCCATATCCGGCAGCAAACCAACAGGCAGGCTGACCATGATTTCGCTAGACGACGGGCACTCCGCTGGTTTGCCCACCAATTTTGCCTGATAACGGGCATTTAGCACGTGCCCGCCGGGCACTGCTCGATCGTGTGGACGGGCCTTTAAGAACATAAGGAGTCTGTAATAGGCCGGTTGGCCTGTGCATGGCAGCTCCTGTCGAGAGTTACTACCACTATCATCCATGAATCTATCTAGCCTCCTTTTAAAACTTTCCAGCGTTCCAGCACTTACTACAAAGTTGCTAAGCTTGTTCCACACGTCCACCACCCTATTTGTGAACCAGTTCCTTCCTAAACCTAAACTTATCCAACTTAAATCCGTTGCTCCGAGTCCTATCCTGCTAGAATATTATAAGAACTTTATCTATATCCCCTTTATTGATTCCTTTCACCCACTTAAATACTTCTATCATATCTCCCCGCACTCTTCGTCTTTCTAGGGAATGCAAGTATAGTTTCTTTAACCTATCTTGATATGGAAGGTTTCTAAGTCCCGGAATTATTTTCGTCATTCTTCGCTGCACCGACTCCAGTAAATTGATATCCATTCTTTAATAAGGGCACCAGAACTGAACCGCATAATCGAGGTGCGGCCTGACTAGCGCAAGATATAGTTGCAATAAGACCTCTGCACTCTTATTACTTACGTTTCTAAATATAAAACCGAATACTCTGTTTGCCTTATTTCGAACATTTACGCACTGTTTTCTAGGCCGCAGGTCCGGGCTTACAAGTACCCCTAGGTCTCTTTCACAAGTCGACTTCTCTAGGTTGTTGTTAAGGCTGTATACGTTGACAGTATTTGTTCTTCCAATATTACGTCCGCTGCACTTGCTGGTGTTGTAAGTGTCCCGTTAAGCAAGTCCACGGAGATGACATTTAAGTGACATTTAAGTACACCAATGACGTAAATAAGTCACTTATAATAACTATATACAACTAAACTCTCGATAACCCTCGGATACCAGACACCACAGCTGCCTCCCTCGCTCATGGTTCACATATCTGGCCAGAAACTAAAGCTTAAGCTGACCTTATCCGTCATGATACCAGTAGTTTACCGCGGTGCATCTGTACAGAGTTGTGACTAAGCTTCGCGCAAGTTACTGGTATATCTTTATGTTGATCAAGACAATCTGCCCGATGTTAGGCCACCTACGTCTACAATTGTTAGTTAATTACTGATAGGATTGTTAGTTAATTACTGATAGGCTTGAACTACGTCACAACTGTAGACTGAAGGATAAACTTAATAACATGAGGAGAATATGGTAGACTATGTGTACTGATGTAAAGAGGATGAATACATCAAGTCATTGTTACTAAATATGTTAAGTCACCACGTACAGAATTGTAGCGAAGCTTTATTCACTCGAAAAGTAAACAGAGCCGTTTCTTACTATAAGTTATTACCCCCGGCGACCACTGGCTACCGGAACAATATTGATCGGTTATTGTTCGGCTCCCTGAAAAAATGTACAGTACATCCTGATGTATATGACGCGAAATATATATCTTAATAATATAATGAATTGTGTAAAGGAATACAAATATTGTCTGCTGTCAGGATACATTGGTGCACACCTTCACGGTCCAGGTCCAGGTCTCTGGAGGTTAGGGACCGAGAAGACCTCATGGGGGTGGCCTCAGTCAGTCAGGTGGTAAATATTAGTAAATATGAATTGTAACATCTTAACTTTAACAAAACCTTCGCTCGTGTTGTCGGTTTTGTCAACTAAGTTTGTGTTGAAAGACCGTTACCTCGACAAGAACCTCCAGTGTCGTCATACTGGTGCCTGAGAGAACAATGAATATGTTTGTTTCAATAGTGACGAATGAGGTACACGAAGCCTCATTTCTTACTAACTTTACTGTTAATGACTTCATTGTGGCTACTCCAGTTTAGTTGGCCATCAGGTCATTTAACACTCTGTTCACGTCTCAATTCTAAGGTCCGACACTTTCTTTGATATGGGGTTGTTGGTTAGTTCATGACATATTACCCAGCTCCTGACATTAGTTCTTAAAGAGTGAGGATGTGTGTGGCTCATGTACAGATCACTATCGTCTGGAAATATGTATACATCAGTGTAAAGGCCTGGGGGATTAGGGATAGAAATCCCTTACCAGACTAACCAGGATCTTAATAAAGGAAAGTCAAGGACCAGGGTTTTCCGAGGAATAACAAACAACCGTTCGAGATTGACATCTCTTTACTATAAAAAATATAACACAAAACTCTGACACTACTCAACAAACAACAATTACTGGAGTCAAACAATTAAGGCAGTCAACAGTTAATGGAGTCAAACAATAATGGAAGCAAACAATTAAAGGGAGCAAACAATTAATGGGAGTCAGCAATTAATAGAATCAAACAATTAATGGGATTCAACAACTGATAGAATCAAACAATGAACAGATATTTCCTACGACAGTGGCCCCTGGGAGAAGGTTCTGGAACACGATGATCCACACTCAAGGTAGGGAAGCGTCCATTCAACTCCACACTCGAGAGACGTCTTGAAATGGCAGGAGAACACCTGGGCACAGACGGAATGAGATGAACTGACGGTCGTGGTAGATGAACAGAGAATTGTCAGTCGATAAGTGAAGGTCTGGGGACACAGCCCACGACCTATAATGAGATCACAGCCAGAATTTGACGAACAGCCGGGAAGTTAGATAGTGACTGTATGGCGGCTGGAGTCAATCTGCCAGTGTCCGGGGTAGCAGCTGCAGTTCTCACCTCTGCCCAACCACCTTAAGTGTTGTCCGCACCGGCAAACGAGAGAGTTAGCAGCGGTAACAAGCAGGAAGGTCGTTTCCGCCCTTACAATCAAGGAGATTACTGGCTGATGGACCCTTACCGCCATAATAATCTGGGTAAACTAGTTATTAATGGGGGGGGGGGATAGGACAGTGTCAGTTAACCTTCCTGTAGTTATTAATGGAGGTAATAATGGCCTTAGCAGAGAGGGGGGGGGATAGGACAGTGTCAATTAACCTTCCTGTAGTTATTAATGGAGGTAATAATGGCCCTAGCAGAGGGGGATAGGACAGTGTCAGTTAACCTTCCTGTAGTTATTAATGGAGGTAATAATGGCCTTAGCAGAGAGGGGGGGGGATAGGACAGTGTCAATTAACCTTCCTTCTCTAAAACTAAACTGAGTCTCTGTAACAAAATTACTGTCACCACATAAAGAGTAAAGAGAACTATGTTTGTTGTTAACAGATCTGAGGACTTAGGCATATACGACGTGTCTTACTGTTACATCGGCATATCAGGCATCATCATCAATATGGTTGTTGCCAGCATCGTCTCTCTCTTTACCGGTAAGACATAACTTATTCACTCTCTTTCTTCCTAGTGTTAACATTACCATTGTTCTAATTCTATAAATGTTCAATATTTCATTAATTGCTTTACCCAAGTTTATTACTGTCAGCTGAAAATGTTCATATTTGTGATGTGAACAACTGTGCTGACCTGGGTTATATTTTAAGTTCTTAGAAAAATACTAACTGCAGTTTTTATTACTTGTTCTTCATTTCATTTCTCTTTCATATCTACCACCACAAATAACGTCACGTCCCAAATCAGCACAATTTTCCAACTGTTTCCTATTATAACTTTTATTTAAACATTTATCTTTAAATTTGTATGTAATCATTACAACCACCTGTATAACGTAAACTATTCACAACATGCAATAAGAACACTATATCACCAACACAATAAACATTAAATACTACTTTTATTACTCCATTGCTAATATCTTCTCTCGTCACAAATTGTGGATGGACATTTTCGCTTAGCTCCCCGTCTAACCCCGAATCAACTAGTACTGTACAGGAGCTAACACAACTATCTGTGCATACTTTGTGGGAAACAATATGAGACCATGGACGATAAATTTTGGTATATGAGGGCTGTCACTAGTCACACGTAAAATTTCGGAGCATATCGACCCCCACCTGCACAGATAGTTGTTTTAGCTACTGTACGTCCGTTACATATTAATACTATACCGTATATACTGCAGCTTCCTGGTGTACTATGCCCCAACATACAGGATTATTCAGTCACGAGGAGTGTAGTGTACGACCCAGCCAAGTAACATATAATCTACCACACATCAAGTCCCTCAATATTGGGTTTAACTATTAATTCACCGGTCGTTAGAAATTTAATAATTACCAAACGTAATAATAATAATATATAACTGCTGAAGGTTGAGCACTGGGGAAATGTTCATAAATAGTGTGTTACTGTGTTCACCCCAAGCTCCCAACTGAGGTCTGGGGTCAGTGTGTAGCAAGGCAGGTGATTGGCTGGCGGACGAACACAAAAAAGTCGTTAGAGCTCCGTAGTATTTAATCTATGGTCTTTATTTTATGATATTTTAATGTATAAAAATTATTCTGTGTTTACGTCTGATGCTTTCCACATAGTTACAGGGAGGTGCAGTATAAGTGTTGTTGTTATGTTACCTACTCACGAGCAGTAGCCTTCCCGTGTTTTAGTTCTATAGTGAGCCAGAGAGAAGTGAAGCACCCGGGTAATTTTTACCATACTTAATACCCGGAAAAAGGTAACAGTGGGGTTGGTACACTGAATTTCTACAGTGAGGTGACTCGGCTGGTTTACTAAAGAAAAGAAACGGATCCATGTGACTTAAAAGAAGATCGAGTCGTAGCTGCCTGTGGTGTGGAGAGTTGTAAAACTAATGTTAATGTATCTAGTCTGAGGAGGGTAGTCAACAGGTAACAAGTGTCCGCTGTTTATATGCCTGTACCTGGGAAACACCTTGTGACCCCAAGTATGGTCCAGTCTTCATGATTTATTTTTTAATTTAATTTTTTTGTAAAAGTGAGACTTTAAGTATATTTGCAATAAATTTGTATTGCTAAAATGAGAAAATGTTCCCGAAATAATAGTGTGGGGTGATCCCGGAGATGTAAACAAAAACTTGCTCCTCTCAGAAAAAAAGAAAACCTTGAAGAATGCTTACATCTTTCCAGAAGCCTTGAAGAATGTTTACATCTTTCCAGAAGCCTTGAAGAATGTTTACATCTTTCCAGAAGCCTTGAAGAATGTTTACATCTTTCCAGAAGCCTTGAAGAATGTTTACATCTTTCCAGAAGCTTTGAAGTTTTAAACAATGTTGCCAGAGTTTCTAAATGTCATGATTTTAAATTTCAGACATAAATGTACCAGGTAAGTCTTATGAAAGTGTCAAGTACTGTATAGTTTGTTTTTCTTTTGTAGAACAACATTAATAGTTAACAAAGTCACGAACTGTACAATAAGTTATAATATGTGTTATTATACTTGGCCGGCAGGTGTGTTGAAGCCAGGTGAAGTGGCAAGCGAGCTGGTGAGCCCCTCCTGTGAGCGGCTCCATCACTGGCTGTGGCAAAACACACCCAAGTGCTTTAACATACGCAAGGAAGACCAAGACATTCAAGACGGCTCATCGTTCAGGCCAACACACCATGACACATCAAATTGCCCAAGCATAAGCAATAATGAACTCGACAGCCACAATGACTACTCCTTCAATAAGACTCTCACGAGACACAACAACGTCCCTCAAGATGAACAAGAAAGGTTTTAATCACCTCTTGTTGCTTTACACAAGAAGCTATACAGTAAACGTGACAACCCATTTTCATTCATGTTTTGATTGGGTGATGTTTATTGTCATTACATAAGAACGACTGACAACGATGTGTGCTGAATGACTTCCCTCAATTATTATTGGTCTCTGTAGAATGGGAATATAAACCTGATAACCACTATCGCATAGGCTCCCCTCTCTGCCGTACAAAATCATCTGGTCAAATAAAGTATTAAGAGACGTCCACGTAGTGAAGGGGTGAGGAGGGACAGTGTGGTCACCTTCACACCGGCAGAGGGGCGGACACCGTATTAATTAATTACATTTTGTATATTTGTGGTTCACCTTCTCTGTATACTGTTGTTTCTTTTTCTCTATATCATTCTACGATGGTTACTACGATAACCTTAACGTTAGTAAATAAAGAAGCAAGTATCAATATGTTTATCATCTCTGTCCCAGCCATGGCGTTAGTGTAACACACACACACACACACACACACACACACACACACACATATATATATATATATATATATATATATATATATATATATATATATATATATATATATATATATATATATATATATATATATATATATATATATATGAGCTCATTCAGGTATTTGCAGCAACATGAGCCTCACACTTTCTCATATATACTGTACATACAGGGATAAGGTGGACTATCACTCTACTAAAGTGTTGATATTGAAGCAGTATATTTACCCAGAAAAACACAGATACAGAGAGGACAACAATAACAATGTTGACAAGGCTGAGCCAATTGAGAGCCTACGCTGTCTCAGTGGCCTGACAATTTTTAAAAGATCTGATATAATCAAGGAAGATATTAGTGTGATGCAATACATACAATATAATACAATACAATGCATTACAAACATCCCTGGTGTAAGCGACAGTCATGTAGGTAAGAATATTTCTGTAAGTTATCGCCTGAAGGGATAACAGCAACCTCACTACAGCACAGACTAAAGTTGTCATCTGAGACTAAAACACCACTGTACCAACAAATAACTCATAACATCAGTGTTAAGCAACGTGAAATGTTAAACGACCTCGTTAATTATTGGAAGTGGCTACTTGGCCCGGAAATCCCAGCTGGACAGACTGAAGGCTACGTAGCTGGGATATTAAGTTGGAAAACTCGTGTATATACGAGTCCATTAGTTTATGTGAGCATAATCAGTGGTGGCCTGTGTTCGATATTCTCACGTTTCACAATTACCAAGCTAAGCTAAGCTAAGCTGACTACTACCGTACCCAAAACTATAAAAAATTACAAAGTATTACTTCAGAAGAGGTGCATAGCGGTTACCTACAGTACAAAGAAGTATTAATTTTTCGGTAAACAATATTGAAAATGTCTGTATAATGAGTTTCTACTTCTCAGTCTTTTAATAAGTACAAATCCAATAATACGGTATATGTATGTAGAGATGAATTTGTTCAAATACTTTCGGAAAAAAAATGCTAAAAACGGTATCCCCAAGATACGATTCGCGGACACAAATTTTCGACTAAACGTTTGGCTGTGAATCACGCTTAAAGGATGTTCACTGGACTGTGGCCAGAGTATCTAACAGAAATCTTTGTAAGGATCGTTGGAGTGAAGACCTGGTGTCCGCGATCCACCGAATTACACTTTATTCTTCACAGTTATAACGGACTGTTACCAGACCACATCAAAACCAGTAACAAACAATTCAAAACTAAAACTACAAAAATACATAACAGACGAAGCTACAGCAAGAGAAGAGAGTGAGTTTCTATATTATTAACCACTTAATGTTGAAGTGATCCGCCAGCCTCGTATAGTCCAAGTACAATATAATGCTTGTTGAATTTATCAAATAAACCCCCACTAATGCTCCTGTAGAAATACTATTACTCATAAGAGACCAAGCTTAAGCCCAAGTAAAGGACCCTCCTGGAAATAACCAGCTGACAGTTATCCTTGGTCAAGCTGCCTTACTGTGTACCATTGTTGTTTACCGGCACTGTCTAGGCACACAAGAAACTAAATTCCCTCGGCCTACGGACTGTATACGTACATGTCTATATTTATGCTGAATTATTATTGTATGATTATAATTAAGAAAGTTTTTATTTTCTGTGGAGACATTTCGTAAGGTAGTTGCTAAGGCCGGATCACTCTCGTCAAATATTACTTTACATTTTTTGTATTAAAAAGTATGTTAATGGGATATGATAAATTTGTCATAGTATTTTTACTTAAGAAGATAGGACCACGCTGGAAATAATTAATAATAAATACTTCATGGGGAAATTTGCATTTTCAACCAATATGGCTCTCGAGTTGAGCAATGTGTTTTTCCGATAGTTTTTTGTTTTATTCCATTTGGATATTGTTTTTTGTCGGAAATAATTTGTTTCTAACCTAACCTAACCTTCAGCTGCATATTGGTTCAACATAAAACAATACCACTCCATGTACTATCCTCGGTAAATGTTTTCACTTGGCGGCCGCAGCTGCGAAACAGTCCATGGGCTGCATATCAGAGTGTACCAACGGCCCAAGTCTGGTGGTTAATGGAGCTTTGAAATAGAGGGAAAATGTGAGGTAAAATACTAAAAAGAACACCAAACAAACCTTTGAAAACCTGACCTAACCGAACCTTTAAAAAGGTTAAAAACTGTTTTTGAGTTCATGGATCCCCTCACCTGAACACCGAAAAATACACCAACACATTAAACACCAAAAACAAGAATAAGGTTAGGTTAGGTTAGATCGGGTTTTTAAAAGTTGTTTGGGGTTATTTTTAGTATTTTGTGGCTGACAGGTCCGCCAACACGTTGCTTAGTGTCACCAAGGCGAATGAAGCACCCCCACACCTTAACGGGGAGTTTAAATAGTGCTCCCGGAAGAACATTCTGCTCAACTCGAGAGACATATTGGGTGAAAATGCAAAAATTTACCGTGTTCCTTTAATATACTGTAGGTTAGGTTAGTTTAGGTTAGGACAGTGTTCAAATTATTAAAGTCCGCGGAAAAATAACTGAAAAAACCTACAGCAATAAAGTGAAGTATTGCCAATGTTTTTATACGTATGCTTGTACTGAATGAATCGTTACTTAATAAATTCAAATAAAACCAAGTACAGTACTCACTCAAGTGGCTGTGGTGACGTCATAGCTTCAGGCCGACAACACTGATTTTCATAAGTTAAAAAACGGAATAAGTTTATTAAAACCACTCTTTATATCAATTACCACACTCCCAATCTGATTGGTATTGAAAATTATAGGTGTTTTTGTCAGTAAGCTCATAAATACGTTTTCAGATAACCTTTTTTACTCAAATCATTGAATCGGTCTTGTGGAATAACACATTTTGTTTGTTTCACAAGGTTTCTCATTCTTCCATGGCATAAATTTCATCTTAGACGTTTTTAGAACACTTATGCTAGCAATGTTTTACAAAGAAAATGTCGGGGGCAACTTAATGGAAGTAGATTTTCACAAAACTAGTCTGATGAAGACATTTAACACTCAAGTAACGAAGCTTAGTGTGCTAAGAGCTGCTGATATTTTTTTTCTAAATTGCTAATTTCATTACCCGAAGTTTGTGTTCCTATCTTAAGACATGATAGAAGAAAATATATTAGAATTTATAAGAGGATGGGTGAAAGAAATGGTTCACGCTTCATATAACTTTGTAATAATATATATTAAATTCTAACATAGCAACAAAAATATTTATCGGTAGAAATTGGAAATCTTTAAAAAATCAGGAGTAGAACTCTTACACAAACTGGATTGGGAAGTAATTGGTTTAGCTGCATGCATGATTGTTCTTCAGAACCTATCAGGGATCATGAGGATCAGTAAAGAATGAGAAAATGGTATAAAAAATAGAAATTAATAACTCTACAATGAATAGGCCTTAAGGGCACTCAACAAAATTATATCACCCCAACAGATGCACACTTCCTAACCTAACTTAAACACTACTCTGGGGAACAAAGGTTATACCTGAGATCGGAATTATAAGAAAATATTAAATGCACACAGCATACATTAGTAACTGAAAAAATAGTATTAAGTACACACAAAAATATTATCACTATTATTAAGAAGTTACTGAGTCCACCAATACCCGTGAACCATGCTTCCTAACCTAACACACACACAGATTCCACCTGCACTCCGTAGTTTTTTAAGGCACAACCAACAGGCAGCCGTAGTTTAAGGCCCAAACCAGCCTTTCTCAACCTTGGAAATGTACCTCTAAGTTCCACTGGACTCTTGGTCCCAGTGTGTGACCCTGTATCACTCAGCTGGCTTCACTTTACCCCCAGTACATCCATGAAAACGGAAGGGAGTGAGCCCCTCAGACCTTGTACAGTTGAGAGAAGCTTTAGCTTCCCGTTAGTAAAAGGTTTTCACTAAGCTGCATGAAGATATGTGGTATTGTGAGCCGAGGTAGAGGAGAGTTGATGACCCCAAACGATCGTCACGTCGTTAGTTGGGCACCTAGACAGCTGGGTTCACTCCAACTCTCACCATACTCAACAGGTGGCTCAAACCCAGGTCAGTGGACGGTCATACAGCTCGCTTCACCACTTGTGTCTCATACCGCCAGTGGACGTTATCATACGGCGTGGGGTCTACAGAACCCTGAAAAACCCGGGCTGTTAGCTATTGTCTCACATCACCGTTTGTTCCTCCCGCCCTATCTAGCTTTGTCTGAGATTGAATAAAACTTACTTGTTAATACTGATGTTAAATAAACGAAGGAACCAGGTCACGCGATCCGTCTCTCCTGGGTACAGCACAGAGGTGGTCCTTGACCTCTCTCACAGCTCATTCGACATGCGCACCGTGAAACGTCAACAAAGGCTGTGAGTGAGCTCTCCCTACAATTCCCAATTCTGATGAATTTAGTGAGACGACTACCTTCAGTCTGTTTAGAGAACTAAAGTGGAGCCCAGTTGTAAGCACAGTGTCGCTTGTGAAATTTATAGTTTCTGGACTTAGACAATATTTTAGATAAAATATCTGGACTTCCTGACTGGACCCTCTGGTCGGTTATTTTCGTATCTGCGCATGCGCAGTGCGAAGAGCGTGACGTTGAATGACTGGTAGTGACGTCGTTGCCTCTCCATCTCGCCTGTGACCGAACACAAGCATTGCACAATGCCTGGGGAGAATGGTGGGCAGAAACCTATGAAGGCTTTGGCTAAAGAAGAAAAGATTGCCCTACTGAACAACTTAGAAGACGACCTGAGGCTTTCAAGTAGTGAATCAGAAGCAGACAATCCGCGGCCAACAACAATAGAAGTGATAGACAATTTTAAAGAAGTGAATAGTAAGAAAGAAAAGAAGAGGAGGCGCGAGGAGGCGAAGAAAAGTGAAGGAAGCGACAGTGATGAGATCATGAATGATAGGAAGAAAAGGACGACACACACAGAAGGAAGCAGAAAGAATTCAACTGGGAATAAAACACAGCAGGTCTTGACTGAATCCAACACCCTTCAAGAGTCAGACCCCAGTGATTATGACAGTGACGGTAATGTTTCTATGGGAAACACTAGCCACAGTGGAAACAGCAATGCCATGGACCCTATCACCCTGCCCTCTGCCAAACAAACAAGTAAGCTGAATCTCCACTTTCCCAAGGACTCATTAAAATCTGTCGAGGATCGGTTTAATTGGATGATGAAGTACTGCAGACAGCATGGTCCCAACATTCAATTCCGACAAGGTAAGAACCGGAACTTTATCAAGTGTCAGACTCCTGAAGTCTATAAAACCCTTAGTACTGTTGGCTTTGACGGGGTTGTCCTAGTGGCCCCTCCAGCAGACGCTGATGAATGTTGCCACATCCTAGTGAAACGATTCCCCCTATACGCTGACATCGAAGATGCACGTGACTTTAATTCTAATATACTCAGTATACGTCGACATTACCGGGGACACACTCCACAAGCTGCTGTTATTGTCAAGTGGAAGGGAAGGGTATGTCCAACCACTGTGGAAGCCCATCCAATCCTTCCACCACTTTATGCAGAGCCCTATCATCCTGGGTCTGCATTTTGTGTTATCTGCTCTCATTGGGGTCACACCTTCACTGCCTGCTGCCGACGTGATTGTCCTAGATGTCGCTTCTGCTCACGTAACCACAACTCCGCCGCCTGTGCCCAGAAAATCAAAGACCACCTTAATAGGGGTGGTGTGGGCTATGTAGTTGAGCCCAGGTGCTGTAACTGTGGCGGCCGGCACAATGCTGACTCACGGCAGTGCCCCAGTCGCCCTTCTGTCCCAGGGGAGAGGCCTCCCCAAGGGCTGCGTCTACCACAACGCCCCCCTCAGTCTACTGGGTCACCTGTCCCTGCCTGGCTTCACCAGGCTGCACCACAACAGCACCTACCATTCCCTAACTCAACCACTACTGAGCCTCCTCCCCGTCTCTACTCTGACGCAGTCAAGCCTTGTGCCGCCACCAGTGCCCCCCCATAACCCCGTCTCTACCCTGACGCTGTCAAGCCTTGTGCCGCCACCAGTGCCCCCCCCCACAACCCCTCTCCAGTGACATGACACAGATCATGTCCCTCTTCCAAGAATTTACCAGTCATGTTGAGAAACTCTTGGTTACACTCTGTACCGCCATCTCCGACCTACACCGCCAACTCCGAAGCAGGAGGCCACGAGTAACGTCGGCAAGGATAGACGCCATGATCGTGGCAGCTGCAACGGCATATCCAATGCCAACATCAGTGGAGCATGCAAGAAATCTGGGCCTCAACTGCCATCACATGACGACGAGACGCCGACTTCATGAAGCCGGGATCGACTGCCATATTCCAGCTCACAAAGGGTGTCTAACACCTACTCACAAGGAGTGTCGACTCGGCTTTGCATTGGAACACCTTCCACATATAGAAGAATACTGGAGAACCATTATATTTACCTATGAAACGGTGTTCAGGTCAGTGGGAGCCGAAGCAAGGCATTGCTGGCGGTCCCCCCCAACACACGCTACCATGAGAAACACATTCAACATCGCTCAGTGAGTGGTAGGGTTTCAGTGTCATTCTGGGGGTGGATGTGGGCACATGGGCCAGGTGAACTGGTCAAGATCAATGACCGTTTCACTGGTGAGCAGTATGTAGACATCCTGGAGCAAGTGCTAATTCCTACAGTCTGGGCTATGGCAGTTCCAGCCCCCCACACTATCAGGCTGGTTCATGACAACAGTCCCATTCATACCAGCAACATAGTGAAGGAACTACCTCCAGGATCACCCTGAAATTGAGGTCATCTACTGCCAACACTAGGATGTGATATTAATCCGATTGAACATATTTGGGCCATGATGAAACGTGATTGGGATATTGGGGAGCAGCGAACCTGTGCAGCAATAGAGGCCAAAGCTTACGACGTGAGGGAGAGTATACGTCGACGACCAGGGGTGTGCCCGAAGCTGGTCGACTCCATCCCTAATCGCCTTGATGAAGTCCTGAATTCAATGGGTGGCTGGACCAAATACTAAGATGTGTGTATTGGTGTATTGTTTGGATTTTAGTATTGTTTGTAAATACAATTAATATATATTAACTCACCTACAGTGTTATCTTAAATCCATGTCCTTAATGATATCGTAAACTATATCTCATGAAAATTCATAACAAATTAACTTAACAGCCACAAATTATGTATTGTGTGGTATACAATGATCTGTGTGACACGTCGTGGAATGTGTTGTCTTATAACACAATATAATTATATAGTTACAATTGCTACCATCATTGAAATGCTCATGATGTTCAGCACACAATATTGATGGTAACTGAGCACACTCCAAAATATATGAAGCTTGCATATTGTGGTGGGGTGTTTAAACACTGGAACTTGGAAGAATTGGAACTAGATTAAGTCTGAATACTATTTTACAATACTGATAACTTTTTCACTCCACTCTTTTTAACATAAGTATATTGTAGTGGACGTCTCCCCTACAACTGCGTATCGCATTCCAATGTGCCACCTCCCCTAGCAACCAAGCGAGAGCTGTCCCCAGATGTTACCCTATCTTTGCAACGGAACTAGTCACCGGCTACTTCTCGGGTTTTCCCAACATGACTCATAGAGGACTGGCGGCTGCTGCTGGGTGTATATAAGCTCTGTCTCTCCATTGAGATTCATTCTGACCAATCTTCTTGAACAAGCAACACCTCCTCCTCTGCCGCTGCCTGGCGACCCTCGCCTCTCCTCCGCCTGCCTGGCGGTCCTCGCTCCCACCAGCGAGCATGTCCTTCTCTGAGCTTCCTCACCAACCAACTCTCATTCTGCCCATTTTCCTGAACAAGCAACATCTCCTCCAGCAAGCTCCACGCTGTTAACATTTCATTCAACCAGGAGGCCAGCAACAGGCAACATCTTCTCAAACGAAGCTCCTGCACATCTACCTCCTTCAACAAGCTACTCACCGCACGTCTCTACCAAGCAGCCCCTCACCACACAGCACCTCCAGCACCAGTCTGTCTATCATATAACTTATATATTATACAAGAAAACCACATTAGAGTTTCCTCCCATCCTGAGTGCTAGACAACTTTAATATCTCGATACGCCTACAATATAATTATATATTATTGCATATTATCACAAATATTTATTAAGCAAAGGATGGGTGGAATAAAACTAAATATTACCATAATCTCTTTGTTGGAATAACAACAAAATTGTGACGTGGTCGCTGAGTAAAACTAGCTGATCCTTGCATATTTCACTTTTATCCTTAATATATTCCATTCTTTAAAGTATTATTGTGACCTGAGCGGCAATAACCACCCAGGGCACTGCACCTGTTCCATGAATTCGTAACCATAAAGAAACAACTGTAAGACAAAACGTAGTTAAAAAGGCAGCTTGAAATTATGGTGGTATAAATAATAAATATACCTGCCTCTCATCTAGCCCCCACCTCCTCTATCCCCCCCTCCACACACACACACTACAGTGGGCGACATCTGTTGGCCAACCATAGCATTTCCCCCAGCTGTTTCGAAACTTCAGACTCAAGGTTATTCAAACCCTCTCTGTGGATGGGTAGTGGACACGACTCTTGTGCACAATAGTACAGTATAATAATTTGGCAATTTGTGCGATGTACGATATCGTGTGTAAGATAATATTTCAGTAATTTCTTACGACAATTCAAAATTTACACAAATACTATTTTTTATCATCGTATATCTGTGATTAACCCTAAGGGCATTTATTGATGTCAGTACTATTACCTGCACTTTTGAATTTGTAGATTTCGCTTTTGACGAGTTTAGCGTGGTAGTGTGACGGTTGCTGGACTGATGCAAAGTGTCACCACCAAACCGAGCAACGGTAAGAAATATCAATGATAAGAAATATGAATTGAGGAGTTCTGTATTCATCTGTTGAAGAAAGTTCCCCAGCCGGTCCTGACATCTACATGGAGGATCCTCACAATAATCAATGACACACTATCAATATATTTTAATACTGTGTGTGTGTGTGTGTGTATGTGTGGAAGATATAAAATGAGATGAGATTCAAACATTTCGTGTAGTAACACTAGGAAGTTGGCTTTCTCTAATAGTAATTACAAAGTTGGAGAAAATGAGTTATTCACGATTAATGTAGAAAGTTATAAGCAGCTGTATAAACATATTCGTTATAAGTAGCTTCATAAACAGTGTTGTATATTTTGAATTACGTGCATTAAAACGTCAAGCATAGAAAACTAATTATCACTGTTGTGTAGCATATTGAAGTGTAAAATCCATGTGTACGGTAATTTTAACTGGACTGGTACGATAATTTGGGCTTAGGAGTCTAGAAACGCTATTTGTATACATTGCTGTAAGGAGCTCGCCAATAAAGTGATCTGTTCTTGTACACTGCTGTAAGTAACTGTAGAACTGTACGCAGGTCATCGTAGTGTCGCCCTCCAGACCATATCACGCCACACCTGGCGGTCAACACTGGCACTAGTGGAGAAGCGTAGACCTGGACGCCATTACAGGATATGTACTTCGTTCACTTAACCAAGCAGTGTTGTGGAGTGGATTTTTTTTAGTGACGTGCAGGTTCGAGATGAGCCCATAAAAGAGAATTTTCAGAGGTGTTTTCAACAGGCTACAGATAGTTCTGTTTGTTTCAGTGCCCACAGTGTGATGGTGATTTTCAGAATAAAGGTGTTAAGAAAGTTAATTGTGGGGCTCAGTAGCCGTACTTTGAAATCTAAGATATATATATATATATATATATATATATATATATATATATATATATATATATATATATATATATATATATATATATATATATATATATTTGGAATTACAGTGATTTTGACAGTGTTGATAGCCTTCGGTCAGTGTTCGTCTTTCGAAGATGCAGTGAGGGACTCGAAGGATGGAGTATTTTACTCAGTCCAGTGTTTGAAACTAAAGGTTGGTAGCCTCTTTAACCTCATTGAAGAGGCCACGAGTTCAGAAAGTTATCAGAGTTACCATTTTTAGTCGAGAGCTGTGAATAATTTGCTAGTATTGTGACGTTATCGAGTGTGAACTAATTTAAAACCAGACTTAACCACCAGCTTCAGAATTCAGATAATTATATTCTGCATTAGTCAAAAGTGTAACAGACATGACCGGCCTAAGGGGCTATCAGGCCGATCTGAGACGAAGAGGATAAAGCAAAGTAAAGGTGAGTTATTACCTGATTTAGCAAGCGAGTGTTAACGTTTTGTTATATTATTTCTATGGGGAGAGTAATATATTATTTTAAATTAACCCTTTCACCGCTTGTCACGCACTTGCCATTTTATTCAGCTTAGAGTAACCTCCCGCTGTGAAAGGGTTAAAGGTAATACTTCTACTTTGCAAACTGTCGGCGGTCATTGTCCCTTTA
Source organism: Homarus americanus (assembly GCF_018991925.1). Classification (NCBI taxonomy): domain Eukaryota; kingdom Metazoa; phylum Arthropoda; class Malacostraca; order Decapoda; family Nephropidae; genus Homarus; species Homarus americanus. The sequence goes on along the minus strand of NW_024717620.1, from coordinate 2,271,661 downwards.
AATCAGACCTCCTCCCACACTCCTTATCTCCCTTCACTCTCGGAATTCAGCGTTTTGATGATAAAATAGTGCTTTAAGTGTTGTGAAATTGACTTTAATGTTTTCTCTTGGTGATTCCTAAAATATTATATTAATGTTAAAACCAGGATAACGATCATGTTAAGGTCTAGCTGCTGTTATTCATATTCACGAACTTTTTTCTGGGACACCTATCATGTGACCAGATTGGATAGCAGTGTTGTGATGGTGAAATAGTGTTGTGTGTGTTGTGAGAGTGATTATAACACACAGTATACTCCTACCCCGTCACCCTCTCCAGCTCCTGGTGGGGGCAACCTCACAAGAACATGTAACCGGTAATGTTTTTGTTTCCAGAAGACAAGACATACTGGTTTATTTACTTTTGTGTGGGTTTAGTGTGGGTATATTTTGGGTGTATTTGTTTATTTACGTTCATATTATAAAGCGTTAGTTTCATTTTTGTTTATACAATAATAATTGATTGTCTGATTTCCTTTGCAGTAGAGGGGAGAGGAGGAAAGCTACAGTTAGTCCAGTATATATATTTTTTTGTAAATTCGATTACTGCCAAGTCATATAAGCTATATGAAAACCAAAAGCACCAATCTCTTCAAAAAACTATTTAATACACATTGCAATATAATTTTATATTCATAACCTAGTACAGTACACGGAAAAAACAAACATACGTTCTTTTACGCATTTCGTTCATTTTTTCGCAATTCACAGCGTTTTAGTTTTAACAAATATCCTATTGCACCACCGAATACCTCGTAATTTTCCGCACCGAAAAGTAGATAATGTGCAGTTTTGACCCAGGGAAATTTTTGAGCTTGGAGGTGGGGAAGAGGTTTGGTGTGTCGTGGCGTTCGACTACTGTCACAAACTCAGGTGGTGAGAGTTGTAATGATCCGGGGTTTCAATTTCTGTCTCGAGCTCCTGTAGGTTAGTAGGTGGCGCCGCTGGTAATCATCTGGCTACGACTAATAACCGGAAGTCTCCCCGTGGAAGCACACAGTTAACGCTGCCTCTCTCCCGCACCCTCGGAGCACAGCCTAAAGGGGCATTGTACAGTTACTTGTATATATTGATAAAAATGGAATAAGATATTGAAAGTAAAAACAAACCCACCAACAATACGTCAATAAATATAAACTTTGGGTAAAACAAAGGTTTAGTTAATTGGTTGACTGAACAAGTTTAGAATAACAAATTGTTCTGTCATTCAAGAGCTCAATTAAGAATGACCTCATTGTCCTGAATCTGTGTTGGGTTAGGTTGACCGGGGTCCGGGGCCCGTTAGTACAGGAGGATCTCTATGGATGAAAGTTTACCCATTAGTTAGGGCCAGGTTTAGGGACTAAGGTATAGTGTATTGTTAGTATGGTTTTAATACAATGATTTTGTAAGACCGTAGGAAGCGTTGTGTTATGGTGGTACTGTGCTGTACTGTACTGTACTGTACTGTACTGTACTGTACTGTACTAAGTGGGCTAAGGTTACAATCAAGAATGATTGAGTTTCGTAATCTAAAGTTATCTTACAATCTAATTTAAGTAAGTAAAATGTGATTGATAACTCAAGTTTTATCTTCTTACCCGATGAATGTGAACAATTATTTTAGTATTGGTTTTGGATTTCTTCATTAAGCATAAATTTCCTGAGGAAAATTCCTTTTTACTTTTACTATTTCAGTGCTTTTAAATGGGAGTCATTTATTTACTTATACTTCAGTAGTCTACAATTAGGCTACTTTTTACTCGAGTAATTATCCCCTATAACAGTACCTTGACATAATGAACACAGGCTAATAAGACCTTACACTACACACACACTTTAATATGTATAATATAAACACATTTCATTCGATTGTCTAATTTGTACACAGGTCACCATAGACTCACTGTGTCCCTGTGTTCTGATATATATGAAAGCAACACGGTGAGACAAAACACGATAATGGTATATGGTTGTGATATATGAGTGATACATACAGGTAACACATGACAGTTACAGTTACATACAGGTGACACTTGATACTGATACAGGTGACACGTGGTACTGATACATACAGGTGACACATGGGACTGATACACACAGGTGACACATGATACTGATACATACAGATAACACATGTTACTGATACATACAGGTAACACATGACACTGATACACACAGGTGATACATGATACTGATACATACAGGTGATACATGGGACTGATGCATACAGTTGATACATGATACTGATACATACAGGTGATACATGATACTGATACATACAGGTAACACATGATACTGATACAGGTAACACATGATACTGACAAATACAGGTGACACATGATACTGGTACATACAGGTAACACATGATACTGATACAGGTGACACATGATACTGGTACATACAGGTAACACATGATACTGATACAGGTGACACATGATACTGGTACATACAGTTAACACATGATACTGATACATACAGGTAACACATGATACTGGTACATACAGGTAACACATGATACTGATACATACAGGTAACACATGATACTGGTACATACAGGTGACACATGGTACTGATACATACAGGTGACACATGGTACTGATACATACAGGTGACACATGATACTGATACATACAGGTGATACATGATATTGATACATACAGGTAACACATGATACTGATACAGGTAACACATGATACTGATAAATACAGGTGACACATGATACTGGTACATACAGGTAACACATGATACTGATGGTGACACATGATACTGGTACATACAGGTAACACATGATACTGATACAGGTGACACATGATACTGGTACATACAGTTAACACATGATACTGATACATACAGGTAACACATGATACTGGTACATACAGGTAACACATGATACTGGTACATACAGGTGACACATGGTACTGATACATACAGGTGACACATGATACTGATACACACAGGTGACACATGGTACTGATATACTGTATAGTGATGACACATGATACTGATACATACAGGTGACACATGGTACTGATACATACAGGTGACACATGGTACTGATACATACAGGTGACACATGGTACTGATACATACAGGTGACACATGGTACTGATACATACAGGTGACACATGATACTGATACATACAGGTGACAGATGGTACTGATACATACAGGTGACACATGGTACTGATACATACAGGTGACACATGGTACTGATACATACAGGTGACACATGGTACTGATACATACAGGTGACACATGGTACTGATACATACAGGTGACCCAGGGTAATAAAACAATATCACAGTTGTTCAGGAGTTACACATGGTAGTAACACATGACTGGTACTAGAGTTACTGTGTGAAGCTGCGACACAACCATCAACAACTTAACTCGCCTGTACACAAGACTCACGTCGCTAACACAATGAGTAGGTCCATGATCTTCCCTGAGTCGTCTCTAACACTACCGAGGCGTGAGAGATTATAATCAGTAGCTACTTGAGCATGCGAACCGGTGCTGAGGTTAACGCTGAGTAAGTGAATGTACACACTACTAACAGTGAGTTACAGGAATAACAAGTACGCGACTGTCAACCAAACTTATAAACAGTATAATACGGGATCTCCTTCAAGTCACTGTGCCTCGACTCTTCAACCACAAATCGTAACATAACACTACTGAGAAACAGCCTTAGCATTTATGTGTGTTTTGTAGCCTGGGTATTTAACGTTTCCTGGGGTCTGATAGAGTCTTGTATTCCATCAAAATTATCTACACATATTGTATACATTTACACTGGGACCTCATCCACAGCTTGAGCGTAGTAAACACGCCACTTATTCGTAATTCACTGGAAAACAGATTATCTCGACCAGCTACAAGGAGACCGACTAATCAGGTTTAGAGGATTTTGCTAACCAGTATTATTGTCAGTGTACCGCACACTATAACCCTAACTGAGCAAGTGTGGAAGCTCTTGGTGCCTACAACTACAAACATGGATGATGACACTACTGGGCATGGCCTTCATATTATTAGCGTGTACCAGCTCCTGAAAACAAACTCTCCTCTAATACTACTTCTAAGAGAGGATGTGATCACCAAGTTGTTCTGGCTGTAATCATAGACTCGTGTGCTTCTCTCATCATGTAAAACTTACCACAACTTGGGATCTATGGACGGGTCCTGGTGTATAACATGTTGGTGCCCAGTTTCGTAGACTAAACCAAAATGGTGGAGCTGAGGAGACCAAGGTGCCATGAACCAGGCAGCTGCACAAAGACGAGCAGCACAAATCTTTCAATAATTATGATTAATATATTGTTTGAAGACCATTTCCATCTTCTCCGTAGCTAGTTGACGAGGTTGTGTTGTGATCCTTAGAATACATAGATGTATTTTCTGCACAACAACCTTATACACTAATGCTTGGTCACCTGGACGTAAGGTAAGCTAGAGAGGCAGCACAACACCACAGTTAACCACAGTCACCTCCTTGATGTTACTATGCTTCACTGCTGACCTGACCACCTGCAGTCCTCTCTCTACATGACCGAAGGCAAAAGATATCTTCCAGTCTGCATCTCGAGTGAAGATGCAGAATTGAGCATTGTTGTCACTGGCGGGTCCATACTCTGCCCTCACAGTGCCAGCGGTAGGAGTCTTCCTGTACTCGGGGCCCACCTGCAGCCCCGGCAGGAGCCGGGCCACTCCCTCCCCCACGTTGTCGTAGTCGCCGCCACACACGCGCTCCCCCGGTTTACCCTTGTTGTACACCTCCAACATACGGGTGCCAGCGTAGGAGGGTCCTCGTTCTCCTGTACACAGCAGCAGGAACTGCCTGGCCAACCCGTTGTCTGGGCTCAGCCGTATGTAGACAGTACCTTTAGTTGACCCTCCCCACCCCAGGTCCAGGAAGACCAGAGTGGAGGTGGGGTCTACCAGGCCCATCACAGCCCTGTGCTGCAATGATTGAACAATAAAATAACACGAGAATAACATTGACTAATAATTTGAAGAATAAAAGAATAATACCATTTGACACTAACACACAATCTCTCCTATATACTAATGTGTATAGACTTAAACTGATGTTACAATATACTGGAGCATATGTTGATTATTACAACTTATAGTTGATCAATACAGTACTGTAATTATATGGATTTCTGCATTTGTTAACTTAATCTTGATTAACATTAATTACTAACATTTACTCACCGATCATTGTCGATATATTACTGCAAAGAAACACTGAATATTGCTAAAATATTACAAATTGGATCAATAATTTTTCCTGATTAACAGGTTTTGGACGTTTACAACTCAACAAAAGATAATATGGAGCGGCGAGTAAGACTTCCGGTACAGTACATTAACTTGTGCCTGTAAAGGTTTCCTTCAACTCACCTTTATAGTTCAATGATTTTGCTTTATTAATACTGTGGGTCAAGTTGACATTATCACACTGGTTTTATTATTGATATTTGGGGAAATAATTGAGTTTCAATACTTGTGACAGTCGCTCTCACTCACGTGTTGTTATCATCATCACTCGTCACTATCTACAGGACTGCTCTGTTACTGCTACAACAAGATCACTCACCAGTTCATGTTTCTACAATATAACTTTAGACAAACTACGAGGGACCGCTGGAAAATAATGCCTTCTAATTTATAATTCTGCACTGAGGTTTACTCTTAACCTGCCGTCAGGGTAGACCTCTATATCTTGTTGACAGAACCAATTCCTCAAAGTCCTCTTGACTTTAACCTCCAAAGAGTAACGTCGTCCTCGAAGATGTTTTTTAAGTTTAGGGAATAAATGAGAATCTGAAAGAGCAGTGTGATGGATAGTCTAATATAAATAAACCAAGACGACGAATTGTTTGAGTCGTTAGTGCACTGGTCAAGTCGTGCTGGAGGAGACCCATCTGAATGTCGGAGCTAACTCTTAAACTTTTCATCTTGAATCTTTCCAGAGTTTCAGTGTAGCAGATATTATTAACGGTGTTACAGTACCAGTTGGCCAGACTACTGAATGAACAGCACCGTTTACGTCCCAGGAAACATTACGCGTGAGTTTTCCGGCAGACACTTACATTTGTGTTTTGGTCCTGATGAACTTTGGTGATGATAAGCCATTGACTGTCTACACACTCGTCATCCTACACAGCTTCATGGGCTGGTGACCGCCGATAAGTGGAGTATTTTGTGCCGCCAAAAAACTCGATAACTGAGCTAGTGAAGACGGTGCTGGCCACACGCCCTGCTGGTGTACTGAAGAAGCTAAGTGTCCTAGGTCCTTACTCTTGTAGCAGCTGGTCACGTGTATGGAACTAAGTTTTTCAACAGCCTGACCTAACCTAATCAAACGTAAAATAATGTAAGCTGACCTAACCTAACCTGACCTGACCTAACCTAATCAAACTTGACCTAAGCTGACCTAACCTAACCTAACCTATGTACAATAATCACTGTGGCTCACCTCCAGGGTACGGGCATTGTTAGGGGTTGGTCTGGTACGGAGTGTGTGGAGGTGTAATTGAGAGTCCTGTAGTGTTATTGTGGAGCAGCGGAGATGACCCTGGACCGCCACCACCCACCCAGCCTCCACCAAGATTCTCGCTGGACCAATCAGAGGTCTTAGTTCCTCCAGCTGAAAGTTTACCTCAGCGTTAACTCTTATGTTTAGGAACATTACCGGTAAATTAACATAGTGCACTTAGGAGCAGTACCGGTAAATTAACAGTTCATTTAGGGACATAACCGGTAAATTAACATGGTGTATTCAGGAACATTACCGGTAAATTAACTTAGTGTATCTAGGAGCATTACCGGTAAATTAACATAATGTATTTAGGAGCATTACCGGTAAATTAACATAATGTATTTAGGAGCATTACCGATAAATTAACACCACTAGTGTGTGTTCATAAGGCTACAGTATAGCGCTACAGATACAGGCTGTGTTCACTTACTGAGAGGGGAGTCGTTTGGGACACTCTGGCTAGTAAGGTGATGTGGTTGACTTTATCCATGATGCTGATGTGGGAGGGAGGCAGCTGGTGGATGGACGCTACACCCTCACCATCTGTACCACCTGTCATCATAGCCGCTGTTCTTTTACTGGACTCCCTCACCTGCAGACACAACCACCTGTCACTATAACCACCTGTTACTATAACCACCTGTTACTATAACCACCTGTCACTATAACCACCTGTCACTATAACCACCTGTCACTATAACCACCTGTTACTATAACCACCTGTTACTATAACCACCTGTCACTATAACCATCTGTCACTACACTCACCTGTCATAACCAATTGGCAGTTTGATTACATTCTGTTCTTTATAAAGTGAACTCTCCAGGTCTTGTTATACTGTTCTCTGACTCACAGTTATTTGTTCTCTGACTCACTGTTATACTGTTCTCTGACTCACAGTTATTTGTTCTCTGACTCACTGTTATACTGTTCTCTGACTCACTGTTATACTGTTCTCTAACTCACTGTTATACTGTTCTCTGACTCACAGTTATTTGTTCTCTGACTCACTGTTATAATTGTTCTCTGACTCACTGTTATACTGTTCTCTGATTCACTGTTATACTGTTCTCTGACTCACTGTTATACTGTTCTCTGACCCACTGTTATACTGTTCTCTGACTCACTGTTATACTGTTCTCTCACTCACAGTTATTTGTTCTCTGACTCCTCAACCAAGATAACAGGTTGATGAACAATCCTTGCCCATTGTTGTGTGTGTGTGTGTGTGTGTGTGTGATATTATCGATTAAGTAAGTGTTAGTTAAGGAACAGTTACCAGTATATACATGAACTGGCTCGCAGAACATTATGGAACCGCTGTCATAAATCCTCAATGTGTACGTGATAACTCCTGAGGGGACAGACAATTACACATTAAGCTCGGTAGGACCATTAACTCCCCCAAACAGCTCAGATAACTTTGATGAGATTCACCACCTAAGTACTGAAGGTGTTGAGTCTGTATCATTGACCACACACAGTACAGGTCACGGCCAGTTTTATGTGAACACTAAATTATGACGTTCAGTAACAATTGTGACGGCCGAAAATTTTCATACCGTAATATTTCATTATTTTGTTGCCTTAATGGTCCATAAACTTGTCCTAAGGACCTGAGCCAATCGTTGTCACGGATTTTTACTCCTAAACATTAATTTATTTATTAAATAATAATGTTGTTTTTTCACCATGTGCCTCAGGCAGTTGTTTACCAGCCACCATAATACACCATAGGAACATCACAGGGTCACTTTAGTTACAGTTTACACCTAGACGCCTGTGATGACGAAGGACGCACCACTCACCACCATACCCTGTGTTAATGATGTAACAGCACGGTCAAGCCCACACAAGGGGGCGGGGGATAAATTAGCCGTTGCCTAACTTAACTTTTACCTAGTGTCAGTAAACTAAAATTATCATAACTAATATAGTTTGATGGACTCGTTATTGAGTCAGGACTAAAGGCGTCATCATCTTACCCTCAGTGATCTATAGAGAACATCAACGTCCGGAAACTGTTGCTGGTACGTGTGGACCAAGTCTTGTGTCGATAGTTTGTAGGTGTAAAAATCCTGCCTGACAGCATGGGCTTCCTGGGTGGTGGTGACTAAGGCCAGACAAGCCTTCAGTATGTGTCCCTGGTTCCTACGGTCGTCAATATCCTTCATGACAGCCTCTACACTGTCCTGCTCGTCCTTCAGGAGTCTTGTTATGGCTTGATTTTGTTCCATCAATTCTTGTAATTTGGTAATGAGTCCTTGGTGGTCATCCTGACGATGGGCCAACTCGGATTCATACATGCTCAGTTGGTCCAGCAAATGTTGATAGACTTCGTCGAGGGCGTCCATACTGTAGTCCTGCTCCTGCAAGAGAGAGCGTAGATTCTCGTCGACGCCTTGTTCAGCCGCTGTGGGAGCAACCTGGTGAACCTTCAATGCTCTGATAAGTCCTTCCATACCGTAGCATATCGGGAACTGAGAGGTGGACGTGGCCTTGTGGGAAACGCGACAAGAGGGACAGGTCAGCTTGTCTCTCTTGATGAGGTCTGTGACGCAGGAGGAGCAGAAGGCGTGACCACAGGGCAGGGAGCGCGGCCGTCTCTCTCTCTCGTTGTAACTGTCTAGGCAGACGCTGCACTCCCCAGGGTTGTTGGCGGCCTGCGTGAGTGTTAGTGTACAGCATATTATTATTATTATTATTATTATTATTATTATTATTATTATTATTATTATTATTATTATTAATGTGATTATTATTATTATTATTATTATTATTATTATGATTATTATTATGATTATTATTATGATTATTATTATTATTATTATTATTATTATTATTATTATTATTATTATTATTATTATTATTATATTAACCCTCCCTCACACAATATATATATATATATTCAATACAAGTGTCTATATCGTTATTGAGAGGTGTGTCAGGCTGCTCGCGTAATCATAGTAGTAAGTGAAGCAGACAGTGAGAGAGAGATAATGTTACCAGACAAACGGTATCAAGAAATAGATAAATAAAGGTTATAAAAAAGGCTAATGGGTAAATAAAATGAGGTAAAAACTGATTAACAAAATAAAAATAATAATAATTTAATATAATATATAATATAATATAATATGATATGATATGATATGATATGATATGATATGATACGATATGATATAATAAAGCTCACCATTTTCCCTGACTACAGGAGCGATGGCGCTGAGCACTGGCCGTGGTGCAGTCATCTGAAGGCGTGGTACACTACACCCCTCTCTAAGTGTGGTGCAACAGTCTGTAGATATGGGATAACTTTGAGTGTGGTACAATCTTCTGTTGGTATGGTACATCGTGTGGGGGCGTGGTACAATCATCTGTTGTTATGGTACATCGTGTGTGGGCGTGGTACAATCATCTGTTGTTATGGTACATCGTGGCTGGGCGTGGTACAATCATCTGTTGTTATGGTACATCGTGTGGGGGCGTGGTATAATCATCTGTTGTTATGGTACATCGTGTATGGGCGTGGTACAATCATGAGAGAATTGCACACACTTGTTGGTACATAATACATCCGCGTGTGGGCGTGGCACTGATGTGTGTGGGAGTGGTACTGATGTGTGTGGGCGTGGTACTAAAGTGTGTGGGCGTGGTACTGATGAGTGAGGGCGTGGAACATCCATTTGTGTGATATAATCATCTAAGGTGAACAATCGTCTATAGACAGTGTTCAGTGGGTGTGATATAGCCGTGTGAGGGCGTGGTACAGTCGGAAACCATATTCTCTAGCCCACCTGGGTCGGTGCTGGAGGTTAGTACAGTGTCCTTTCTGGACGGGGGACCACTCTAACTATCACGAGGCAACACACCCACGAACAACACAGTCATAGTACAGCTGTATAGATGATATTATGTATAAATATTGTATATGGCATTTTATACTCTGCATTATCTTCATTATATATGAACACGAAGAAAAATTACCATAGGTTGTAGTTACGAAAGTATGAATGGAAATAAACACTTCCAAACCACCCAGTGAATCCACACAACGTTTACAGCGCTTCCACCACACCCCATCTCTATCTGTTATTTTCCATCATTCGCATAACTATATGAAAAAACGTGTTTAATTTAACTACATATTTCAAAAACCATAAATTACATGTGGATCAGTCACTCCTCATTTGACACACTTATAGTGTAATACTTTGACCATCCCACCTGGGCACATGGAGGCCCACGATAACTCTCACGGGGCAACATACGCACGAACACACAAGTTATGATATGAACCCTTCCAGGCTTCACTATCAATATGAAGTTATGTTCATAGTGCTCTGTATCTTGGTAACTAGTCATAGTACAACTATATATGAAAATGGTACAACCGTTATTGGGCGTGGTACAAACATATATGGGCGTGGTACAGCCATTATTGGGCGTGGTACAACCATTATTGGGCGAGGTACAACCATTATTGGGCGTGGTACAACCATTATTGGGCGTGGTACACCTGTGTACAGTAGGGGAGTGTCTTACACGTGTGTACAGTACTGGAGTGTCTAACACCTGTGTACAGTACTGGAGTGTCTTACACCTGTGTACAGTACTGGAGTGTCTAACACCTGTGTACAGTACTGGAGTGTCTTACACCTGTGTACAGTACTGGAGTGTCTTACACCTGTGTACAGTACGGGAGTGTCTTACACCTGTGTTTAGTGCGGGAGTGTCTTACACCTGTGTGCAATTGGGGTGTGTCTTACACCTGTGTATAGTACGGGAGTGTCTTACACCTGTGTACAGTACTGGAGAGTCTTACACCTGTGTACAGTTGGGGTGTGTCTCACACCTGTGTATAGTACGGGATGATTTTGATTTTGCCGCTTGCAGCGGCTACTTTATTGTGCACCCCACACTCATCCTGTGAGCGGTAGCGCAAAAGGATTACAGAGTAGGGTTTACAACGGGTCATAATAATTAACCCCCGTTGTCAGGATATTATGGCACTGAAAGTTACACAGTATTTCATTTACATTATTTGTTTAGTTCTATACATAAAGGGTAACTTATTCACAAATGCGTGAGAACAGGCGTGTGAGGCAGTATGTCTGGCCTCACACTTTGTTATTCACATTTACGTGGGAGGTATTCAAGCACATTGCGTATTTGGTTCTGTACATGAGAATTGATATAGTTACTAAGTGCAAAAAAGTGGATACAATCTTAATGTGTCGGCTATCTTGCCATTAGAGATGAAGTGTTGTGCCATTTCACACACAGTGTGCTTGGACCTGTCCCTAAAGGTTCTATCTTCACACAGTCGAGGACGTAGTGTTCAAGTGTGTGGCCACACACTTTACATTTAGTTTTGTTTACATCTGCTTGAGGAACATACTGCCAAAGGTACTTATATCCTAACCTTAATCTAGCGGTTACAACATCTTGTAATCTAGTGATCTTGTTACTTGCTCCATATACATGTTTCACTTGATACATCTCATCATGGTAACCTATGGATCGACTAGTGCCTGTTTGCACTTGTCTACTTACGTCAAACTCATCAATAAGTTCTTTCCTAATTACAGTTTTAAGGGTTCTTTTTGACAGACCCAAATTGTATTCAACGGTGTCTTTGTTAGACGCGAGTTTGGCGAGGGCATCAACTCTGTCATGTTTTATGAGGCCTATGTGAGAGGGGATCCACAACAGTTTGACCCTGACACCCCGGTCAACAAGGCACGCATATTTGTGTCTGGCTTCAGAGACAAGAGCGTGACAACCTGAGTCGAGGGTACCAAGGGCAAGTAGTGAGGATAGAGAGTCAGTGATGATGAGACTGTCAGTAACAGTGGTTTCAATGAATTTAATAGCTGCGAGTATGGCAACTAACTCAGTTTGTAGAGTGGATGCCCAGTTGTTAATTCTAACTCCTTTCTCAATTATATTACCGTCAGGTTGAGTCACAACAATAGCACTTCCAGCCCTCCCACAGGCGGTGTTTAGAGATCCATCAGTGTAGATGGTCTGTGTGATATTATCATCAGTCTGTAGAGTGTGTATGTGTTCAAGAGCTCTCAATTTGGCAGTGTGTTGGAGATAAATGCTTTGTATAATTAATTTTTTAGGCGGATACGTCGGTATTGTGATATCGAAGGGAACTGTCCGCCAGGGTGGCAGGAAGCGCTGTTGTGTCTCAACTTTGTACAGGTGGTCTAGTCCAAACATCTTCATATGTGTAGCTGTAGTTTGGATCCATTTAGACTCAGTAGTCCCATGGTTCATACATTCTAGCAATTTTAAGGAAACAATGTTATCAGGATCGCCACGCAGAAGCCTCAGGGCTATCATGAGGTTGACTTCAATTATTCTATCTTTAACACTGGGTAGTGGGTATACCTAGTTCTTTCCTCATATTAAGTACTTTAGTGCTCATGGGACATCCTAGGATAATTCTGAGGGCTTTATTTTGCATTTTCTCGAGCTTGTCAACGCCTTTCCCGTCACGAATGACCAGGGCTGGTGCGTGGTAATCTATCAGAGATCTTATATAGCCTAGGTACATTGTTTTAACAATTCTAATATTAGCACCATAGTGCGGGCTGTACCCCGCTACACTTCTAAGAGGTCTCAGTCTGTCAGTACATTGGCGGGTTAGCTGTTGTATGGCAGGTAGGGTACAAGGGACGGAAACACCAAGATATTTAAAGGAAGAAACATAGTCAATAGTGTTGTTACCTATCTTGAACTTGGCGGGGCCGCGTTTGCGGTTACCAGCTTGTTTGTTGAACACCTTAGTTTTGTCAGTGGAGATAATAAGACCGAGGTGTTCACAGGCTGCGTATACATGGTTCAGGGTGGTTTGCATTTCACGATGAGTTTTAGTATGTATAAGAATATCATCAGCATAGCTGATTGAGATATTGCTGGGGTTGTCTGGTATTAAATTTAATAATGCATTCATAAGAACATTGAACAAAGTGGGGCTAAGTACTCCACCTTGAGGGGTACCAAGTTGCATATCTTTAACTTCACTTTTGTAACCCTGAAACAGTGCAGCAGCCCTTCTGTTGGTTAGGTAACCACTTATCCAGTGTAACAGCCTACCTCCTATATCCATTTTGGCTAGTTCGTACAATATCAGTTGCCTATTGGCAATATCAAATGCAGCTTTTAGGTCAAGAAATGTGGTGTATCTGTGCCTTTCATCACCATGCACAGTTAGGAATGTGGTGATGCAATTATGTACACCTTTACCATGGGTGAAGCCATTTATGTTAGGAGACATGTGTTCTCTGATTCTATATAAGAGTCTGCCAAGAACCATCCTCTCAAAGGTTTTACACAGGCAGCTGGTTAGTGATATGGGACGAAAGGCATCAGGCTGTCCTGGTTTCGGTATTGGTACAACAATACTGCTGGTCCATGATGTGGGTAGTTGGCCCTCGGCATGACTCATATTGTACAATACCAACAATGGATTGCCTGGCACGCGCCTTAGTAGTCTAATGATGTTGTAGGTGACTCCGTCCTCTCCAGGGGAAGTAGACCTACCCCTGGCGAGGGCGGCGTCAAGCTCCCACTCAGTATATGGAACATCACACTCATCGTGCTGTTTGCCCAGCATAAAGCTAATAAGATTACTTCTCTCTACAGACTTCGCATCAAGGAGTCCCCGAGTCCCAGCTGGTAACATGTCATAGCTCGACACATGAGCCCATTTTGCTATTAGCTCATTCGACTTTTGCAGAGGGTTTGGATGGGAGACGTGTCTTCTGTTTTTACCTCTGATTATGTTTATGTCTTTCCAGGCTTTGCTGAGGGATGTGTGTTGGTTCAGGCTGTTGACATATGTCTCCCATGCATTTTGTCTGAGTTCGTTTACACGTTCCCTGACAGCAGCAAGGGAAGCTTGATACAATTGTAACATTTGAGGTGTTCTACATTGTCTGTAACCCTTACCCACCCTCCTGACCCTAGCCCTGAGTTTTTTCAGCTCAGGGTCATTATAGCACTGCTGTTGCCTGTTCCCATTATGCTGACCACGTTTTCTCCTTTTTTTGGTGGAGGCATTGTTGGTGAAGTATGCATAAGTCCTATCTATCAGATCGTCATGGAAACTTTGGTAGTTGTCAGGCTTGTAGTCCTTGTACCAGTCATGGATGAAGTCTATGAACTGGCTTTCATGTTCTTGCTTGACTGTGATTCTACGTCTGTTGAGTTTACCACCAGTGGGGGTGTCATTGGCTACATGTATACTAGCTTGGATTGGGCTGTGGTCAGACATAAGATCAGTGACAACATCAGAGCTATGAGTTGTGTATGATAGATTAAAGCCAATACATTTGTCTAGACCCCCGCCATAGATGTGTGTTGGTTCATTATTACCTATAATTTGAACATCTTCATATGCGCTGAGAAGTGAGATAAGTCTCCTACCATTGGTGTTAGTGGTGGAGTCACCTAATTTCTTGTGTCTAGTATTCAGGTCACCCATCAGGACAGTGGGCTCAGTGTGTAAAAAGTCTGGGAGATCTGTGTACTGAAACTGATCTGAGGGAGCATAGGCGTTTAGCACGTTGAGTGTGGAGTTGCCCAGGTGGATAGTGATCCCATGGTATTGAAGGTTGGTAGTCTTTTTGGATACAAGAGGTACATGCGGGAGTGACTTCTTAACATACATCAAACATGTGTGAGTAGAACTAGGATCATAATACACATAATTGGGCAGACTGGGTGGGGGCTTACCATTAGGTGTGAGACACTCCTGCAGACACACAATATCGATGTCCTCAGTCACACCTTTTGGTGTAGGTCAGGGTATCGTTTTCTAAGGGATGAGATGTTCCAACTCATCACCTTCACCGCTCTGTATCTTTGCCTGGTATTAACACTGGCCATTATGAAATGTATTTGGAACTTTGTCTGGTATTAACACTGGCCATTATGAAATGTATTTGGAAAGAAGCAAAAGGCACTGTATGATACTGTTCTTTTCTGCGCTGCCTGTCCCTTCGGCAGGCAGTAGGCCAGTTAACCTTTTTGAAACATTTCTGGAGCATGTACGGCTCAACAATTGTTGTATTTCATTGGCAGACAACAACACACTTTGGTTACACTCGACATCACCACCATTTTCTGTTTGTGTTTGTTCATCTTCACTGACCATGTCCACAGAGGCATCAGTAGAACTGTTACCAGTATCACTATTTTCCTCTGCGTGGACACTAGTTCCTGGTGGGTCTTGAGTTTCCACATCTGGTACTGACATCTGAATGTCTTCAGTTTGACTGTAATTTTTCCGTAGCTGCTGCACTGTGTTGGTGGTGTTTTTTCCTTTAGTGTATCACAGAGGCTCCTTAACATTTCAGTTTGAGCTGTAAACTGAGCTTTGAGTTCTTTAATTTCATTTTTCAAATCATTGATCTCTTCACGTTGTGCGTGTTCATGGAGTGTGTTGGCAGCTACCTGTTGTGTCGGTACGTCTGTGTTGCCCCATGCTGATCTTTCGATGACTGCTGGTGATGATCCTGGAGCTTTGGTGGGGAGGGCGGGCCAGGGGTTGGCCGTAGGGAGTACCCTAGCAGCATTAGTGTTTCTTGAGACCTGCCTGGGTGGCGGGTCTGGGCGCTGAAGGGGTGTAGGAGCTCTAGAACAGTTAGGGTGCCATACAGGAACTCCAACTGTTTTGCAGTTAATACACTTCTGTTGGATGACACCCCCTTGAGCAACTGTATCTCTGCAAACCTGTGTTGCATGTTGCCTTGAGCAGAGACCACACCACGGCTTAGTCGAGGGGCATAACCGGGCCACATGGCCCCAGTGCTGACAGTTGTAACACCTCCGGTTAGGGGGCTGATAGAGAGTTACCTTCAGAGTCCGATAGGCACCACGGACTCGAATGGTCTTGGGTGGGTCTTCCGAGCCAACCCAGTCTGCAATGACTGCATTCTTGCCCCTGAGTCGCTTCGTCCTTCTGATGTAGGGATTGACTTCTAGTAGTGTAGGGGTCTGGTACTGGTCGAGCCCTATGATTAAGATGGTTTTCTTGCTCGGTGGTTGGGATGATTGTTCCATGGTTATTCCCCTTATGCTACTGGTGAGGAGATCCTGTATGACTGCTGGGTCGTTTCTAATCAGAACATGATCTTGTGTACCGACTCTGAACTGAAACTCAGCCTCTGGGTGTTTGTCTTCCGCATCGTTCAGCCAGAGATACTTGTCTTCAGGTGATGTACCTTCAGGGAAGTATAATCTTACTCTCATGGGGGGTTGTGGTTGTAGTTGATTGTCTCTAAGTCTTTCTGCCTTTTCCGCCTTCCGCTTGTTCCTGGACTGAACTAGTTGAAAGCCATCTTCTCCGTTGGTGTCAAGGTCAACACCACAGTCGCCTGGCTCACTCAGTGCATCAGGAGAGTTAAAGCGAGTAGCTGGGTCTCCAGTCAACTCAGACATGGTGGAGTTACAGGGCTCGACTTATATGCCTACGTCAGAGGGCCGAGGACTGCTTGACACTCCTAGGAAGTCAGCGGTGGTTGGGAGGCGTAACCCTCTTAGAGGACAAAGGAGACTGTCATCTACAGCGTATTAGCGGTGTGAGGGGAGGCCATGAGCGGGCCTCCCGCGGAGGGAGTGTGGTGTCGGGGGACTAAGGTAACAGGAGTTTTCTCAGTTTATAAACACTTTTATTACACTTCACTTGTTCTTAATAGTATCTCTGTTTTTCTAGTTAGATACAGTATCAAAGTCAATTTTAGTTTCAAAAGAACTAACCAGCTTGGCACACTATGAGGAGCACCATATGGCCGAGGGTGACCACAAGGGTATAGGCCTTGCCTCGCGGGCACCTACACCTACACACGACACAGTGCTCAACACAAGGTAGTTCACTTGTTATACAGGCAACATATTTGCAGTTGTTGACCTATCCCCACCCTACTGGGTGGTGTTGTGTTATTTCGAAGTCAAGTGTGAAGCCGACCCGTTGTTGTTCTCAGGGTGGACTGATTTGCACCGCCTTGTCAGGAGATGGTGGTCAGTTCCCAGTGGTGCTTATCTCACTGGTGAGTCACGGCTCTCACTAGTACTGTTTAGTACTGAATTCACTGGCTTAAACACTGTTCATAACTGTTGAACACTGGTTCCACGTCTTTCCGAAACGAAATGTCACTTTTGATTATGTTGATATCCCGGTGGTGAGGATGGGTCGGGGAGAAGGACGTGGGGAATGGGCCGAGCATTGGCTGAAAGTGGTACATTGTTGGTGAGACTGCTTAGCAAGAGCAGCGCTTAAATAGGTCTTCTGATGGTCAGGTCATCAGTGTACAGTAGAGTGTCTTACATGTGTGCAGTACTGGAGTGTCTTACACCTGTGTGCAGTACTGGAGTGTCTTGCACATTCAGATGTCTAACACCTGTGTACAGTACTAGATGTCTAACACCTGTGTACAGTACTGAGTGTCTTACACCTGTGTACAGTACTGAATGTCTACACAGCGTACCTTAAATGGAGTGTCTAACACCTGTGTACAGTACTGGGTGTCTTACCAATCTTGTTTCTGTGTACAGTACTGGAGTATCTACCTGTGTACAGTACTGGGTGTCTTCACTGTGTACAGTACAGGAGTGTCTTACACCTGTGTACAGTACTAGGTGTCTTACACCTGTATACAGTACTGGAGTGTCTACACCTGTGTACAGTACTGGAGTGTCTTCTTACACCTGTGTACAGTACTGGTGTGTTACACCTGTGTACAGTACAGGTGTCTTACCTGTGTTTAGTACAGGAGTGTCTTACACGTACAGTACTGAGTCTTACCTGTGTACAGTCGGAGTGTCTTACACCTGTGTTTAATCGAGGTGTCTTACACCTGTGTACAGTACTGGAGTGTCTTACACCTGTGTACAGTAGTGGAGTGTCTCACACCTGTGTGCAGTACAGGGTGTCTTACACCTGTGTACAGTGCAGTCTTACACCTTGTACAGTTGAGTGTCTTACACCTGTGTGCAGTTGGAGTGTGACCTGTGAGTCAGGAGGTCTTACACCTGTGTACAGTTGGGGTGTCTTACACCTGTGTTTAGTACGGGGTGTCTTACCTGTGTACAGACCGGGGAGTCTTACCTGTGTGCAGTTGGGGAGTGTCTTACCTGTGTATAGTGCGGGGTGTCTTACACCTGTGTAGGTTGAGTGTCTTACACCTGTGTATAGTACGGGGAGTGTCTTACACCTGTACAGTTGAGATCTCCCTGTGTCATTAGGAGTCTTCACCTGTGTAGTGCAGGTGTCTTACACCTGTGTACTAGTACAGAGTCTTACACCTGTGTACAGTTGAGAGTGTCTTACCTGTGTACAGTTGGGAATGTCTTACACCTGTGTATAGTACAGGAGAGTCTTACACCTGTGTACAGTTGGGGAGTGTCTTACACTGGCCTTGTGAGTAGGTGTCTTACACCTGTGTACAGTTGAGGGTGTCTTACCTGTGCATAGTAGGAGGTCTTACCTGTGTATATAAGGAGTGTCTTACACCTTCAGTGTCTTACACCTGTGTGTATGGTGAGGATGTCTTACCTGTGTACAGTTGGGGGTGTCTTACACCTGTGTATAGTACAGGAGTGTCTTACACCTGTGTACAGTTGGAGTGTCTTACACCTGTGTGCAGTTGGAGTGTCTTACACCTGTGTATAGTACAGTGTCTTACACCTGTGTATAGTACGGAGAGTCTTACACCTGTGTACAGTTGGAGTGTCTTACACCTGTGTACAGTTGGGCGTCTTACACCTGTGTATAGTACGGAGAGTCTTACACCTGTGTACAGTTGGGAGTGTCTTACACCTGTGTTAGTGCGGTGTCTTACACCTGTGTACAGTTGGGGAGTGTCTTACACCTGTGTATAGTACGGAGAGTCTTACACCTGTGTACAGTTGGGGAGTGTCTTACACCTGTGTATAGTGCGGAGTGTCTTACACCTGTGTACAGTTGGGGAGTGTCTTACACCTGTGTTATAGTACAGGGAGAGTCTTACACCTGTGTACAGTACTGGGTGTCTTACACCTGTGTACAGTTGGGGAGTGTCTTACACCTGTGTATAGTACGGGAGTGTCTTACACCTGTGTATAGTGCAGGAGAGTCTTACACCTGTGTACAGTTGGAGTGTCTTACACCTGTGTACAGTTGGGGAGCGTCTTACACCTGTGTACAGTTGGAGTGTCTTACACCTGTGTATAGTGCAGGAGTGTCTTACACCTGTGTACAGTTGGGAGTGTCTTACACCTGTGTATAGTACAGAGTGTCTTACACCTGTGTATAGTACAGGAGAGTCTTACACCTGTGTACAGTACTGGTGTCTTACACCTGTGTACAGTTGGAGTGTCTTACACCTGTGTATAGTACAGTGTCTTACACCTGTGTACAGTTGGGAGTGTCTTACACCTGTGTACAGTTGGGAGTGTCTTACACCTGTGTATGTGCGGAGTGTCTTACACCTGTGTATAGTGCAGGGAGTGTCTTACACCTGTGTACAGTACTGGAGTGTCTTACACCTTGTGTACAGTTGGGGTGTCTTACACCTGTGTATAGCAGGAGGTGTCTTACACCTGTGTATAATTCGAGGAGTGTCTTACACCTGTGTACAGTTGGGTGAGTGTCTTACACCTGTGTATAGTACAGGAGTGTCTTACACCTGTGTACAGTACTGGAGTGTCTTACACCTGTGTACAGTTGGAGTGTCTTACACCTGTGTATAGTACGGGAGTGTCTTACACCTGTGTATAGTGCAGGAGTGTCTTACACCTGTGTATAGTACAGGGTGTCTTACACCTGTGTACAGTGCTGGAGTGTCTTACACCTGTGTGTACAGTTGGGGTGTGTCTTACACCTGTGTATAGTGCGGGAGTGTCTTACACCTGTGTATAGTACAGGAGTGTCTTACACCTGTGTATAGTACAGGGAGTGTCTTACACCTGTGTACAGTACTGGAGGTGTCTTACACCTGTGTACAGTTGGGGTGTGTCTTACACCTGTGTATAGTGCAGAGTGTCTTACACCTGTGTATAGTACAGGAGTGTCTTACACCTGTGTATAGTACAGGGTGTCTTACACCTGTGTACAGTTGGGGAGTGTCTTACACCTGTGTACAGTTGGGGAGTGTCTTACACCTGTGTATAGTACGGGAGAGTCTTACACCTGTGTACAGTACGGGAGTGTCTTACACCTGTGTATAGTACAGGAGGTCTTACACCTGTGTACAGTACTGGAGTGTCTTACCTGTGTACAGTTGGAGTGTCTTACACCTGTGTATAGTACGGAGTGTCTTACACCTGTGTATAGTACAGGAGAGTCTTACACTGTGTACAGTTGGGGAGTGTCTTACCTGTGTACAGTTGGGAGTGTCTTACACCTGTGTACAGTTGGGAGTGTCTTACACCTGTGTATAGTGCTGGAGTGTTCTTACACCTGTGTATAGTACAGGAGTGTCTTACACCTGTGTATAGTACAGGGTGTCTTACACCTGTGTACAGTTAGAGAGTGTACACCTGTGTACAGCTGGGAGTGTCTTACACCTGTGTATAGTACGGAGAGTCTTACACCTGTGTACAGTACAGAGGTCTTACACCTGTGTACAGTTGGGGAGTGTCTTACACCTGTGTACAGTTGGGGAGTGTCTTACACCTGTGTACAGTTGGGGAGTGTCATACACCTGTGTACAGTACGGGAGTGTCTTACACTTGTCGTCGTTACACACGTCACCAAGGTGACTGTCAAGGCCAATTGCAAGTGGTGCTATTGATTGCATGGTTGCAAAACGCGCTGTCACTCCCCGGAACAGTACAGTGTAGTAGAGCACAGTATAATGCAGTACAGTATAATACAGTACAATACAGTACAGAACAGTACAGTATAATGCAGTGCAGTACAGAACAGTACAGTATAATGCAGTGCAGTACAGTATAGTACAGTATAATACAGTACAGTACAGTATAATAAAGTACAGTACAGTACAGTATAATACAGTACAGTATAATAAGAACCAGTACAGTACAGTACAGTACAGTACAACATATCAATAATATCTGTATAGGTAACATTTGACATTTTCTCCACTTAACTGTGTTAGTCACCAAGTTAATATAATAAATAAGTTTGTGTTTGTTATCTGTTCCTCATCTTAAGGCTACAGTGAAGACTTACCTCCGGGATCACGGAAAGCTGTCTGCAGGATGATGTATTCTCGCACTCGTGTAAACAATGGTGAGGAGAGCTGATGGTGACACACTCATGAAGAGCGTTACAGCACCACTGACTTGGTGAAGCTATCAGCTGAATTCCTGGTGAACCTGCGACACTTTACAACAGTTTACTAGGACGGACGACAGCGTCACACACACTACCGACAAGTTATTATATGAAAACTTTACTCTTATTGTATACAGTTGGTAAAACAGTGTGCGAGAAAGGTGTTAAAAGCTGAAAAAGTTTGATTGACAGTGTTGTTTGTAGCACCGGGCCTTGTTCACATAGTGTTGGGTAACCCATGCTGCATGGAGCACGATACGACGCGGACCTGTACCTTGGAACTCCACCCTCCCTACCCCGCACCCAAACTATCATACCGCACTCTTGTTAACTACCAACACACACATACCTAACCAATACAGTCGATGGCATTGTCATTGATAAATGCATTAAAATAATTTCTGAACGCCGCGGTGGACATAGGATGAAATGACTCAATTATTCACTTCAAAATGTCTGCTTTATCAAAGGTTCCGAACACTAGTCCTCCTTAAATAATCTTATTAGTGAGTAAACTGGACGGCTTCATGATACTTGACACTAAAATTACAGTTTACAGCAACAAGCGGATGATTATTTTCTATTTAACTTATCATTAATTCTCTACTTTACTTTAAATAATTATTTTTAACAGCTGTCTAAACACTGACCGGACATCGGGGCAGCCATTGTTACTTGATGTTAACACTGAGCTGCGTTGTGCTGCACCAGCTATGTACAGTACGGTCAACTACGGGAATACGTCGCTCGTTATGGTGCAAACTGACAGGGTGTGACGTCATCGCGCACTACTTAAACAAGCCTGGATGGTTGATAGGTTACAGCGTCGGTCTTGACGGTTGCTTGGGTATGGGTTGGGTTTTATCTTTACTCCTTATTATACAGTATGTATAACCCACTATTACCCTTGTATGGACCCTGCACCACCTTATGTTGGGTCAAGATTGCCTGGTAGTCCTAACACACACAGGGTAAGTGTTCTAATAACTGTGTGTTATCCCCAACCGTTCACTGTCTCTAAATAACTCCATTAAAAGGTTGTGTTTCATGCTGTACTTACCGTATACCTGAGTCATGTAATACCTGCTTACTCCTAGGGCCGTAGTCAGGCACCCAGGAGCTGCCCTCTGCTGCAGTCAGGCACCCCCGGGCTGCCCACCTAGGGCGTAGTCAGGCACCCAGGAACTGCCCACCTAGGGCCGTAGTCAGGCACCCAGGAACTGACCACCTAGTGTAGTCAGGAACCCGGAGCTGCCCTCCTCGGCCGTAGTCAGGCACCCCGGACTGCCCTCCAGGGCCGTAGTCAGGAACCCCGGGCTGCCCTCCTCGGGCCGTAGTCAGGCACCCAGACTGCCCACCTAGTGCCGTAGTCAGGAACCCCGGAGCTGCCCACTTAAAGCCGTAGTCAGGCACCCCGGGCTGCCCACCTGGTGCCGTAGTCAGGCACCCAGGAGCTGCCCACCTAGTGCCGTAGTCAGGCCCAGGGAGCTGCCCACCTAGTGCCCGTAGTCACGAACCCCGGAGCCTCCTAGGGGCCGTAGTCAGGCACCCGGAGCTGCCCTCCTGGGGCCGTAGTCCGAACCCGGAGCTGCCCTCCTGGGGCCGTGGTCAGGCACCCGGGCTGCCCTCCCTGGGGCCGTAGTCACCGAACCCCGGCTGCCCTCTGGGGCCGTAGTCAGGCACCCCGGGTTGCCCTCCTGGGGCCGTAGTCACGAACCCCGGAGCTGCCCCTAGGGCACGAGTCAGGCACCCCGAGCTGCCCTCAAGGTCCGTGAGTCAGGAACCCAGACTGCCCTCCTAGGGCCGTAGTCAGGCACCCCGGAGCTGCCCTCCAAGGGCCATAGTCAGGAACCCCGGAGCTGCCCTCCAGGTCCGTAGTCAGGAACTGGGCTGCCCTCCTAGGGGCCGTAGTCAGGCACCCCGGAGCTGCCTCCAGGGCCATAGTCACACACCGGAGCTGCCCTCCTAGGGCCGTAGTCAGGCCCAGGAGCTGCCCACCTCTAGGGGTCGTAGTCAGGGCACCCGGGCTGCCCCTCCTCTAGGGCCGTGGTCAGGCACCCGGAGCTGCCCACCTCCTAGGGGTCGTAGTCGGGCATCCCGGGCTGCCTTCCTCCTGGGGCGTAGTCAGGCACCCCGGTGCCCACCTCCTAGGGGTCGTAGTCAGGCACCCCGGGTGCCTCCCTCCTCCTAGGGCCGTAGTCAGGCACCCCGGAGCTGCCCACCTCCTGGGGTCGTAGTCGGGCATCCCGGAGCTGCCCTCCTCCTAGGGCGTAGTCAGGCACCCCGGGCTGCCTCCTGGGGCAGTCAGGCACCCCGGGCTGCCTCCTGGGGCCGTAGTCACGAACCCGGGCTGCCCTCCTAGGGGCCGTGGTCAGGCACCCGGAGCTGCCCTCCTAGGGCCGTGTCACGAACCCGGGCTGCCCCTGGGGCCGTAGTCAGGCACCCCCGGAGCTGCCCACCTCCTAGGGTGTAGTCAGGCACCCGGGCTGCCCCTCCTCCCAGGGCCGTGGTCAGGCACCCCAGGCTGCCCACCTCCTAGGGGTCGTAGTCGGGCATCCCGGGCTGCCCTCCTCCTAGGGCCGTAGTCAGGCACACCGGGGCTGCCCTCCCTGGGGCCGTGGTCAGGCACCCCAGGCTGCCCTCCCTGGGGCCGTGATCCCGAACCCCAGGCTGCCCTCCTGGGCCGTAGTCAGGCACCCGGAGCTGCCCACCTCCTGGGGTCGTAGTCGGGCACCCAGGGCTGCCCTCCTGCGGGCCGTAGTCCAGGCACACGGGACCGCCCTCCTAGGGTGCGTGAGTCGGGCACCCCGGAGCTGCCCTCCTAGGGCCGTGGTCCAGGCACCCGGCGCTGCCTCCTGGGGCCGTAGTCAGGAACCCGGAGCTGCCCCCCTAGGGCCGTAGTCACAGGAACCCGGGCTGCCCTCCTAGGGTCGTAGTCAGGCACCCGGAGCTGCCCACCTGGGGTCGTAGTCAGGCACCCCGGGCTGCCCTCCTAGGGGCCGTAGTCAGGAACCCGGAGCTGCCCTCCTAGGGTCGTAGTCAGGCACCCCGGAGCTGCCCTCCTAGGGCCGTAGTCAGGCACCAGGCGCCCTCCTAGGGCGTGGTCAGGAACCCCGGAGCTGCCCTCCTAGGGTGCGTCAGGAACCCGGAGCTGCCCTCCTAGGGCGTGGTCAGGCACCCGGAGCTGCCCTCCTGGGGCCGTAGTCAGGCACCCCGGAGCTGCCCACCTCCTAGGGTCGTGATCGGGCACCCCGGAGCTGCCCTCTAGGGTCGTGTCAGGCACCCCGGAGCTGCCCCTCTGGGGTCGTAGTCAGGCACCCCGGGCTGCCCACCTCCTAGGGTCGTAGTCGGGCACCCCGGGCGCCCTCCTAGGGCCGTGGTCAGGCCCCGGGCTGCCTCCTGGGGTCGTAGTCAGGCACCCGGAGCTGCCCACCTCCTAGGGGTCGTGGTCGGGCACCCCGGAGCTGCCCTCCTAGGGTCGTAGTCAGGCACCCCGGGCGCCCTCCTAGGGTCGTAGTCAGGCACCCCGGGCTGCCCATCTCCTGGGGTCGTGGTCAGGCACCCGGGCTGCCCACCTCCCAGGGTCGTAGTCAGGCACCCCGGAGCTGCCTCCTGGGGCCGTCGTCAGGCACCCGGAGCTGCCACCTCCTAGGGTCGTAGTCAGGCACCCCGGGCTGCCCTCCTAGGGTCAAGCCGGGGCCCCGGAGCTGCCCACCTCCTAGGGTCGTAGTCAGGCACCCCGGGCTGCCCTCTTAGGTCGTGGTCGGGCACCCGGGCTGCCCACCTCCTGGTCGAGTCAGGCACCCCGGAGCTGCCCCTCTAGGTCGTAGTCAGGCACCCCGAGCTGCCCACCTCCTAGGGTCGTAGTCAGGCACCCCGGAGCTGCCCTCCTAGGGTCGTAGTCAGGCACCCCGGGCTGCCCACCTCCTAGGGTCGTAGTCAGGCACCCGGAGCTGCCCTCCTAGGGTCGTAGTCAGGCACCCCGGAGCTGCCCACCTCCTAGGGTCGTAGTCAGGCACCCAGGAGCTGCCACCTCCCTAGGGTCGTAGTCAGGCACCCCAGGGCTGCCCACCTCCTGGACCGTAGTCTTCCTAATGCCACAAAAACTTGGAATCGCTGATTATGCTGCCCAGACCAAGTGGGAGCAGCCTTCGAGCTGGTCCGAGTCACTCCAGTAAAGGCCAGCGAAATTGTGTGGTGAGAGAACATTACAGCACTGGTTTACACTGAGTAAGGCGGGTAAAACTGCCACAGAAAAACGCGGTTTATGTTGTCGAAAACGGTGGGGAAAATGGTGGTGTAGTGAGGGGCCGGGGTGGGGCCAGGCGGGGCGAGGACCAGGCAGGGCAGGGCAGGGCAGGCCAGGCCAAGCCAACCTGGGCGTAGGCTGTTGAGGCAAGATACCATCTTGACCTACAGTCATATATTGTGACTTTGTTTAAGAGACAGTGTGTAAACACTACCTCGTCTGCCAGTGCTGAAGCATTACACAATCCAATGCTCAACCTATATATATATATATATATGTATATATATATATATATATATATATATATATATATATATATATATTTATATATATTTATATATATATATATATATTTATATATATATATATATATATATATTTATATATATATATATATATATATATATATATATATATATATATATATATATATATATATATATATTTCATGTAGATCCTGAAACGTGGATAGATAAATCTTGATAAAATCACACGGGAAGACAACAGGCACCTTGAACAAGTGGCTTATTAAGACATCTTCAGAGGCCTCTGAAGATGTCTTGAATATAGGCAAAGATATATATATATATATATATATATATATATATATATATATATATATATATATATATACAATACACACACACACACACACACACCATGAGTGTTACAAAGTGGCCTCCCTGTGATGCTGTGTACAGTACAGTAGAGTACAGTCTGCTGACAACAGCTTACACACACATTGCAGCTACCAACGGTTTACATACATCATGTAACTGACAACAGATCAAAGAATATTCTCATAGAGACAGACATACTACAGAAGCAACTCCTCCACCAATACTCATAATAAAAAGTGTAATCAAAAGTAATGTCCTTGATAATGTTCCATCAGACATTAATACACAAGTTGTGAGAGAGACTTTTGTTTTAAACCAAAGAAATAATTATGGCGGTGGAACCCGTAACAAGGAGAGCACACGTGATGTTGTCCTGGAGCACCAAGAGGGTCTAGTGTTGGTAATCTCCAGAGTGGGTCAGACAGTGAACGTTGCTAGAGTTATCACATAAGTCATACCACATCACAAGACCCCCTTACAGATAACAGGATAGGTTCTGTCCTCTCGTAACCGGTCAATTACGATGGTTTATTTACACCATCATCTACAGGCCATTAGAGGGATGACAGAACACGAGATAGTGTTGTGCTGGTGCCTGGTAGTCCACAATACACACACTTATGATGTCACTTCTTGTCCCACAACTGTTGTAGGTGTCATGTGCGTCATGTACCGCCAAAGGACGACACATGCAGCAGTTGTCTCTGGTACAGTTAATTCCCAGCGATATATTGACAACATGTTCTATCATTTTGTTTATCAATTGTCGCAACATAAATAAAATATGTTTATTATGAACTGTATAATACACCTACTCGTATATATAGTATATGAGTCCATTATGAATGTACAGGTTGTCGAAGAAGAGAGAAAGCTCACCTGAAGATTCTGTTTTATTTTACTTTGTCGTCTTCACCATTAATCGGTCTATTAGCTGCTTGGGCGATCGGTCACGTCTCTGTTATGCACTGTTGGCAAGTACAGAGCATGTATTGGCTCCTGAATGTATCTGTACCTGCTCCAGTGTTGGCCAAGTCTGGTCTTGAAAGAATTCTCACTCGATGTCGTCACAACATTCTCTGGCAGGTTATTCTAAGACTTCACAATTCTCACTCCAAAAAGTTAGCTCTGACAATTACCTGTACTTGAGGCTTCTTTAACCTGAGGCTGTGACGTCTAGTGGGGCGAGCATCAGCCAGCTCCAGGTATGAACACTCGACTAAGTAATGTCACCCTTAGTACAAGCTATATAGACAACTGTAGGTGTTATAATCTCTTGGTACTTGAGGTGTTGCAGCGGCTCTCTCTCGGACGTTCTAAACTAATTCAACAGACAGTACTCCAGGCGAGGGAGCACCTCACTTTTGAAGAGCGTTACGAGGGACGAACCGTCTAGGTATGTGAACGATCTTACTTGCACAAGGAATTGAAATACTTGATTTACCTACAGAAATGTTCTTGATTCCACAGCTTGTAATCGTTATGTATGATGTCCTAGCGAGCTTGAAGTTGTCTCCTTTTGTAAAACACTCTTAGAATTTGTGTTGGAATATCTCGGTAACTATAGATTGCAAGTCTCTGGTATAGGAACTTTTATTTTTGTGAACTGAAGTTATTTTGAATCTTTATTTCATCAGAGAAATACCTGCAGATAATGAGCTCTCGTATCAGCCAGTAACAACATGGGAAATCTCGTTAATATTCCTACAAGACTTAATAATGGACGGCGGAATCTCATCAAAGTCCGGGAATGAGTTTTACATTTGCTCGACAGTCTTGATTACTTGACATTCTGTGACTGACGCTGGCATGTGACTGAGTCTGGGTCGTCGTACACACTGTTGTCACGAGATACTGATGATAAAAAGTGAAGTAGATGATGCTAAGGCAGTTATTCATAGACGGGGGAATGAGAAGGTCGACCATATATGACCAAAGTGTAGTTCCTGTCCCTACCATTTTATACAGAGAATAACTTTTATTTTATTCAATCCAGGATAGATGTTGAGGTTCCCTTGAGTGTGTTGACGTTTTTCCATTCAGTCCGCCCTTGTTATCTGCCATTTATTCTGTGTCCTTATGAATGGATACATGGTCTTCCGTAGCTACAGTAAGGCTCTCCTCTTGATCAACTCGGTCACTCTGGGTATTATAAAGGAAGTCTTCAACACGTCATTAACCTGGCCAGATCTTCCGCACAAATAAACTGAGATTTAATTTAAACTCGTATCTCTCGTCTTCCCTCTATTATATAGTAATTGATTTGTATTTCACTGCAGATGTTTAACGTTTGTATCTAACTACGTCATAATTCACAGATGTTTTAGAGTCTAGTGTTTTGATGACGTAGGAGTACAAGTTCTATTAATAACTACGTAATATAAACAGCTCCATCATTTTAACTTTGTCAACAACTCGTGAAATTCAACCCATTTTATGCATCGTGAGAGTAAGTGTTTATTGAGAAACATAAACAAGAACATAATGGTATTTGAGTCATTTAAGGAAGAGTTGTATGATAATTCTGACTCCATAATTTCCCTTCTTTATTCTCACCTCCATCTTTCACTCTAATAGGAATCCCTCATAATATCATCAAAAACAACATTTTTTTTTCTTAACCTCACGCAGGTCAGGATTAAGAACTCCCGTCTATAAAAATAAATAAATATATTCCCCAGTCGTTTTAGGCGGGGTGGTCGAGGGTGCCTTAATGAACGACACAACATTCTATTCAACTTTTTTTCTTTAGACATTTTATAGAATTTGTGGCTTTGAGCTTGGTGTCCCATTCGTGCCTTCAGTAATTATACCTGCCCCATCACCGTCACTTATTGGTTTAGTCCGCCCCAGCCTCGTCGCTTCCTCGCGTCCTCAACACTCTAGTACCCTTCATATATTTTCTCAAGTTATACCTTAATGGAGATTCAGTAGAGGATTTCAAGTTGGAAATATTTGTCAACATCTTACTCCAATGGTCAAGGCTAAGGTCACGTTACTGCTGCCAATATACGTAACACCAGATGAAAGACTCTGTTTATTATACTTGCTGTGTCAGGCTCTTGGTCCAACAGTATACCATTGTAAGTTAAACTGTAAATACACAATAATAAGAGAAGTGTATAACTGTAACACGTATCTCACTTTGCATTACTTGTGTATAGAACTGTTATTAAAGACTTTTTCCTCTTTTATAAACAGGTCAATTTATTCTTCATCTGAGCCATAGTTTCGTCTCGTCAACATTTATGGATGATATTAACAGATGAATTAACATAAACGACTCTACTTGTTTTTCCTTGGTGTGTTAACCTGACTCACTGCTGGGGAAATAAGTAAATTCTTTTTAATATATAAAATTAACAGTAAATAACGGAGCAATCACTAATATACTGTGCTGGTGTTTGTGTTGTGTTGTGTTGTGTTGTGTTGGTGTTTGTGTTGTGTAGTGTGGTGTTTGTGTTGTGTGTAGTGTTGTATAGTGTTGTGTACTATTGTGTTGTGTTGTGTAGTGTTGTGTTGTGTTGTGCTGGTGTTTGTGTTGTGTAGTGTTGTTTTGTGTTGTGTTATGCTGTGTTGTGTTGTGTAGTGTTGTGTTGTGCTGGTATTTTGTAGTGTTGTGTAGTGTTGTGTTGTGTTGTGCTGGTGGTTGTGTTGTGTAGTGTTGTGTAATGTTATGTTGTGTAGTGTTCTGTTGTGTTGTGTAGTGTTGTGTAGTGTTGTGTTGTGTTGTGCTGGTGTTTGTGTTGTGTTATGTAGTGTTGTATAGTGTTGTGTTGTGTAGTGTTGTGTAGGTTGTGTTTTGCTGTGTTGTGTTGTGTAGTGTTGTCTTGTGCTGTGATGTGTAGTGTTGTGTTGTGTTGTTGTGTTGTGTAGTAGTGTGTAGTGTTGTGTAGTGTTGTGTTGTGTAGTGTTGTGTAATGTTGTGTTGTGCAGTGTTATGTTGTGTTGTGTTTGTAGTAGGGTGTGTCATACAGGCAATTTTTTTTTTGAGTTTGAAAAATCGGCCCCATGGTAGTAATGATGTAGTTCGTAACAGGAGAATCATGTGATATCTTCAGATTTGAAAAGTTTTCATTTTTTGCTAGGTAAATTTTAGCAGAAATGTATGAAAATTCAGTATTCACCTTTTACCAACACCACTAAATAACTTATTTAAAGTAAAGTAAATGTATCAGGTTAATGAATTTATTAGGATGAAAATGATCCAGAATAATGAAACGAATGATCTTGACACATTTATTAAATTTTAATATTCCTTTAGAAAACAAAATCATCTAAATACAAAACCGGTTTTACTACTCTGACCGGTGTTGCTTTCCGCAGAAAGACATCTTTCTTTAGCTTCTGTTTCTACTCATCACCTCCCTGCTGACCACACAGGCTCGGATGTAGCCTTCCCTCCTCTCCCTTGCTGGCCTGCGTGACTGCTGGCTGCTCACTTGCTGTACACAACGCTCTATCTCTGGTGTCACCGAAGGCCAGGCAGAACATACATGGGGTTGTCCAGAAGCTGACGGCTTGAACATTGGTG
Source organism: Homarus americanus (assembly GCF_018991925.1). Classification (NCBI taxonomy): domain Eukaryota; kingdom Metazoa; phylum Arthropoda; class Malacostraca; order Decapoda; family Nephropidae; genus Homarus; species Homarus americanus. Next base: position 2,240,391 of record NW_024717620.1, on the reverse strand, counting down.
AGGCTGCAGGAGTAGAGGGGGCTCACTGCAGCCTGGATGTTATCCAGATCTGCCATGAGATCAGTGAGGTCTTGGCACCTGGAATTGACACTAGGGAGTCTTCCTGACCCTGAAGGATCGTCCTGGCAGTTCGTCATGCCCAGATCACCTCATAGATCTCATATCCAAGATCTTTTTGTGCCACTCTTCCTTCCTCCTCATCCTTACTGCAGGCATTGTCTGCAGAACTGCCTCAGGATGGACGCACAGGAAAATCTCCTCACAGTCCCCCACAATCTGAGCAACTTCATGGCTGACTCACCTCCTGGGAGCTCAAGCTGGAAGAGAACATGCCTCGGACCTTCGGAGAACGATGACTTGACCTTGGTGTTGAACCAATTGGCAAGTAGACACTCTGATGAATTGGACCAATGGTCTCAGGTTGTGAAGCTGGTTCCTTTCGGTTTATGATGAGCAGCCCAAATTCTGCGAACTAGAGAGCCTGTGAGCCACCTAGAATGTGAGACTGGATCTATCTGCAGGTAAGCAAGTCTATCAGGCACCGACCCCAGTTTGATAGCACTGCAAATCATGTAATATAAGTACTGGACAGTACTCAGGTCGTCAATGACAGGTATGTACCCAAGCTCAACGAGTGGAGAATAACTGTGATTTTCAAAGCTCGGTTATTTCTAACTCAGTGGCAGAGTCAGCATCTTGCCGAAGGGCCAGACCATCTGTTGTTTGAAGGAGATCTTTACCATCCAGCTCTGGATCAGATGTCTGAGTGGCAACTCTCGTTGGTATTAAGAGGTCTGCGGCAATCCAGACCTTCCTCTTAATCTTCACTGCTCTATCCACTGTACTGACCCCCCTTGCCACCACTGTGTTCGTGTTGGTGCTGTCCCCTCCAATGGCCTGCAGGGGTCTGGTCTACGTTCACTCTCTCCGAGGCCAGTTCACAATGTTATCTGCCACCCTATCTCTAGCTGTGGTTTCCTGATGTCATCTTTCCTCTGGAGTGAAATGCTAACAAATACTTCCTCTATGGTTCACTGCAACAGGAGTAGTGTTCCTCCTTCACCATGGCAGGGAACTTGTCCAAGATCTCAACTTTCATGAACACTTTAGTGTCATCCTTCTCCATCAAAGAACAAACAATTGAGTTCATTTCTCTTATCCTTATCAAGCTCTCTTCTAGGTTACTGACAAGTTTCTCCTGAGCTCTCCTTGCTTTGTTATGATCTATCACCAGGTGAACATCATCGGAGTGTTATCAAACCACCGTCAATCCAGGCAGCTGTTGCTATCTCTGCAGTTCTCTGAGACCGCCAATTAGCGGTGTCGCATGTAGCCAGAGCTATGCTCGGGAATATCTTTCCTATTTCGAATCTTATGCCTGGAAGGTTTGGGATCATTATTTTTCTGGGTTAAGGGACAAAGTCACCATTCTCTCCTGGTGCTCGGATCAGCCATGGGAAGTCATTAAACTCTGAATCAGCTTGACTCAATCATCGGCCTTTTACCTCACCTGGGCTGTCTCAAGTCTCTTTTTCCTCAACAGCTTCTTCTCTCTTCCTGTCTCTCTCTGCTGGCAGCCTCTGTCTCTCTTGGACTCGGAATATCTTGGCTAGAAATCATAGAGAGCCCCTATACTGCCAATCTTCTCTCTCTCTGTGCTTTGACAAATGCCAGTTCGATCCACGGAATCTTCAGTTCGCTTGTACAAATGGGAGATGCTGGGCCTCAGTTTGATCACGATCCCATCCAAACTCGGACAGAGAACAATTGGGCACTGCAAGTAGTATGTCAAAACTCTTTGGTCCCAGTTGTAGCAAGCTGTCATAACTGCAAGTTTTCTCTCCCAAGAGATATCCTCTTGCCTTTTTCCCCAACTTATTTCACTTCAGTCTCTGCCTAATCTTCTTCTGACTTGTTGTTGACTGGAGGCTTGAACTTGAGGCGTTAGCCAGGTGTACTGTGCCAAGACAGCTTTGTGGTCATATCACTGGCAATGTCTTTTTGTGTAAGTTCTTTGGTTCTTTTCGCAGTTTGCTGATTACGTCTGCATTATCTCAGCATCTCTCAGTAGCAGGCAACTCCGACCAGGAGCTCTCCCGGAGCCAAGATAGTGACTGAGATGGCTGGATTTTGGTTCTCGTCACAGCACAAGCAGCCATCTTAAATATTATCAACTTATAAATGCATCAGAATCTAGAAACAGAAAAAAATATTGTTAACAGTTGGGTTGTTAAAATGAAATCAGAAAGCAATGTTCACTATTTAATTGTAATGCACTAATGCTTGCAGCTGTACGTTAGATTTTCCGATAAATTTCACGCTTCTAAGAATTTACCTAGCAAAGGTTGCCAAATATTGAAACTGAAATTATTTTTCTGTTTTATATGCACTAAAATCTACCATGATGGGCCATTAGTTTGGCTGATCTTCCCTCCTATGACACACCCTATTGTGTAGTGTTGTGTAGTGTTGTGCTGGTGTTTGTGTTGTGTAGTGTTGTGTTGTGTTGTGTAGTGTTGTGTAGTGTTGTGTAGTGTTGTGTTGTGTAGTGTTGTGTTGTGCTGTGTTGTGTAGTATAGTGTAGTGTTGTGTTGTGCGTGTGTTTATGTTTGTGTAGTGTAATGTTGTGTAGTGTTGTGTTGTGTAATGTTATGTTGTGTTGCATTGTGCAGTGTGTTTGTGTTGTGTCGTGCAGTGTGTTGTGTTGTATTGTGTTGTGTTGTGTTGTATTGTGTAGTGTTTTTGTATTGTGTTGTGCAATGTGTAGTGTTGTGTTGTGTAATGTTGTGTTGTGTAGTGTTGTGTAGTGTTGTGTAGTGTTGTGTAGTGTTGTGTTGTGTAGTGTTGTGTTGTGTAGTGTTGTGGAGTGTTGTGCTGTGTAGTGTTGTGTAGTGTTGTGTAGTGTTGTGTTGTGTAGTGTTGTGTATGTTGTGTTGTGTTTTGTAATGTTGTGTTGTTAGTGTTGTGTAGTGTTGTGTTGTGTTGTGTAGTGTTGTATGTGTTGTGTAGTATTGTATAGTGTTGTGTTGTGCTATGTTGTGTTGTGTTGTGTTGTGCTGTGCTGTGCTGTGTTGTGTTGTGATGTGTTGTGTTGTGATGTGTGTTGTGTAGTGTTGTGTTGTGTAATGTTGTGTTGTGCTGTGTTGTGTTGTGTTGTGATGTGTTGTGTAGTATATTGTAGTGTTGCGTTTGTGTATATTGTAGTGTTGCGTTGTGCGTGTGTTTATGTTTGTGTAGTGTAATGTTGTGTGGTTTGTGTTGTGTAGTGTTGTGTAGTGTTATGTTGTGTTGCATTGTGCAGTGTGTTTGTGTTGTGTTGTGTTGTATTGTGCAGTGTGTTTGTATTGTGTTGTGCAATGTGTAGTGTTGTGTTGTGTAATGTTGTGTTGTGTAGTGTTGTGTAGTGTTGTGTAGTGTTGTGTTGTGTTGTGTAGTGTTGTGGTGTTGTGCTGTAGTGTGTAGTGTTGTGTTGTGTAGTGTTGTGTAATGTTGTGTTGTGTTTTGTAATGTTGTGTTGTTTAGTGTTGTGTAGTGTTGTGTTGTTAGTGTTGTGTAGTGTTGTGTAATGTTGTGTTGTGTAGTATTGTATAGTGTTGTGTTGTGCTATGTTGTGTTGTGTTGTGCTGTGCTGTGTTGTGTTGTGATGTGTTGTGTTGTGATGTGTTGTGTAGTGTTGTGTGTAATGTTGTGCTGTGTTGTGTTGTGTTGTGATGTGTTGTGTAGTATTGTATAGAGTTGTGTTGTGATGTGGTGTGTTGTGTTATGCTGGTGCTTATGTTTGTATTTTAGTGTTGTGTTGTGCTGTGTTGTGTAGTATAGTGTAGTGTTGCGTTGTGCGTGTGTTTATGTTTGTGTAGTGTTGTGTTGTGTAGTGTTATGTTGTGTTGTATTGTGCAGTGTGTTGTATTGTGCAGCGTGTTTGTGTTGTGTTGTGTAGTGCGTTTGTGTTGTGTTGAGTTGTATTGTGTGTTGTGTTGTGTTGTATTGTGCAAGTGTTTGTGTTGTGTTGTATTGTGTTGTATTGTGCAGTGTTTTTGTGTTGTGTTTTGTTGTGCAGTGTGTTTGTATTGTGTTGTGCAATGTGTTGTGTTGTATTGTGTTGTGTTGTGTTGTGTTTCTAGTAGATTGTTTTGTGTTGTATTGTGTTGTGTTTGTGATGTGCAGTGTTTTGTGTTGTATTGTGTTGTGTTTGTGATGTGCAGTGTATTGTGTTGTATTGTGTTGTTGTATTGTATTTGTATTGTCTTGCGTTTATGTTGTGCAGTGTGTCGTGTTGTGTTGTGTGTATAACAAACAATCGGGTTATATTCTGCCACATTAAACTACTTGACAAAATAACAAAATTATCGAGATAACCGAGTCATTTAGGACGTAGCAATTGACACACAGTAATAAATGACTCCCAGGTAGGTTAGGTTAGGTTAGGTTAGATTAGGTTAGGTTAGGTGTGGTGAGAGTGTTGTATGTGTGATGAGAGTGTTGTATGTGTGGTGAGAGTGTTGTATGTGTGATGAGAGTGTTGTATGTGTGGTGAGAGTGTTGTATGTGTGATGAGAGTGTTGTATGTGTGGTGAGAGTGTTGTATGTGTGGTAGAGTGTTGTATGTGTGGTGAGAGTGTTGTATGTGTGGTGAGAGTGTTGTATGTGTGGGGTGTGTATGTGGTGAGAGTGTTGTATGTGTGTGTGTGTGTGTGTGTGTGTGTGTGTGTGTGTGTGTGTGTGTGTGTGTGTGTGTGTGTGTGTGTGGTATAAACAATATGTGTGTGTGTGTATATATATAATAATAATAATAAACGGTTTATTAATAGAGTTGTAGCCAGTGGCTGAAAATATACAGACTTACATTTGATTTAGACATAATGACATAATATGCGTTGAATACATTAGGGCTGACAGATACATAAATCAGGGTTGTTTATTATTTAACAATGAGTAGATGGGATGTTGCTATTCTTATATCTATCGGTGCGGGCTCTTCGGACTGCGCGAGGTGGGTGGGGAGCTGCCTGTGGCAGGAGGTGGTGATGATGAGGGTGGTGCATTAGTTGGCTGCCAAACCTTTCCAGTGCTTAGTGGTGGAAGTCAATGAGGGGTGGCATTTCCGGTGGAGAGAGCGTTGATGTAGCTAGAGTATTCTGCGCCGGCATGATTTTGCAGGCCTTTTCTACCTTCTCTAGCCGACGTTGTTGGGTGGAGTTGAACGACCAGGCTGATGACACACGTTAGTTTGGAGAATAAAGGCGTTGTAGATAGTCCTCAGCTCTGGCGGGTGTTCAAGTGACCCTAAGTCTTCGTAGCATGTAGAGACGGTACAGGCTGCCTTGACTGTGTTATTACATGGGCCTTCCAGTCAAGTTTGTTGTCTATAGTTACCCAGGAGTTTGGCAGACTGCCAGCGGAAGATGGGCACCTGTGACTGCTGGGGCTTGCACTGGGTGGTGTCGGTATTGATGTGCATGACGACGGTTTTGGTGGTTGATGGTGGCCTTGTTCTCGTAGTCCATGCCTGTAGCCTGTCCAGGGTGCCTTGTAGCGGATAGTCTGGTGCGGTGTTGTCCACTGAAACCCCACAGTGCAGTCATCACGTACTTCCACCTGTAAGTGTCCGATAGAGCGCCGTTGATCAGGATGAGGAAGCACAGTGGTTCCATCTTGGTCCCTGGGGAACACCGCAGGTGGTGTTGGAATGTGGGACCAGCCCTGATACCTCACTGCCTGACGACGTCCACTCAAGAAATCAGTGAGCCATGAGACCAGGTTGGTGGGCAGCCCTAGTGCAATGGCTGTTGTAACAGTGCAGTGATCAACAAGGTCAAAGGCCTTCCTGAAGTCAACAAGGCAACGGCCAGTGATGTCTTATGTTTCTGCAGGCTTTTGTGCAGGAAATCCAGAAAGCTCACTAACGCAGTGTGATGTAGAGAGGTCCTCATATTGCCAAATTGCGTGGATCAATTGACTGATAGATTCTGGCAAATGTCCACTCAAAAGCAAATCTCACAGAGTAGACTGGGTAGGGGGTATGTGGCCTGAGTTCGTTAGGGACTTTGGGATGGTGACCTTGGGGATGGGGGTGACAAATGGGTTTTCCATTCATTAGAACATTTGCTTTGTCTGAGGGATGCATTAATAATAGAACAGGGGTGTGAAGTTCGACTGCAAACTCCTTGTATTTTTGATAGAGGTCAATTGGGGTCGTGGAGCGTTTGGTTAAATTTCAGGAGTTGTTGGCGATTTCATATGGTTGAACACTGGGGAGGAGGAGGAAGGTAAGTAGCAGGAGTGAGGTCAAGACGGGTAAGGTAATGACATATGGTGGCAAAGTGGTTATTAATTATCTCATGCCTCCTCACTAGGTAAATGTGAGATGAAAGGAAGTGTGGGGACTGACGGTTGAGACCACAGAGATCTTTACTGGAGTACCACTGACCAATGCCGACTTCCTTGAGGCCGTGCACTTTCCTGGGATAATAAGTCTTCTTGGCCGACGAGTTTCCCTGATGACCTGGTTACGCGTGTGTGTATGTGAGTGTAATAATAATAATAATAATAATAATAATAATAATAATAATAATATAATAATAATAATAATAATAATAATAATAATAATTAACGGTTTATTGAAGAGCATAGCAGCTAGAGGCTGAAAATATACAGTTACATAATTGGGAATGGGTTTCGATTTACAAATAATATACAAGTAACATAAATGATACAAATAAGATATATAATAACGAGATGGGGAAAAGCTCAACACAGGGCATTTCAACATAGTGACAGTGCAAAAGTAGGATTTACTGGGAGTGAATACACTGGTTTATTACAATTATTGATATTTTACAATGGTTGGGACTGGGCTGTTCTTAAGCGATCAGTTCAGTACGTATGGGCTCGATGCGGTTGTGGTGTCGAACAGCAATTCTCGGGCTAGGGATCTCAGGTGGTAGTAGGGCCGGTGTCGAGGATGGTGCGGAGCTTCTACCAAATTTGCAGATGAGGTCGTGGTGATGGTCAGTGAAAGTCGAAAGGGTCAGTGTGTTGAGCGCTTCTTGATATATGGAGTAGGAAGGGAGAATAATCTTGCATGCCCTCCCTTTTGGTGATTACGTTGTGGCATTTGGGAGAAGACCAGGTAGGGAGGCATAGGTGAGCTTGAGGAAGTATGAATGTTAAACACTGAGGAGCTCGGGTGCAGGAACTCCGAGGGACTTGAGTCGGCGGAGAGTGGAGACGGAAACTGGAGATGTGTGTGTGTGTGTGTGTGTGTGTGTGTAAACAATAACATAGTGTGTGATTTAAGACAATCTTTGGCTCATCTATGGTTCTTAGATCTGTGATGGAAGTTATCTGTCAGTGTGTTAGAAAGTTGCACCACTAAAGTGTTGACGTGTCCCAGGTGGTCACATTTCAGTATTGTTTACATTAAGATATCGACAAAAGCACTATTGGAGAAAGTCTTAGAAGGTCTGAAGCTTGGGTGTACTGACCTGCTTCTGACAGTTCCTTTGTGAGTCTCACAACAACTCTCACTTGGTTTCTGTCGCTTTGTCAAGTGCAGAATTGGTTATCAATTTGTTAAACTCTTTCAATTTATTTGAGTTTGTTCCCACTGACTGTAGTTGACTTCCATGAACAGTTTCAACAAGGGTTTGTGATCAGATTTATAACTCGATACACTTTGGTCAACTTTGTTTCCTCCGATATAGAAGCATCTTGAACACTGTTTATCTTAACGCTTACAACTTTAATACCTGTGTCACCCACTATATCTCCTTTGTTTAACTAAGCACAAACTCCGGCATCTTACCTGTTTGTGTCAACACGTTGTACATTGTATCATTCTGTACAGATATCCTCATGTGACCACGACTCTCAGATGGAGAAGACGGCGGCCCTGTAGTTTTAGCTAGAATTCCTACATCACTGACCTTAAGTTTATGTGTACAAGATGCCGACCGCTGCCTCTGGAACACTGAACTCGTCCAAGTTACTGTCTGGTGGTGTGATTATCGGTGCTATAGTGGAGTAGATTGTTGAACGTTTACATATATTACACACAGAGTTTAGAATTGCGCCACTAGTCACACTTATGTTCCTCCTTGGTTACTAGTGTGTGCGTCTATCATGCTGCCACACGTTACTGCTTATAGCTCGGCTCCGGTTATTCGTTCCTTTTGTACAGTAAACACAGTCGTCCTTTAGACGGTTTTGTTATCTGTAAGTTGAGGTCCTGTTGACGGGTGGCTGCTGACGGGTGGCCGCTGACGGGTGGCTGTTGACGGGTGGCTGTTGACGGGTGGCTACTGACAGGTGGCTGCTGACGGATTACGGGTGACGAATGGCTACTGACGGGTTGCTGCTGACGGATGACGAGTGGCTGCTGACGGTTAAGGGCGGCTGCTGACGGGTGACAGGTGGTTACTATAGTTCACCTTCTGATGCTGGTAATAGTGTGGAGGGTGACGTAAAATTGAAGAATCCCCACATAAATTCATTCTACATTTTTGTTTATTTTTTCCAGGTGAGGAAGTTTGTATCGTTTATGATCAAATGTGGTGAGGTGTACAGTACGGGTAACTGCTAATACTGAGCGGTCGTTAATGTAGATGATTTTGGTGTTCATTATATTATCAAACTTGCTGAAACTTACTTTACTATCTTTAACACTTAGATATTTCACATTAAGTATATTGATTATATTTATTCATGTAATTCTGTATAATATGAATTGATGGTGATCGTCTTATGGTTAAATCTGTTTACAGTCGCCCATCTTGTAAGAACACTCAGTCACTTCCTGTTAACTTATCGTGATTACTGTAAGGTCTGTATCTGTCACATGTCTGTCCTCTGTGTCCGTCCCCAGTCAGCAGGGTTACGTTAGGTTACTGGGGACCTCAGGTATTAAACATTAATTTCATTGTTATTTACTCTAACGATTTTGTTAGGTTAATAATAGTGTATTTCAGTATTTGTTATATGTCACAAACCAAAACCGGAATATTAACAACTTAACATAAATATCATAACTTTACCTACATCTTGTGAGAGCAGCTGCTCCACACAGACTCTGACTATGGTTTCATCACGGCGTTAGTCTCCAGCAATTTCTGTACTGTCATCAGTAAATTATTTTATAAGAGTTAATTTAACGAACATACTGTAATTTAACCTTGTATCTAACACTGGTTTATGTTTTACAGGTTAAAACTTGAGCGCAGGACAAATGATGATATACAGACAAGAGTCCCTGGTAAGTACTTAGTCTTCTTTATCTTGTATCAGTTGGTTAAGTTAGGTTAGGTTACACTGGGATGAAGTTATGAATATATACTTCCAAAATTAGGATTTGTTTCATGTGTTGAAAAGTTGGTAAAAGTTCACCAAGACCAAGTTTAAACATCGTCTGAAATAAACATACAGTTAATGAGGTTTACGGTGGGAGTTAAAGTTATCGTTGATGATTTTATAAAGTGGGGACTAACTTAACCTAACCTGATTCAACCTAACTTAACCTAACCTAACTTTACTAACTTGACTTGAGTTGAACTGACCTGACGATGACCTGACTTGACATTGACCTGACCTAACCTAACCTAACCTATCCTAACTGGTCCTTGTGGTGAAGAGAAAAGTTACTAGGTGTAGTGAACAAAAGTTAACCAACCTTTTCCCCGACGATAGACCAACACAGCCATACTATAGCAGCAACACAAAGCAGTGTAGCCAGGTGAAAGCGACTCATTACACTATAACACGAGATGAGAGGTGAGGGGTGAGGGGAGGGAGAAACTGTGGGGGTGGGAGGGAGGGAACTGTAAAATGGGAGGAGGGAACTGTGGGGTATGGGAGGGAGGGAACTGTGGGGGTATGGGAGGGAGGGAACTATAGGGTGTGGGAAGGGAGGGAACTGTGGGGGGGGAGGAGGGAACTGTGGGGTATGGGAGGGAGGGAACTGGGGGTGTGGGAGGGGAGGAACTGGGGGGGTATGGGAGGAGGGAACTATAGGGTGTGGGAAGGGAGGGAACTGTGGGGGGTGGAGGAGGGAACTGTGGGGGTATGGGAGGGAGGAACTGTGGGGGTATGGAGGGAGGGAACTGTGGGGGTATGGGAGGGAGGGAACTAGGGGTGTGGGAAGGAGGGAATGGGGGGGTGGGAGGGAGGGAACTGTGGGGGTATGGGAGGGAGGGAACTGTGGTGGGAGGGAATCTGGGGGTATGGGAGGAGGAACTATAGGGGTGTGGGAAGGAGGGAATCAGGAGGGGTGGGTGAGGAGGGAACTGTGGGGTGTGGGTGAACTGATGGGATGAGGAGTGATAAGAGAGAGAGAGAGGAGAGAGAGAGAGAGAGAGAGAGAGAGAGAGAGAGAGAGAGAGAGAGAGAGAGAGAGAACACTAATGAGAACAAGTCAAACGAGGCGAGATTCTCATAATGTGGGAGAGGAGAGGGCAGGAGAAGTCTCATTAGTAACAGGTTCTCTCTCTCCCTTCCCTTCCTTCAAATTTTCCCCTTCTCACTTTAACGTTCTTCCCACTCATCCTCCTGCCCATTCATCAACCTTCCCACTCATCCTCCTTCCCACTCATCCCCCTTCCCACTCATCCTCCTTCTATAATCATCCTCCTTCAAACTCATCCACATTCCCACTCATCTTCCTTCCCACTCATCCTCCTTCCCATTCATCATCCTTCCCCACCATCCTCCTTCCCACCTCATCCTCCTTCCCACTCATCCTCCTTCCCATTCATCATCCTTCCCCACTCATCCTCCTTCCCACCCACCCTCTTTCCCCACTCTCATCCTTCTTCCCCTCGTCCTCCTTCTCACCATCCTCCCTCCCACTCTCACCATCCTTCCCACTCATCCTCCCTCCTACTCAACCTCCTTCCCACTCATCCTCCTTCCCACTCATCCTCCTTCCCAATCATCCTCATTTCAACTCATCCTCTTCCCACTCATCCTCTTTCCCACTCATCATCCTTTGCACTCATCATCCTTCCCACTTATAATCCTTCCCACTCATCATCCTTCCCACTCATCCTCCTTTCCATTTATCCTCCTTCCCACTCATCCTCCTTCCCACTCATCATCCTTCCCATCATCATCCTTCCCACTTATCCTCCTTCCCCTCATCCTTCCCACCTTATCCTCCTTCCCACTCATCATCCTTTCCCACTCATCCTCCTTCCCACTCATCCTCCTTCCCACTCATCCTCCTTCCCCCTCATCCTCCTTCCTCCCACTCATCCTCCTTTCCACTCATCCTCCTTCCCACTCATCATCTTTCCTACTCATCATCCTTCCCACTTATCCTCCTTCCCACTCCATCATCCTCCGACTCATCCTCCTTCCCACTCATCCTCCTTCCCACTCATCCTCCTTCCCACTCATCCTCCTTCCTACCCATCCTCCTTCCCACCATCCTCCTTCCCACTCATCATCTTTCCAACTCATCCTCCTTCCCACTCATCCTCCTTCATCCCTCCTTCCCACTCATCCTCCCCACTCATCCTCTTTCCCATTCATCTTTCTTCTCACTCATCCTCCTTCCCACTCACCCCTCCTTCCCCACTCATCCTCCTTCCCACTCATCCTCCTTCCCCACTCATACTCATTCCCCACTCATCCTCCATCTCACCATCCTCCTTCCCACTCATCCTCCCTCCCACTCATCATCCTTCCCACTCATCCCTTCTTTCCACTCATCCTCCTTCCCACCTCATCCTCCTTCCCCACTCATCCTCCTACCCACTCATCCTCCTTCCCACTCATCCTCCCTCCCCACCATCCTCCTCCCACTCATCCTCCTTCCCCACTCCTCCTCCTTCCCACTCATCCTCCTCCCACCTCCATCCTCCTTACACCGTCCTCCTTCCCACTCATCCTCCCTCCTCCCTCATCCTCCTTCCCACTCATCCTCATTCCCACTCATCCTCCGTCTCACTCATCCTCCTTCCCCACTCATCCTCCTCCCACTCATCCTCCTTCCCACTCATCATCCTTCCCATTCAACCTTTTCCCCTCATCTTCCTTCCCACTCATCCTCCCTCCCCACTCACCTCCTCCTTCCACTATCCTCCCTGCCACCATCCTCCTCCCCACCTCATCCTCCTCCCAATCATCCTCCTTCCCACCATCCTCTCCCTCCCACTCATCCTCCCTCCCACTCATCCTCCCACTCTCATCCTCCCTCCCACTCATCCTCCTTCCCACTCATCCTCCATCTCACTCATCATCCTTCCCACTATCCTCCCTCCCATTCATCCTCCTTTCCACTCATCCTCCGTCCTACTCATCCTCCTTCCCACTCATCCTCCGTCTCACTCATTCTCCTTCCCACTCATCCTCCGTCTCACTCATCCTCCTTCCCACTCATCATCTCTCCCATGATGTAACAACTCATCACTTTATGACGTCATCATTTTCTCCTTATCTCCCAAACTTCTAGACAATATTTTTTAATCTTCCGCTGGCTGGCTTATGACCCGTGACACAAGCTTCATGACCCGTGACACAAGTTCATGACCCGTGATACAGCTTCATGACCCTGACACAAGCTTCATGACCCGTGATACAGCTTCATGACCCGTGACACAAGCTTCATGACCCGTGATAAGTTCATGACCCGTGATACAAGCTTTAAAGTCTTCTATGACCTAGATTCAGATACAAGCGATCACACCCGTGATATATTCATGACCTTATGTTTTTGAATTCGATTCCTGATGGAAAGCCATGAGACCGTGGATAAGCTCATACACACATATTTTCATGACTGTGACAAAAGCTTCATGACCCATGACACAGGCTTAGACCCGTGATACAGGCTTCATGACCCGTGACAGACTTCATGACCCGGTGACACAGGTTTATGACCCGTGACACAGGCTTCATGGCCTGCGACACAGGCTTCATGACCCGTGACAACTTCATGACCCGTGACACAAGCTTCATAGCCCGTGATAAGCTTCCTGACCCGTGACACAGGCTTCATGACCCGTGACACAAGCTTCATGACCCGTGACACAAGCTTCATAGCCCGTGATACAAGCTTCCTGACCCGTGACACAGGCTTCATGACCCTGACACAAGCTTCATGACCCGTGACACAAGCTTGTGACCCGTGATAAGCCATGACCTCGTCACACAGGCTTCATGACCTGACATAGGCTTTATGACCTGTGACAGACTTCATGACCCTGACACAGGCTTCATGACCCATGACATAGGCTTCATGGCCTGCGACACAGGCTTCATGACCCGTGACACAGGCTTCATGGCCTGCGACACAGGCTTCATGACCCGTGACACAGGCTTCATGGCCCGTGACAAAATCTTCATGACCCGTGACATAGGCTTTATGGCCTGCGACACAGGCTTCATGACCCGTGACACAGGCTTTATGACCCGTGACAAAAGCTTCATGACCCGTGACATAGGCTTTATGACCCGTGACACAAGCCTCATGATCCCCTGACACAGGCTTCATGACCTGTGACACAGGCTTCATGCCCCATGACAGCCAATAGTTCCTCGTGTGTGTAGGTATAGTGAGTAGTTCCTCGTGTGTGTAGGTACAGCCAATAGTTCCTCGTGTGTGTAGGTACCGCCAGTAGTTCCTCGTGTGTGTAGGTACAGCCAATAGTGTCTAGTGCGTGTAGGTACAGCCAGTAGTTCCTCGTTTTGTGTAGGTACAGCCAGTAGTTCCTCGTGTGTGTAGGTGCAGCCATTAGTTCCTCGTGTGTGTAGATACAGCCATTACTTCCTCGTGTGTGTAGGTGCAGCCTGTAGTTCCTCGTGTGTGCAGGTACAGCCAGTAGTTCCTCGTGTGGGTAGATACAGCCAGTAGGGTCTCGTGTGTCTAGGTGCAGCCAGTAGTTCCTCGTGTGTGCAGGTAACTCACAGTCAATACACCCAGAGCCAGTAAGAAGGTTGAAGTTATACCATAAGTAAGCGAGGACTCCAAGAACCTGAGGGGCTTAACTGGACAAAAATCAATATATTTAGGTCAACAGTGGAACACAATTCACGAGATTGGCAGTTACCTTAAAAGAGGATTAGGTAGCTACTGATAGTTACCTCCTCCTCCCCCGATCACAGTATTATGTAAAACTTCCACTTATATCCAAATATCCATAACTGATCCTCCAGAGAAGGAAAAACATTATGGATGTGTGAATTTATTCTCTTTGTGTTGTTAGGTTGTGAGGATCAGCCATTAATATATAAACCTGTATTGAATGATAACAGAATCTCCCAACAATAATGGTGACCCCGAGGTGTTCATATACTGTACATAAGTGTGAGTTGTGAGTTATCCCTAAAATTAACCACGATAGGTTAGGTTAGGTTACCTGACGGCCTCATCGATTACAAGTAATTACTGAACATTTTAGAGGTTACGTTATCGCTCGTGAGGTAATGAGGCCAGTTGGTAAAGAGGAATACAACAGAGAACAGTAGGTCTTAAACCCTCAATCACACAAATTATGCAGAACTCTTTAAAGATAAACGAATACTCTAAATCTTGGGAGGCGGTGCGGGACTGTGACGAAACTGGTGTAGAATATTACCGAGTTCTGTGATGTTGCTGATCATCATGGAATATCTTGTAAGAAATTAGTTATGTTTTTTCCATTCACGTTATCTGTTAAGAAACACAGTGATCCATTATGAGATAGAGATAAATATCACTGATTCCCTCCTGACGGCGCTCTCTCAACCATTAAGAGTCGAGTGGCTCCGTCAGCACACAGTGGCCGTCCATTTGTTATTCATTACGTCGAATGTTTCCTAGAGAATTCACTCCCTGTATTTTCACTCCTGTATTTTCTCACCTGGTAGTTTCATTCATCATGTATTTCACTCCTGGTAAATTCCAGGGCTGCCACCGGTCAGGGAAAGTCAGGGAATTTTATGGCAGGTCAGGGAAAAATGGTTTTGAAATGGTTAAGGAAAGGTCAGGGAGTTCCACATTTATTTATTTATTTATTTATTTATTATGGGGTCAGTGGGTCAGTGACCTGTGCCCCCCCGGGCACAGGTCACTGACCCACATTGGGGCCTGGGGGGCGAAAATGTAATAATAATAATAATAATAATAATAATAATAATAATAATAATAATAATAATAATAATAATAATAATAATAATAATAATAATTCATAGTAAATAAAATTTATAATACAAAATATTCAATTAGAAATAGCAAAATAATAATGATAACAACAATAATAATAACACTACTACTACTACTACTACAGAAAAGAAAAACGTGGCCTCCAGCCTCCCCCAATAGCCACACCTTCGCCATCATTTAATTACCTTAATATTAAATATCCTAATACATATGTAGCTATCCTATCTGTGTTAAATTAGTTGAGCCGCAGATCTATGCGACATTCAGTGACAGTAGCCTCATAGTCAATATCTGCAGCAGTTGTTGGAGTTGGGGCAGAAGCTCTCTTTCCCCTGAGGCAGAGCAAAGCCGACCGAAGGAGAGAGAAAGACAGTCGACATCTCATCCAGGCTGTAACGAAACTTCTGGGCTGCTGCTTCTATTCGGAGATCACCTCCGCGAGTCTGGCGTAGAAGCATCTTGCACTTGGTCCCATCCCACCAGAGGTTGTGAACACTAGAGGAGTGAAGTTGCCTTGATCAACGTTTTGAATTCTCTCCCCATATGCCCTTCTCTTGTCGTTCTCGTTCCTCCTGTGTGCAGCATCCAGAGCTAGGTTACGGTGACATGCGGCCATGGGATCAAAAATCCTGATGTCGAAGAAAGCTCGCTGTCCTCGCGTCCAGAATCCTCGAGCACTGACGTCAACACGGGCTTCGTTAGATGTGTTTGAAGTCCTATGTTGGAAGATCTCACCATCCAATGGAAGGAGGGTCGGTTCTACCATGACATCCCGGCAGATTTCCTTCAACATATTTGCTGTAAGGTCCCTTACTTCGTCATGCCTCATGCATATGAAGCCCCCTTTCTTGCACACCATGGCTTGATCGCCGTCGTAGGAAGAGCCACACACGCATTGGGAGGGCAAACCTTCTACTGGTTTGTTAAGACTGAAACCATTTGCCCTTATCGGTAACGTAGTTAACCAGTTCGAGTCGCCCACCTCCTGTGCTATAGCTACTTTTTTTTTCAAATTTTCTGGAACCTGCAGCAACAGTTGCTGCAACTTTTCATTTTGGCAGTGCTGTCGGTCTGCCGTAATGGACCTACGAATCTCCTTTACTTCACTGGTCTCGACCTTCCCTGTTGCGTTCTGGGCTATTATGTGGTCCGTGAGGGCTGCCGCGAGCTTAAGTGAATTTTGATGTTCGGTGGCTGCAATCTCCTCTGGATTGGTTAGTCCCATCCCTCCCAGTCTTGATGGAAGTGCCAGAAGTGCTCTTTCTGCTGGGGTTAAGTGAGTGTGTTTCACTAATTTGGGAATGAACTTGACACTGATAGCTTCTTCCAGAGGGTGGAGGAGGGGTCCGATATTAGGGATAGTACGCATCAGCTAGTTCCAACGATGCTTGACTCCATGGGTGAATGCAGCGAAAGCCGCATGTGGCTCTGTGTAAGCAATCTCAGACAGAGCTTGGATTTCACTAACCCACTCATTCACCTTTCCCGCTGCGTACTCGGTCTTGAAGTCCGTAGTGCCAATTACTGCGCCTAGATGTCTTTGGCCGTCCTTAGTTATTTTGACCTCACTTCACGATGAGGAAGGACTTGCTGGCGTTTGGGTGGTACCCAATTTGTGGACCTCGCGATGTTACCAAGTCCCACCACTTTTTGATGCCCTCCACTTTTCCTGCTCCTGTAAGGTCATCAGCATATGCCACTTGTTTGACCCCAGTTGTTTCATATTTTATTTCTTGTTCGAGCACTGATAGGCCTATTGCATACATTGCCATTGCAACAGGGTCCCCCTGTGTTGTTCCCTCGGTTGACTGTAAGATGGTATCACCTCTTAGGGACTTGTTGTTTACTATATAAAGGTCTGATGGATTCCTATAGGAGTTTTCAACGTACATTGCAAAGCTTGGACACTTGATCTTGATGTTGTGCAGTGCGGCCTTGCGGTTAAGTATGTTGAATGCGTTTGAAGCGTCGACCAGGAGAACGGCCTCACAATCACGTTGCTCAAATATCGTTCTCATGGCGTGAATGACAGCTTCCCCTCCAGCTTGTTGGCCGGCACAAACTTGCAGGTTCCCTGCTGCTGCCCTGACATCGTCCTTTACCACCTCCATTATGCATTTTCCGATGATTCGCCTCAGCACTTCCCCCACTCCTATTGGCCTACATCCTGGATTCTTATCCAGGGGAATGAGGCGGCAGGCCGTCAGAGCATGGAGGTGTTGGCAGCACGAGGATGCCAGCTTTCTTGCAAGGACGGCAATGGCCGTGCAGAGATCACTTGCTGCGGGGCCAATCTTGTTAGTGCTGAGGATGACTCTCCATCCGTTTGCATCCAGACCTGAAGGGCCGGCACCTCCCTGAGTCTTCAGTGCCTTTTTCCACACCATCCCTCCTGTTATTTTCTCGAACAGGACAGCATTTGGTGGGATATAGGCACCCTGAAACCTGATGCCTTCGTCATCACTTGCAGAGGGATGTTTTTCTTTCAGTTGTTTTAATGTCTCTGTTTATTGGCAGGACCCCACCGGTGGATTCCTCTGTGAGAGATCTTACCGCCAAAGACACTTTTCCCACACGCATTTTGTTTCCAAACTTCCTTGCAGCATCATCAGTGTTTTGCTTTCCGTCTCCTGCAGATTTTAGTCTCTTTTGCAGTGTTCTTGCTTTACATAGGAGATCATCAAGGGCCCTCTTCTGCCACAGTGTCAGTCTTCTCTTCATTGCTGCCGCATTTTCTTTGTGCTTAGTCTTTGTGTGTGTTCTCTGAGAGAATAGATGTGGTATTATTGCCAGTATATGAAGAGCTAATGGGGCAAGGAGGCGGTCTTGAGTGTACTCAGTTATGAGACTAATCATCTCCCGAATCATTTCTTTGGTGGCCGCACACTCAGGTGATTCAAACAGGTTTGCTGGCGACCACCTGACAATTTCTGAGTATGTTTTTTTAACCCATATGTCTGCATTTTCCATCGACATGCCATTCCACTGTGGTGGCTGTCTCTCATTCACCTCGTGGACATCAGCTACTATTGGAGCAGCGTTTATTGGTACTACATTTTCAGGTTGAGTAGACTCACTGCTATCGTTTAGGACAGGGGTCACCAAACTACGGCCCGCGGGCCGGATCCCAAGTCCTTCCACGGCTCGTGGTAGCTCCGCCTACGCTCTGACGTTACCAGAGCTTTCGTTCTGGCTTGCAAGTATTGAACAGAATGATTATGCGGCCCGCGCTCGTCATTCTTTCAGTTATCCGGCCCACTGTGAAAAAAGTTTGGTGACCCCTGGTTTAGGATATCGGCGGGCTGCTGGGTCCCGGCGATATCCAATGTGGCCTCCTGTGACAGCTCCCTGCCATGAAGGTTATAAGGGTTGCGGCAATTGTTTCCCTTTATGCAAGCCACACATGGTCGGTTGTTTCTCACACAAACACAGCTAGTGCATTTTTGGTACTGGTTAGAACAGACACAACAACGTCTGTCACCCGGCATAATGATCTGCACCTTGGGCGGCAGTTACGTCCGCCTCCTAACATATGATTTGGTCCCAGGCACAAGATAATACTGGTTCTTATGAGGGAAGGGCGGAGAGGTGACAGGCTGGACTGCTGTGTCAAGGTAGTAAGGGCATACGTGCGCGCTTGGGGGTGTGGGCTACCCCCCCTAATGGCGACCATCCATACATCAGAATGATACACTATGGACAAGAGTGTGTCACACCAAGCACTTGTTTATATATCCTTGGCACATATAAACACTATTTACATGGTCTCACTGGTGTAATATCAGTTATGTATACTCACTTGGTTCGTCGAGACCCTACTGTACATTAGGTGTCCGTTACTATGGTGGGGAGGCGACCGCATGGGCAGCACTCTCGGCCCCATAGGGGCGAAAGTCTCGAGACCACCCCTGTCAAATTAGGCCTATCGACACTGACCTTGGCTCCGAGCCTCCTCATTATCCCACCACCGACCCAGCACAGCCAGGTCACCACTCGCTTGGTGATCGCCGGTGAACACACGGAATATTTACAATTTATGCCGTAAGGGATGAGAAGAAACCTTGGATGGCAATGCTTAGGGTGACATCCGATATTCACCGAAACATTGTTAAATTCCCGCTCCAACACAGCGAGTATGTCCCCACCAATAACCCTTTAGATCAGGGAGGACGTTCCACACACCCACGCCACGCCACGCTACTACTACTACTACTTTAAAACTTGGCCTCCAGCCTCCCCCAACAGCCACACCTTCGCCACCATTTAATTACCTTAATAGTAAATATCCTAATACATATGCAGCTATCCTATCTGTGTTAAATTAGTTGAGCCGCAGATCTATGCGGCATTCAGTGACAGTAGCCTCATAGTCAATATCTGCAGCAGTTGTCGGAGTTGGGGCAGAAGCTCTCTTTCCCCTGAGGCAGAGCAAAGCCGACCGAAGGAGAGAGAAAGACAGTCGACATCTCATCCAGGCTGTAACATAACTTCTGGGCTGCTGCTTCTGTTCGGAGATCACCTCCGCGAGTCTGGCGTAAAAACATCTTGCACTTGGTCCCATCCCACCAGAGGTTGTGAACACTAGAGGAGTGAAGCTGCCTTGATCAACGTTTTGAATTCTCTCCCCATATGCCCTTCTCTTGTCGTTCTCGTTCCTCCTATGTGCAGCATCGAGAGCTAGGTTACGGTGACATGCGGCCATGGGATCAAAAATCCTGATGTCGAAGAAAGCTCGCTGTCCCCGCGTCCAGAATCCTCGAGCACTGACGTCCACACGGGCTTCGTTAGATGTGTTTGAAGTCCTGTGTTCCCTTACCTCGTCATGCCTCATGCATATGAAGCCCCCTTTCTTGCACACCATGGCGTGATCGCCATCATAGGAAGAGCCACACACGCATTGGGAGGGCAAACCTTCTACTGGCCGACCGTACTACTACTACTACTACTACTACTACTACTACTACTACTACTACTACTACTACTACTACTACTACTACTACTACTACTACTACTACTACTAATAATAATAATAATAATAATAATAATAATAATAATAATATTAATAATAATGAAAAAAAGGATCAATAGTGAGGAACAATATATATATATATATATATATGTTGTTTTGTCAATAGTAAGAGAAATAATAGAGACCGTGCAATTGTGTGTAAACAATTTAACAGTTTTTTTTTTTTTTTTTTTTTACGGGAATTAGCCCACCCGGGCACAGGTCAAACGACCCACAACGGAGCCTGGGGGGCGAAAAAAAAAGAACGGAAAGAAATTGTAAATATAGAAAAAAAAGGTTATACTGTATTAATCTACACCACGAAGATGCCGGAAAACCAGCTTTTTAAAGTGAGCCAGATTGTAAGAGCATGGAAACACAAAAGAAGGCAGAGCATTCCACAGTTTGGCTGTGTGAGGAAAGGAGTTACTATAACGGGTTATTCTCGTGTGACCGACATCCACAGAGAAACGGTGGGCACCGCGGGCAAGACGTGTGTTACGAACCCACGGCCTTGCCGGCGGTACACAGGATGCCAAATCCACCGAACATTGCCCGTTAAAGTACCTGTAAAAGAGAGAGAGAGTGAAGCAACATTGCGGCGAAAAGAAAGGGAAGAGAGATTGTCGACTAAAGGAGGAGAGTTAATAAGACGAAATGCCTTTGATTCCACCCTATCTAGTAGTTGGACAGAAGAAGAGCCACCCCAGATATGAGAGCAGTACTCCAAGCTAGGACGAATGAATCCCTTATATACTTGGAGCAACTGCTCAGGAGTGAAGTAGCTGTGGCATCTGTACAGCATTCCCAACTTTCGGGAGGCAGCTTTAGTTATACTAAGGATGTGTGATTTCCAGGACATATTGGAGGAAATGGTGAGGCCTAACACATTTATTTCAGAATTTGGGAGGATGATAGCGTCCTGAATTGTAATTGGTGGGAGATCGTCTAATTTACAAAGTGTATTTGGTAAATATTGAGTTTTATTACTTTTGAACTTCACCAAGTTTCTACCTCCCCATTCAGAGATGCTGCACAGATCCGCGTTGATAAAAGTAATGATATCAGTTCTAGAAACAGATCTAGTTTGAGAATTAGGAGGAAGGGGAAAATGTGAGGAAGAGTGAAGAATAGAATCATCAGCGTAAGAATGGATAGAATTAGTTGTAGTGTGAAGTAAATCATTGATAAAAAGAAGGAAGAGAGTTGGTGAAAGAACGAGCCCTGTGGGACGCCACTCATGGTAGAGAAAGAGCTAGAAATCGATCCCTCGACAACAACTGCCATGGATCGGTTCTCAAGGAAGCTAGAGATGAGAAAACAAAGTGGGGGAGAGGAACCAAAAGAGGGAAGTTTAGATAGCAAAGACTTGTGCCATACCCTGTCAAATGCTTTGGAGATGTCGAGAGCCACGACAAAAGTTCCCCATAATCCCTAAGAGAGGATGACCAAAGATGGGTGCAATAGGAGAGCAGATCACCAGTAGATCTCGCCTGGCGAAAGCCATACTGGTGATCCGACAAAAGAGAAAGGCGTTCAAGGTGACTGAGAAAATGGGAGTTCAAAATAGTTTTGAAAATCTTAGACAGGGATGAAGTTTGGGCAATGGGGCGATAGTTAGAGGGATTAGAATGGTCACCCTTCTTCGGGATGGGCTGAACCAAGGCATGCTTCCAAGAAGAAGGAAAAGTTTGGTTTTTGAGGCAAAGGCGAAAGAGGCGAGCAAGCACAGGGGCCAGGGCTTCAGCACACTCCCTCAGAACACGAGAGGGTATTCCGTCCGGTCCATGCGCCTTACTCACATCCAACCTGGATAACACACCGGCAACCCTGCGAGTGGAGATTATAGGAAAGTGCATAGGTTCAGTAGGAGGTGCAGGGGTAGGAGGGATAGAGTGGGAATCGTCTAAGGTGGAATTAGAGGAGAATAAGGTGCCAAAGAGGTTGGCTTTGTCAGGTGAAGAGTTGGCTATAGAGTTACTGGAACGGAAGAGGGGAGGAAAAGAAGTTGTTACAGATGTTTTTTGTTAAGGACCAGAAGGATTTACTAGAGGAAGAATTAGTCAGGACAGCGGTCATTCTTTTAATAAAATTCCGCTTGGCCCTACGAAGAATAGCCTTACAACGATTCCTAGAAGTAATGAAAGAGGTGTGGGTAATAGGAGAAGGAGATAGTTTCATAGCTCGATATGCCCTATCTCTCACCCTGCAAGCAAGAGAGCAGGAGCGATCAAACCATGATTGTGAAAGTTTTGGTAGGAGATGGGATAAATGCACTCATACCACCTTGTATAACCCCAGCAATGCTGTCAGCACATACCGAGGCATCCCGAGTGGAAAAGCAACATTTATCCCAAGGAAAGTCGGTGAAGAATTCTCGCAAGGATTGCCAGCTTGCCCTCCGATAGTGCCATAGTTGACGTTTAGAGGGGGTGAGGTAGGTTGTCGTGCCCAGTTTGATTTAATAAAAATATGGTTGTGATCAGAAGACCCTAAGGGGGCAAAAATTGAGTATGAATAGTGTGAGGGGTTAGAGGTAGAACAAAGATCAAGAATGTTAGCAAGTTGATCGTATCGACCAGGAACGCGTGTAGGGTGTTTGATTATTTGTTCCAAATCATTAAGTAAGGAAAAAGAGAGTACCTCAGCTCCACATGGTTCATCCCTTGCAGAGCCAAGCCACTCTCTGTGATGTACATTGAAATCCCCTAGGTAGAGGATCTCGGTGTTGGGGGTGTGTGGATAGTAACGACTCATGGCAAGAAGTGAGATAGTCAAAGAGTTCGAAATAGTTGGTAGAGTTGGGAGAACAGTATAGGAAACAAAGAAAAATAGTCACAGTAGGTAGAGATATTTTGAGCCAGATGACATCATAAAGGGGAGATTCAAGATCCGTGAGTCGGGCTATAGGTGTACGTGTGTTGCAGTAGGCGCATACACCTACCTTAGAACGGAAGTAGGTATAAAGGTTGTAGTTAGAGACTTGAAAAGGTTTGGGTGAAGCTGCTTTGGTCAGTTGAAGTTCGGAGAGTAGTAAGAGGTCGGGGGAAGAGGTTGATAGATGGTGCTCCACAGAAGAAAAATTGGATCTCCTGCCGCGAATGTTGGAAAAATGAAGTGTGAAAAAAGTCGATCCTCCAGCAACCGCGGTGGCGTCAGTTGAGGCCCCAGTAGCTTGATGATGATCAGGTCGGCCCTGGGGTCCACAACCTTCCCGACAGTGGGACCCATCTGAGAAGGCCCCGCTTCAGTATTAATATCAACTGACATAGGAGAATAAAATAGAATGAATAAAACAGACCAAGAATGAGTACGGTTTTATTTGTGGTGTTGTCAATAGTAAGAGAAACAGTTGACAACATTTAACTGAAGGTGACGTGACAACAGTGACGGATATGGACGATATACTGAGATGTTGCAGTGAGTTTATAAGACCTTATGTGAACAGAAATATGAGGAAGAGAGTTAATGGTGGCCCAGGTAAATCTACAGTAGACTAAAAAAACGAGAAGAAACAGAAGCGTAAATGGTAAAATATATTTGAAACTTTAATTGGGGAGGTTACGTGACTTAACACAAAAATAACGAAAAAAAATCGGCACTTTTCAAGGCTAATGCATCACGTAAATGGTCCGACTTTGGTCCGTGGTAATTAAAGGTGTTTTGGGAGATGAAGGTCAGTGGTCACAATTGTTTAGTTATAGGTCAGTGGTCACAATTGTTGGACTACAGGTCAGTGGTTACAATTGTTTAGTTACAGGTCAGTGGTCACAATTGTTTAGTTACAGGTCAGTGGTCACAATTGCTGAGTTACAGGTCAGTGGTAACAATTGTTGAGCTTCAGGTCAGTGGTCACAATTGTTTATTTACAGGTCAGTGGTCACAATTGTTTAGCTACAGGTCAGTGGTCACTATTGTTTAGCTACAGGTCAGTGGTCACTATTGTTTAGCTACAGGTCAGTGGTCACTATTGTTTAGCTACAGGTCAGTCGTCACTTTTGTTCAGCTACAGGTCAGTGGTCACAATTGTTTAGTTGCAGGTCAGTGGTCACAACTGTTTAGTTACAGGTCAGTCGTCACTTTTGTTCAGCTACAGGTCAGTCGTCACTATTGTTTAGCTACAGGTCAGTCTTCACTTTTGTTCAGCTCCAGGTCAGTGGTCACATTTGGCATCACTCGTTTTAGAGAAAATGTCAAAGAAAAATATTGCTAATTAATGAATGCGGATCACAGCACTGGAAAATTGTCAGTGTAGGTTTGTGAGTGAGTTACTCATTGGTGTTGTGACCATTATGACTTGTTGTACTTCACTGTGTCAAGTTACACCAAGGAGCTGCACTGATCCTTGTTGAGGGATGGAAGTATCCACTATCTCTTGTGTTACTCTTGATAGAATTTTGGTTTATAAATAAATAAAGTTGTATATAATTAGAGTAATTAAAGCAGAATTGTGGCCTCATTCATCGATGTTGTTTCACACAGGATGGTCCCTGGCTCAAGACATGACGGGTGATGCCAAGGCTTCCTCTACCACCAGGGCTTCCTCTACCACCAAGGCTTCCTCTACCAGCAAGGCTTTCTCTACCACCAGGCCAAGGTGAGCACTACTTCTGCTCTTAGTATGACTCGCTGAACAGGTGTCATTATTAATTTTTGGTGTTAACTAAAGACATCATTAGTATCATGGATGTTACTATTAGTCGAAGAGCACAATTGACAGCGAAGATTAAGTGAGATGGTCACCACCATTTTTTTTGTGGGGTAGAATTTTTTGGAGAGGTTTATTGTAATGCATAAATGCTTATCTAATAGGAAAGAAAGAAAAAATGTAGGAATGTGAAATATATAAAATTTTCCTTCATAATTTATGATCTCGCCATAAAACTCCCCCAGGAAGGCTGAAGGTCTGAACCACTAACGATGACAGACAACATGAACCTGCTGAACCAAACTTGATCATCTAGTGCTTTGGTGATTTGGTTGGTTAAGTTGGTTTCTGTCACCAATGGCCGTAGCCCCACAAACTGTTGCTGTTTTATAAACACACTTGTAAAGGCACTACTTTAGGTTCATAGTCATTATTTAATCCTCTCCCACCTGTCAATATATAATGCAGTATTAGTGGTGAGTTTCTTCTTAACCTTTACAAAAGTTAAAGTGGGTAAAGCAGGATGGAAGGTTAATGTGATTTTTATTTTCCAGGTAAGTGAAAGTTAACAGCTCCTCGAGGGACCGTAACACACCACAACACATCACACTTCAGGTATGTGCAGGTCAGTTTTATAGCTATATCAGATATTATTGTTTTTGTATTTGCTCGAGAGTCTTATGTCACCACTGAGTAAGTCACCGTTACCTCCCGTGTTGAAGATCAGGATTACGTTTTTTTTTTTTACGGGGATTAGCCCACCCGGGCACAGGTCGCTGACCCACATCGGGGCCTGGGGGCGAAAATGTAGTAGTAATACACCTACTACTACTACTACTATTAATAATAATAATAATAATAATAATAATGATAATAATAAAAATAATAATAATAATAATAAAGAACCATAAAGAAATACAAAGAAAAAATCATGAGTGAGAAACAATATATGTATGTTGTGTTGTCAATAATAAGAGAAACAATTGAGATCCTGCAATTGTGTGTAATTGAGGCAGAAAGTCAGATTAGCAACCTGGCACTTGGTAACAATTTTCGTGATGCCATATGGCAGCAGGGTCTACCATCAGACAGCACATTATCCTTCCAATATCTTCCCAGGCGGTAGTACTTCCCTGTTTGGTAGCTGCCTAATACCTACTACCTACTAGAGACTCGGGAAATTTTCTTGATCCGGTGATTTTCCAGATAGTAACTCAATCAACTTCCAGAACTTTGAATTCCTTTATGTCATTATTACATGATCTCTTAAGTTATATTCCATATCCATCATCAAGCATTTTCCTGTTTTTTTTTTGTTATTGCCAACGATCAGGTGCAGAGTGTATCACAATAATTTTTTCAGTGTACTTTTCGCAATACTGTATGGGACATAATCTGGATTCAGTCAGATGTTGATGATCCTTCCCGTTTCTGTGATTTATCCTTACTAAGACATTTCTCCTGCTTGTTGTGGTCTTCCTCTCTCATGCACCGTTAGTTATTGAACAAAATACTTTATTCCTACTTACATACTATGTTCTGCTTTTCAAGTAAAATATATCATGGTAAACTATGTGCTCTCTGGCAGGCACAAATTGTTCCTCAACATTGTCTTGTTCACCATAGGCTCTTCAGTTTTCAGGTCCACAACCAAAGATTAAAACTTAAAGTAAGCTTTTTTTAACTGGAATTTGGAAGTATGTGGCTGCAATCTCTTGAATATGTCGATTTTGTTTTCCGTCAATGAGCAGAAAACATAAACTTGTTGGTGGAAAATTATTGATATCACTCCTGGAGTGTTTATATTAAAGAAGTATCCTGGTAGACAAAGTCTTTTGAAGTTTTTAGATAGGTCGTAGCATTGTGGTGAATGGGGTCATGTGCATTTCAAGTGTAGTGCTATTGTATCATAGCATCTTCTCTGTGATTGGCTGAAGGGACCGTAAAGTTTTTGTAATGTGAACTCTGATTGGTTGACGGATATAGTCTTAGCCACTATTGTCTTCACTACGACAATCGTAAGTTCGGTTTCAACATGTGAACTTAAGTTTTCACTTCGCCTTTCACTTAAGATTTTGAGTTAAGTGAGCTATCACGGCAGACTTAAGTGAGACGTTAGTGCATCCGGGCCTTGGTCTTATAATTACAACAGGTAAGGTGCCACATGACATTGTTAGGGACCTGCCATGCTTTACCCTAAACAGATGATCTGTACAGCGAATTCTCCCTATATACCGCACACTTACTTTTACTTCACTACAAGTACTGTAACTTGCTAACACAACCAATGGCCCCTCAAGCCCACTCTCCCACCCGTCATCTAAGTATAAGAAGGCCAACATGAACTCTGCCGCTTCCCTGTTGTTCTCTGTAATGCTTCTGCGCTTCGCTTCACACAGAACATAAGGGGTGCACAATAAACTAGCCCCATGCTGCCTGAGAGTGAATAATATGAAAAATTAGAATTATATTGAGTCAGATGACCTGGGTGGATATTCTGGCTGGCAGTTATTTAAGGTGACCTACAGTACCTGGCAGCTCAGTGGTCCACCGTGTCAGGCAGCTCAGTGGTCCACCGTGTCAGGCAGCTCAGTGGTCCACCGTGTCAGGCAGCTCAGTGGTCCACCGTGTTAGGCAGCTCAGTGGTCCACCGTGTCAGGCAGCTCAGTGGTCCACCGTGTTAGCAGCTAAGGGGCCACCGTGTCAGGCAGCTCAGTGGTCCGCCGTGTCAGGCAGCCCAGTGGTCCACCGTGTCAGGCAGCTCAGTGGTCCACCGTGTCAGGCAGCTCAGTGGTCCACCGTGTCAGGCAGCTCAGTGGTCCACCGTGTTAGGCAGCTCAGTGGTCCACCGTGCCAGGCAGCCCAGTGGTCCACCGTGTTAGGCAGCTAAGGGCCACCGTGTCAGGCAGCCCAGTGGTCCGCCGTGTAGGCAGCTCAGTGGTCCACCGTGTCAGGCAGCTCAGTGGTCCACCGTGTCAGGCAGCCCAGTGGTCCACCGTGTCAGGCAGCTCAGTGGTCCACCGTGTTTGGCAGCTATGGGTCCACCGTGGCAGCTAAGTGGGCCACCGTGTCAGAGCAGCTCAGTGGTCCGCCGTGTCAGGCAGCTCAGTGGTCCACCGTGTCAGGCAGTTCAGTGGTCTACCGTTCCTGGCAGCTCAGTGGACCACCGTGTCAGGCAGCTCAGTGGTCCACCGTGTCAGGCAGCTCAGTGGTCCACCGTGTCAGGCAGCTCAGTGGTCCACCGTGTCAGGCAGCTCAGTGGTCCACCGTGTCAGGCAGCTCAGTGGTCCACTGTGTCAGGCAGCCCAGTGGTCCACCGTGTTTGGCAGCTCAGTGGTCCACCGTCACGCAGCTCAGTGGTCCACCGTGTCAGGCAGCTCAGTGGTCCACCGTGTCAGGCAGCTCAGTGGTCCACGTGTTAGCAGCTCAGTGGTCCACCGTTAGGCAGCTCAGTGGTCCACCGTGTCAGCAGCTCAGTGGTCCACCGTGTTAGGCAGCTCAGTGGTCCACCGTGTTAGCAGCTCAGTGGTCCACCGTGTTAGGCAGCTCAGTGGTCCACCGTGTCAGGCAGCTCAGTGGTCCACCGTGTCAGGCTCAGTGGTCCAACGTGTTTGGCAGCTCAGGGGTCCACCGTCAGGCAGCTCAGTGGTCCACTGTGTCAGCAGCTCAGTGGTCCACCGTGTCAGGCAGACTCAGTGGTCCACTGTGTCAGCAGTGGTCCATCCAGGCAGCTCAGTGGTCCACCGTGTCAGGCAGCTCAGTGGTCCACCTGTCAGGCAGCCCAGTGGTCCACTGTGTCAGGCAGCTCAGTGGTCCACCGTGTCAGGCAGCTCAGTGGTCCACCGTGTCAGGCAGCCCAGTGGTCCACTGTGTCACAGCCCAGTGGTCCACCGTTCCTGGCAGCTCAGTGGTCCACCGTGTCAGGCAGCTCAGCGGTCCACCGTTCCTGGCAGCTCAGTGGTCCACTGTGTCAGGCAGCTCAGTGGTCCACTGTGTCAGGCAGCTCAGTGGTCCACCGTTCCTGGCAGCTCAAGACCTAAGCCAAAAGTCAACACGCAATATTGCCAGCAAGATGAGGCGGTGACGTCACCAACATTTGTTGATGGACTTATGGTGAAGAGAGAAGTGGCGGAGGACGAGGCTTGTGTATAGAGAGGAGTCCCTGCTGCCCCAGCCCTCCTACTAGGGGCCTTTGTTGCCCCAGCCCTCCTAGAAGGGGTCTTTGTTGCCCCAGACCTCCTAGTAGGGACCTTTGTTGCCCCAGCCTCCTAGTAGGGATCTTTGTTGCCACAACCCTAGTAGGGACCTTTGTTGCTCCAGCCCTCCTAGTAGGGATCTTTGTTGCCACAACCCTAGTAGGGGCCTTTGTTGCCCCAGCCCTCCAAGTAGGGACCTTTGTTGCCACAACCCTAGTAGGACCTTTGCTACCCCAGAACTCCTAGTAAGGGCCTTTGTTGCCCCAGCCCTCCTAGTAGGGACCTTTGTTGCCACAACCCTAGTAGGGACCTTTGTTGCCACAACCCTAGTAGGGACCTTTGTTGCCCAGCCCCCTAGTAGGGACCTTTGTTGCCACAACCCTAGTAGGGACCTTTGTTGCCCCAGCCCTCCTAGTAGGAACTGCCTAACCCTAGTAGGACCTTTGTTCAGCCACTCTAGTAGGGACCTTTGTTGCCCCAGCCCTCCTAGTAGGGACCTTTGTTGCCACAACCCTAGTAGGGACCTTTCCCCAGCCCTCCAGTAGGGACCTTTGCTGCTCCAGCCCTCCTAGTAGGGACCTTTGTTGCCCCAGCCCTCCTAGTAGGGACCTTTGTTGCCACAACCCTAGTAGGGACCTTTGTTGCCAGCCCTCGTAGGGACCTTTGCTGCTCCAGCCCTCCTAGTAGAGACCTTTGTTGCTCCAGCCCTCCTAGCAGGAACCTTTACTGCCCCAGCCCTCCTAGCAGAGATCTTTTATGCCCCAGCCCTCCTAGGAAGGTCTCCTGTTACCTCAGCCCTCCTGGGAAGGGGACTTACGCTCCAGTCCTCTTGAAGGAGACTTTTACCTGAGCAGGCATCCTATGAGGGACTTTCTGCTGCATTAAGTCTCCTTGTAAGGGCTCCTGTTTTTCAGCCATCAAAGCAGGGCTTCCATTGCCCAAGGTGCTCCAAGTCCCCTACGAGGGTTCTTGGCTGCGTCAGTATTCTTTAGAAGGATTCAGACAAGTCCAGTCCTCCTAGTAGGAGCTACCCCCAACCTTCTAGGATGTAGTTTAGTATTAACTGCTCCACTAGGATGTGATGTCGACTGTTTCAGCCCTCTCTGGGCTATCATAAGTGCCTCTGCCCTAGTGGGGGTTATCCAGACTGTCTCATCTTTCTTGGAAGAAGAGTGAGCGTGAACAAGATGATGATCGATCTGGACCCGCTGGGCCACTCCCGGCACCCCGGAGGACAGTGAAGAGACACTCAGCTCTCGAGTGTTAGGCTGGGTGTATGCTGATAGGAATGACTGATGTAAACTTTATATTTATAATATTTCTCTTATTCAAAATCAACTGCGTCTCGTTGCCAGTAGACAGTAGAACGCACGCACGTGTTATAAAACAAATTATAAATAGTTTCATAGAAATGTATAACTTTGGTGCGAGAGCGTAACAAGGTCGAGAATTGGTGCCCGGGACCAGGGAGGGTTGTGAGGCACACTGGGTGAATTGTTCTTTTATTTATAATGAACAGTTTGGTCATCGTCTACAGTCTCCTCTATAACTGTTATATTATGATAACAGAAGTCATGTAAGCTATTACTCCTTCAAAGATTATCACTACAATCATCACACAACTCATCACTACAACCATCACACAACTCATCACCAACCCTCACCACAACTCCTCACCACAACTCATCACTACAACCATCACCACAACTCCTCACTACAACCATCACACAACTCATCACCACAACTCATCACCACAACTCCTGACCACAACCATCACCACAACTCCTCACTACAACCATCACACATCTCATCACCACAACTCCTCACTACAACCATCACACAACTCATCACCACAACTCATCACTACAACCATCACCACAACTCCTCACTACAACCATCACCCACAACCATCACACAACTCCTCACTACAACCATCACACAACTCATCACCCAACTCATCACTACAACCATCACCACAACTCATTACAACCATCACACAACTCATCACCACAACTCCTCCTACACATCACACAACTCCTCACTACAACCATCACAACTCATCACACAACTCCTCACTACAACCATACAACTCTCATTACAACCATCACACAACTCATCACCACAACTCCTCACTACAACCATCACTACAACTCATCACCACAACTCCTCACTACAACTCCTCACCACAACCATCACCACAACTCCTCACCACAACTCCTCACCAACTCCTCACAACAAATCACCACAGCTCTCACCACAACCATCACCACAACTCCTCACTATCACCCCCAAACTCCTCCTACCCATCACACAACTCATCACCACAACTCTTCACTACAACTTATCACCACAACTCCTCACTACAACATACACTCCTCCCCACAACCATCACCACAGCTCCTCACCACAACTCCTCACTACAACCATCACAACTCCTCACCACAACTCCTCACCACAATATCCACAGCTCCTCACCACAACCATCACCACAACTCCTCACTACAACCATCACCACAACTCCTCACTACAACCATCACACAACTCATCACCACAACTCTTCACTACAACTTATCACCACAACTCCTCACTACAACCATCACACAACTCCTCCACCACAACCATCACCACAGCTCCTCACCACAACTCCTCACTACAACCATCACCACAACTCCTCATTACAACCATCACACAACTCATCACCACAACTCCTCACTACAACCATCACTACAACTCATCACCACAACTCCTCACTACAACTCCTCACCACAACCATCACCACAACTCCTCATCACAACCCCTCACCACAACTCCTCACTACAACAATCACCACAGCTCCTCACCACAACCATCACCACACCTCCTCACTACAATAATACACAATACACAACTCATCACCACAACTCTTCACTACAACTTATCACCACAACTCCTCACTACAACCATCACACAACTCCTCACAACCATCACTCCTCACCACAACTCCTCACTAACCATCACACAACTCCTCACCACAACTCCTCACCACAACCATCACCACAGCTCCTCACCACAACCATCACCACAACTCCTCACTACAACCATCACACAACTCCTCACTACAACCATCACACAACTCCTCACTGCAACCATCACACAACTCCTCACTACAACTCATCACCACAACCATCACCAACTCCCTCACCACAACTCCTCACTACAACTCATCACCACAACTCCTCACCACAACTCCTCACCACAACCATCACCACAACTCCTCACCACAACCATCACCACAACTCCTCACTACAACTATCACACAACTCCTCACCACAACTCCTCACCACAACTCCTCATCACAACAATGATTAGTAATGTCTCCATTTTTTAACCAACAGTCATATTTATAACACGTAATCTAAATTTATATCCAAACTCCCCTAAACCTTATCCAAACTTTCCAGCAATTCTCTATCTTATCCTGTACCTATCTTAACTTGTACCTATCTAAACTTGTACCTATCTTAACTTGTACCTATCTAAACTTGTACCTATCTTAACTTGTACCTATCTTAACTTGTACCT
Organism: Homarus americanus; assembly: GCF_018991925.1. NCBI lineage: Eukaryota > Metazoa > Arthropoda > Malacostraca > Decapoda > Nephropidae > Homarus > Homarus americanus. Next base: position 2,207,842 of record NW_024717620.1, on the reverse strand, counting down.
ATCTTAACTTGTACCTATCTTAACTTGTACCTATCTTAACTTGTACCTATCTTAACTTGTACCTATCTTAACCTGTACCTATCTTAACTTGTACCTATCTTAACCTGTACCTATCTTAACCTGTTCCTATCTTAGCCTGTACCTATCTTAACCTGTACCTATCTTAACTTGTACCTATCTTAACTTTTACCTATCTTAACCTGTACCTATCTTAACTTGTACCTATCTTAACTTGTATTTATCTTAACCTGTACCTATCTTAACGTGTACCTATCTTAACCTGTTCCTATGTTAGCCTGTACCTATCTTAACCTGTACCTATCTTAACTTGTACCTATCTTAACTTTTACCTTTCTTAACCTGTACCTATCTTAACTTGTACCTGTCTTAACCTGTACCTATCTTAACTTGTACCTATCTTAACCTGTACCTATCTTAACTTGTACCTACTTTAACCTGTACCTATCTTAACTTGTACCTATCTTAACCTGTACCTATCTTAACCTGCACCTATCTTAACTTGTACCTATCTTAACCTGTACCTATCTTAACCTGTACCTATCTTAACCTGTACCTATCTTAACTTTTACCTATCTTAACTTGTACCCATCGTAATAAGGCAGACATTCTACTAATATATTCGTAGATAATATCTTACTGACCCACGTGAACGTTTTAACACCAAACAAGGGGTACCCACATCATCATCTCGACCCAGCACCTGCTCTTACGCCTCTCTTCCTCCATCCCCTAATACATTCAACTTTATCATCATTTTCGTTAGACATCCACCTTTTTTTTATTGTCAGCTTTTTTTATCACTTTATTTCCATACTTGTCATTCTTCCTCGTTCCATAAATCTATAGACTTTTGGATATTCCCGCGAGAGACAAAACAGCTCACGTCAGGAGTCAGTGTACCCTCATGGGCAAGTCTGTTAGCGTCGACAAGAATTTCTCTCCCTCCTACCTCCCTCCTCCTACCCCTCCTACCTCCCTCCTCCTACCCCTCCTACCTCCTACCTCCCCCTCCTCCTACCTCCCCCTCCTCCTTCATCCCCCTCCCCCTCCTCGTACCCTTCCTACCACTCCTACCTCACCCCTCTTACCTCCCTTCCTCCCTCACTAGACATTTTAATGGCCTCTTGCGACACTAGGTAACATGAAGGGGCCATTCTGCATGTCGCGGCCCAGAGCCATTTTAGCTATTAAGTAGGAACAAAAATAATGATCCAGCACTTTTAACCATCAAGCTCCAGGGGGTGAAAAAGGTTCCCGGTTAAGAGGTAAGAACGTGCTAGCTGGCAGGGTCGGTGAGGCTGACATTTACGATTATAATCCACTGAAGGTCGGCCTTGCCGTCTTGTGTACCTGCAGCAGATTTTGTCGTGGTCTTAGTATGTGTGTGTGTGTGTGTGTGTGTGTGTGTGTGTGTGTGTGTGTGTGTGTGTGTGTGTGTGTGTGTGTGTGTGTGCGTGATTCGTAGAGGACAGCATCTACTGTAGGTGTAATTTCTAATAGATATCATAAGTGGAAGGGTTATATCACGACTCCTTCATAAGAGGACTAATTACTCCAACTCATGACCAGGCCGCAGCTGTTTTACCCAGAGCCACCATCACCATACATCCTGTACACAATATATTTCTTGCTGATTATTTGGAATTTAACCCAGAATCAAAATTATTATCAGACTTAAACGAACTGCACCAAGTCTTACTTCAGTCTTTGTTGACATTATCGCCTCCACCAGCCTCAATACTCTGCTTAAACTCTACTCAAGCTTTATTTATTTTTAAGTGTTATTACTGGTATTTTCTTGATGAAATATTAAAAACTAAACAAAAACCCGAAGGCAGTGTTTTAGCGTCAAGAATCTTTTAAGATACACTGTACTGCGTTACAACCATTTCTCAGCGGGACGACAACAGAGGAAGTCGCTGGTATATCAACAGTACTTAACGAGCCTCATAAAGTTGCTTCACTCTTGTTAAGTTTTGTTTCCTCAGTTCTATCCGGTACGACGTATTATAACTTTATTACAACAACACCGGCCCCATGCCATGAAAAATGTACAATATATGGGTCATATTTAGACACCCCCATTTTTTGTTTATCTCTTTTGTGTAAAAAAATTCAGCTTCCTCGCTCATAGATCACCGGAGATTATCACCCATACACACACAGACACCAGCGACGAGAACAAGTGCACAGAGCAACCACTGAATGACCTCCCCTGTCAGCGCTCATATCCTCTGGGCACGGTGCTTCCTGTAGGGGAGAGGCGGCGTACACTATAACAGTATACCCTTAGGCCAGACTGTTCATCTACTATGACTGCTGACAGACTGTGGCCACATCTGTCAGCCTGGTAGATCCCAAGGTGTATTTTATGTCGACCTGAATCAATTACTAATATTTATAATACATATTTACAGTATTAAAGTTAGGTTAGATTAGGTTAGGTTAGCTAGATTCACCTCATTATGGAAAAAGTCGCCTGGACAATGTTTAAATGGTAGAATATTAAATAGCAATTACGATTAATGAGACGATTAAGTCACGTGAGAGAGGGGGTGACTCTACCCCGAGAAAGAAATGCATGAAGAAAATTATGAAGTAAAGACGGCAGTAAGTAAAGCAAGAAAAGGGGGGGGCAATGAATGAAAACTTTGAAGATGATGAATGAAGATTTTAAGATAATATTAAAGGTAAAGAATGAAATAAATAACTACAGTGACGGTAAATTATACAGCCCAAACATCGTAACATCTACAGGGACGCCATTTTTGTAGATTTTATTTAGCCGAGAGAGCAGCCCGTACACCAGACAGGACGGTAGTGTAGGGCTGTCTTAAACCTTCTGCAGGTTAGAATAGTTATGGAGGAAAGTAGGAGGTTGTTGGAGAGGAAGATGTATTTTGAGAAGAAAACAATAGTTGGTTGTAGGGCGAGGTAGACAAGACGTGAGGGGCTGGTGGGGAGAAGGAGAGGAAGACCAAGAATAAGGCTGGTAATGGAGGAGGAATGTGGTGTGGGAGAGACGAGCGTGTGACAGACCATGATAGAAGAAGAAGAAGAAGAAGAAGAAGAAGAAGAAGAAGAAGAAGAAGAAGAAGAAGAAGAAGACCCCAAAGCAAGACTATATATATCTTGAAGGCTTTCCTCTGTCCACCAATAGCTGGCTGCCTCGATCCCCATCCGGTAAAAGTTATCTTGGTTCATGTCTCATCGTCACCATCCGGACTGAATACAAATGTGTTATGGGAAAGTGACAGTTGACCAGCGTGTGTTGTGCTACTTCAGTAATATGTCTCTCAGATGACATACTGTACACACCACAATGATGCCATAATTATACCCTTCACTACAGTACAACTTCCTAATGAAAGAGAACTCCGTGTGTGTGTGTGTGTGTGTGTGTGTGTGTGTGTGTGTGTGTGTGTGTGTGAGCATAAAGTAGGCGCCATAGTCCCGACGACTTGTGTGGACAGCTGTCGGTATACAAGGCGACCTGATCGATGCTGCACTCGATCGCCTTCACTTCCCTAACTGAAAAATCAGGTTCCAATTTCCATCTGAGTGAACTTGGGTGACATGGACGTGAACCAGCAGCTCTTAGGACAGTGAGTGATATATCCACTAGTCCACCGCAAACCTAAATGAGAGAGAACCTGATAAAAAAAATCTTAGATACCAGTGAGTCTTTAAATAATGTTAAAGAAAGATATTTGGCAGAAGAATAAATACAACTCCAAACGAAGGACAATATATTTAAGAAACACAAAAATACTGTATTTCTCGACTCATATTTTCTCGTTTAAGAGTTAAGTGTGAGTCAAGTTTTACGCTTAGTGAGTTAGTCGAGAAATTTTTGACCATGAAAGCGACAAACTCGGTAGTATATATTTCTCTGGGGAAACACAGGACACATATATCAGGTGAGACCAATTAAGATACGGCGGGGCAAGAGTTATGGCTCCGGTACACTGATTCTCCCAGATGGTACAGTAAGATAAGGAACTGCGTGAGGACTGAGGACTGTGTGTGAGGACTGTGTGTGAAGACTGTGTGTGAAGATTGTGAGGACTCTGTGTGAGGACTCTGTGTGACGACTGTGTGTGAGGACTGTGTGAGGACTCTGTGAAGACTGTGAGGAGTCTGTGTGAGGACTGTCTGTGAGGACTCTGTGAAGACTGTGACGAGTCTGTGTAAGGACTGTGCTTGAGGACTTTTTTTTTTTTGGAAGGGATTAGCCCAGCCGGGCACAGGTCACTGACCCACATTGGGGCCTGGGGGCGAAAATGTAATAATAATAACAATAATAATAATAATAATTAGTTCATAGTAATAAATTTATAATAAAAAATACAGAACCAAAATAAAATAACAATAACAATAATAGCAAAAACAACAACACCGATAATAATAATAATAATAATAATAATAATAATAATAATAATAATAATAATAATAATAATAATAATAATAAGAACAATAATAAGAACAATAATAAGAACAATAATAATAACAAAAATAATAATAATAATAATAATAATAATAATAATAATAATAATAGTAATAATAGTAATAGTAATAGTAATAGTAATAGTAATATTAATAATAATAGTAATAATAATAATAATAATAATAATAATAATAATAATAATAATATCATCATCATCATAAGAACATAAGAACATAAGAATGGAGGAAACTGCAGCGGGCCTATTGGCCCATACTGGGCATTCCCGTTTACACCCAACCCCAATTGCTCATATGAGCATCCAACCTATGTTTGAAGCAATTCAGCGTATTCGAGTTAATGATGATATTTGGTAACTTGTTCCATTCATCCACTACTCTGTTTCTAAACCAGTGTTTACCAATTTCGCGCCTAAATCTAAATTTGTCTAATTTAAAACCATTGTTACGAGTTCGCTCCTGGTTGGATAGTTTGAATGCCTTTGTAATGTCCTTTGTTTAGCCCTGCCTTCCCTCTATCAGGTCGCCCTCACTCATCTCAGGTGTAAGATGCTTTAACTTTATCTCTACTTGAGTTTCTAGTACTTTGGGATTCATTCCTTTTTAAAACTGCTATAAATTCTTTCCTATCTCCATCTGTAATACATTAACAGAACTGAACTGCGTAATCCAGGTGTAGTCTCTGAAACAGATACAGTTTAGGATATTACTCGCTAGTCTTGCCTTCTTTGCCTCTTTGTATGAACCCAGTACTTTATTAGCCTTGTTCTGAGCAAAACACATTTTGTTTACTTGGCAAGTTCCTACTTATCATTACTCCTAATCTAAGTGGATTTCTCTGGCATCGTTATTTCATCTGGTATCTGGTTTCCTGTTTTACCTCCTATGCTGAGTGCTACATTTTGTCGTTCGTTTCATCTGCCATTTTTCAGACCATTCGAAAAAATTTGTTTAGATCTTCCTGTAGTTTTTGCGAGGTCCTCGTCAGATTTGATGCTGCGTCTATTTAGTGTCATCAGCAAATTTACTTATGTTGCGCTCTATGCCGATATCTATGTCGTTTATGTATATAATAAACAATAATGGTCAAATGCTGAGCCTTGGGGAACTCCACTTGTGACGTTGTCAATGGGACTTAGTGCCCGTTAATGCTCACTCGCTGTTTCCTGTCCTGCTAACCACGCCTAATCCATTTAAGGATGTCACCTTTGATGTAGGCTTCTACCATTCTAATTAGTCTTTCGTGTGGGGCTCTGTCGAAGGCTTTGCTAAGTCGAGATATACACATCATAGTGTGCCCTAGATCCTGAATTCGAAAACTGATGAAAAAAAATGTTAATGAATTAGTTGAGCAGAGCGTTGACTTTATTGAGCCGTAGCACAGAATCATTGATCAATCTATTAGCTTCTCAGGTGATTTCGGTAGAGTTTAGAATGATTGTACCAGTAGTTTTACCTACTATTGATGATAGACTGATTGGTAGTTATGGGATGGTGATCCTCCACTCTTAAAAAATCAATTAGCCTACATTCGCTATTCTCCAGGATTCTGAATTTTCACCTGTTTTAAGGACATATTAAAACAAACTTTGCTAAGGGGCATACTAAAAGCTCTTGTACATTCCTTCTTCTCTGGCAAATACCTCCATGGACAGGTGACTTATTAGGCTTTGGTTTGTCTATTGCTTTACTAACATAGATTTACTAGTCACTACTATCTCACTTAATTTGTTTCTTACTATCTCTGAATAAAGTCGGTGCCTCAGGTATCATGTTTAAATTTTCGGTGGTGAAAGCTGTTGACAAATATTTATTCAAATTATTGCTCATTTCTCCGTCGTTATCAGTAATGAGCACAAGTAGGAATCTGACGCATTGGTCCAATATTTTCTCGTGTTTTAGTTGATACATTTGGTAGAATCCTTTGGGGTTGTCTTCCGCCTCCTTGCTATCCTTACCTCATTATTCCTCTTTGCTTTCCCTTGTAATAAGTTTTAACCTATAGCCAATACCCTATAATAGTCCCGGAGGTGAATTTCGCCACGATTTATCCTTCTACCTATAGCCTTCCTTTGGCCAATGTTCTTTAAATAATTATTTATCCATTTAGGGTCATTGTTGTCTGATCCTGAGTTTTTGTATGGTATGTTCTTGCATACAATGCGTTAGTAACTCACTATTTTAAATTGTGGTGGAACTTCCGGCAATCTCGAATCTGAATTATCAGGTCGTGTCATCTGTCGGTTCTTCCAGCCATGCTAACCACCGCCTATCTCAAGCTGCCTCTTTAAACTGCTCAAAAGTTTGCCCTTTGCAAATCTGGTACTTTGAGTAGGTGATTTTCCTTCGTCTGCCTGAAAATCTACTAGAATCGAATTTCTTACCTTGTTCGCTGTTTTGCAAGTTCGTTCCCTACCTTGACATTGCTAATGGGGAGCTTTCTCTGTTCGACAAGACTAAATCCAGTATATTATTACCCCGTGTGGGTTTCAGTTTATATCATTGACTTAGGAAGCAGTCCTGGATCGTCTCGAAAATCTTTCTGATTCTGGAATTTAACCGTAAGAGTCAGTCCAATCCTATTTGGCCAGGTTAAGTCGCCTACTATACAGACTTTGCTGTGTGTGGAAACCCTCGCATTCATCCCAGATAAGTCAGCTCATTGAGCACTATCAAGATTGAGGGTCTATATATTACTCCTGTGATTAATTTATCCCGACCGTCCTTAATTCTATCAAATTATTGTTTCTGTATTCCTCTCAGTTTTTTATTTCCTTGTTATTTCACCTTCAGATTATCCCTAACATAGGTTATACTCCGCCTCCTTTCCTGGTTTGCCCTATCGGTATGGAACAGTTTGTAACCCACCCAATTTGGTATTCGACTGGTAATTCGTGTGGCTGGGTTGATCCATGTTTCAGTGAATGCAATTATCGATTTCTTCGTTACATACCAAGGCCCTAATATCATCCATTTTTTGTTTCTCATACTTCTACTGTTAGCGTGAAGTATACATTTAAGCTAGTCGTGTTCTAGGTTTTTCCCCTTACCGCGTTTAGTTTTAACTCCTGTCTAATTTAGTTTTTGTCTCATTCTAACACTATTTCCCTGTAATCTTTCACCTTGTTTACCCGCTCCCACTGCAGTCTCCTCCACCCCCGTGCCCTGTGTTCTCTTAGCAGTTTAAAGACTTCGATATTTTGAACTGCCCCTCTAGAAACCCCAGCCAGAGTTGCTTCCTCCATCCCTAGACAGGTGCACCATCCCTAGCATAAGGTCCCTTCTGCCATAGAAGTTGTCCCAGTTATTAATAGAATAGGACTGAAAATATTGACTTACAGCTATCTGTCAAGACGATGTTGACACCAGCCTCCTCCAACAACCATTCACTGCCCAACTCCCCTTCTAGAGCAGGACACTGCATATGATGGGAATCCTCCATAGTCCTAATACGATCTATAGCTGCCTTGAACTTATCAAGAGTTCTCAGCTCACAATAATATCATTGCCTCCTGCACTGAGGCAGATAATGGAGTTTGTTCCAAGTACCAGACAGATATTGTCATCCTGTCAATTATATCCCCCACCCAGCTCCTGGCAAACACACCCTCATCCTATTTTTGTTTTTACCTAAAAACCCCTGTCCATGTACATACCTGTGAGTCACCCAACAATTAAAAGTTTATACCTTCCTTGTCATCCCTACCCCTATTTCATACTAACGTCAATTCGTCTATCAAAGGGACTGAACAGGTTGATACACTTAGCTATTGTTGTCGTTGTTGTCATGTATCCTTCATTATTAGCTTCTTCACCACCAGCTTTGTCTTCCCACTACTCATGATGAGTGTAGTCTTCTCCCACAGCTTCAGGAGATCATGGTGTGTAGTCTTCCTCCACCTTCCAGGAGATCATGAGTGTGTAGTCTTCCTCCGCAGCTTCAGGAGATCATGAGTGTGTAGTCTTCTCCCGCAGCTTCAGGATATCATAAGTGTGTAGTCTTCCTCCCGCAGCTTCAAGAGATCATGAGTGTGTAGTCTTCCTCCCCCAGCTTCAGGATATCATAAAGTGTGTAGTCTTCCTCCAGCAGCTTCAAGAGATCATGAGTGTGTAGTCTTCCTCACAGCTTCAGGAGATCATAAGTGTGTAGTCTTCCAGCAGATTCTTGTGCCAAGTTGGTGTGTGTCCTCTTGTTTTTGTCATGGGGATGTGCTCACAGCATTCGTCCTGCAGGTTAATGGACGATTTATTGAGGCTTATTTTCTCTTGAGCCTTTACCGGATCACCAGCAAAGTGTTTCCTCAAATTGTTCCCCAAAGTTTAGAACGTTTTAGACATAATGTGATATTTTGTCTCTCTTGTCTCTACCAGTCCATTATGTTGATGTAGACTATGTGGTGTTATGTTGGAGTCTACCACTTGGGTCTTGTAGACTATGTGGAGTTATGTTGAGTCTACCACTTGGTGTTGGTAGACTATGTGGAGTTATGTTGGAGTCTACCACTTGGTGATGGTAGACTATGTGGAGATATGTTGGGTCTACCCTTGGTGATGGTAGACTATGTGGAGATTATGTTGGAGTCTACCTGCTGTTGTTAGACTATGTGGAGATTATGTTGAGTCTACCACTTGGTGATGGTAGACTATGTGGGTTATGTTGAGTCTACCACTTGGTGTTGGTAGACTATGTGGAGATATGTTGGAGTCTACCACTTGGTGTTGGTAGACTATGTGGGTATGTTGGAGGCTACCACTTGGTGATGGTAGACTATGTTGGGGTTATGTTGGATCCACCACCTGTTGTTGGTAGACTATGTGGGGATATGTTGGAGTCTACCACCTGGTGTTGGTGATGCTTTGTGCTCTTAAGGTAGACTGGCGTACAGTGGTGAGACACATTACATGCTGGGGTACACTGGTGAGACACATTACTAGTGGTACACACCTGGAAATTATCTGTGGTGATGTGTGCCAAAGTGTTTGGTGGCGAGACAACAACTTCGACATTTGTTATAGGGTGAGTTACTCCTGGCCCCGAGGTTCGATTAATATATCCGATATTTATGAAGGTATTTCGTATTAGCCAATGGTGCTGTAACCTGTTGGCTTTGTCATTTTACCTTTACGTCAGGATGGTTAGAGGCTTATTGTGGTACACCCTTCCCGCCACTACTGGTAACCGGCAAGGTGTGTGACGAGGTACAGCATGTCACATTACTTGTGGTCGTCGTGTATAATGAACTATGGTGTGAGACCCTTGGCCACATTAGGGTGAATAGTGTATAAAATTAGTGTAGTAGCTCTGTGGCCACTAACAGACATCATTATGGACGACGCCAGTTAGTGTTGATGGCAAATACTGTCATCATTATCATCAATATTGATGAATTCATAGTGTTGATGGCGTCGTTGAGTGATAAATTACAGGAAAATGACTCACTTTATCACCTCAGCTAACGAGAATATCATGGTGGCCCCCCTCCTCCTCCCCCCACCCAGTGATGTGTCTCCTCCACAGTGATGTGTCACCCTCCACCAGTGATGTGCCTCCACCATTGATATGTCTCCTCACCAGTGATGTGTCTCCCTCCACCAGTGATGTGTCACCCTCACCATCAGTGATGTGTCTCCTCACCGTGATGTGTCTCCCTCCACCAGTGATGTCTCCCTCCACCAGTGATGTGTCTCCCTCCACCAGTGATGTGTCCCCCTCCACCAGTGATGTGTCTCCTCCACCAGTGATGTGTCTCCCTCCACCAGTGATGTGTCTCCTCACCTGTGATGTGTCTCCCTCCACCAGTGATGTGTCTCCCTCCACCAGTGATGTGTCACCCTCCACCAGTGATGTGTCTCCCTCCACCAGTGATGTGCACTCCTCACCAGTGATGTGTCTCCCTCCACCAGTGATGTGTCCCCTCCACCAGTGATGTCTCCCTCCACCAGTGATGTGTCTCCCCACCAGTATGTGTCTCCCTCCACCAGTGATGTGTCACCCTCCACCAGTGATGTGTCACCCTCCACCAGTGATGTGTCTCCCTCCACCAGTGATGTGTCTCCCTCCACAGTGATGTCCTCCACCAGTGATGCACCCCACCAGTGATTGTCTCCTCCACCAGTGATGTGTCACCCCTCCACCAGTGATGTGTCACCTCCACCAGTGATGTGTCTCCTCCACCAGTGATGTGCCTCCCTCCACCAGTGATGGCCCCTCCACCAGTGATGTGTCCCCTCCACCAGTGATGTGTCTCCCTCCACCAGTGATGTGTCTCCCTCCACCAGTGATGTGTCTCCTCCACCAGTGATGTGTCACCCTCCACCAGTGATGTGTCTCCCTCCACCAGTGATGTGTCTCCTCCACCAGTGATGTGTCTCCCTCCACCAGTGATGTGTCACCCTCCACCAGTGATGTGTCACCCTCCTGTGATGTGTCTCCCTCCACCAGTGATGTGTCCCCTCCACCAGTGTGTCTCCCTCCACCAGTGATGTGTCTCCCTCCACCAGTGATGTGTCTCCCTCCACCAGTGTGTCACCCTCCACCAGTGATGTGTCTCCCTCCACCAGTGATGTGTCTCCCCACCAGTGATGTCTCCTCCACCAGTGATGTGTCTCCCTCCACCAGTGATGTGTCACCTCCACCAGTGATGTGTCTCCCTCCACCAGTGATGTCACCCCTCCACCAGTGATGTGTCCCTCCACCAGTGATGTGTCCCTCCACCAGTGTGTCTCCCTCCACCAGTGATGTGTCACCTCCACCAGTGATGTGTCACCCTCCACCAGTGATGTGTCTCCCTCCACCAGTGATGTGTCTCCCTCCACCAGTGATGTGTGTCTCCCTCCACCAGTGATTGTCACCCTCCACCAGTGATGTGTCCCTCCACCAGTGATGTGTCTCCCTCCACCAGTGATGTGTCCCCTCCCCACCAGTGATGTCTCCTCCACCAGTGATGTGTCTCCCTCCACCAGTGATGTGTCTCCCTCCACCAGTGTTCTTCACCCCAATGATGGCATTCCTCCCTCCCACCAGTGATGTTCCCTCCACCAGTGATGTGTCTCCTCCACCAGTGATTGTCTCCACCACCAGTGATGTGTCACCCTCCACCAGTGATGTGTCTCCCCACCAGTGATGTGTCACCTCCACCAGTGATGTGTCCCCTCACCAGTGATGTGTCTCCTCCACCAGTGATGTCTCCCTCCATCAGTGATGTGTCACCCTCCACCAGTGATGTCTCTCCATCACCAGTGATGTCTCCCTCCCACCAGTGATGTGCACCCCTCCACCAGTGATGTGTCACCCTCCACCAGTGATGTGCCTCCCTCCACCAGTGATGTGTCACCCTCACCAGTGATGTGTCACCCTCCACCAGTGATGTGTCTCCCTCCACCAGTGATGTGTCTCCCTCCACCAGTGATGTGTCCCCTCCACCAGTGATGTTC
>NW_024717620.1:2149114-2195823 GCF_018991925.1 Homarus americanus | reverse complement strand
CTCGTTGATATTTCAGTTGCATTGCTTCTCCTCTCATTTACCTCTCTTTATCCTGCCTCTCCTTTACCTCCCTCTCTCCTTTACCTCCTGCCCTCCTGCCTCTCCCCTTTACCTCCTGCCTCTCCTTTACCTCCTGCCCTCCTTACCTCCTGCCTCTCCTTTACCTCCTGCCTCCTTTACCTCCTCCTCCTTTACCTCTCCTTTACCTCCTGCCTCTCCTTTACCTCCTCTCCCTTTACCTCATGCCTCTCCTTTACCTCCTTTACCATCTCCTTTACATCTTACCTCTCCTTTACCTCTTCCTTCCTTTGCCCCTTCCCTCTGCTTACATGCATATCATTTTTACTTATATTACCTTTATATCGTTGCATCCTTATCATTTTCCTCCTCCCCTCATTGCCTCCTGCATCTCCTTTGCCTCCATGCCTCCTCTCCTTTACCTCCTCCTTCCTCCTTTACCTCCTGCCCTCCTTTGCCTCACCTTCTCCTTTACCTCCTGCCTCTCATTTACCTCCCTCCTTTACCTCCTGCCTCTTTACTCCACTCCTTCCTACCCCTCCTTTACCTCCTGCCTCCCCCTCCTCTCTCTTTACCTCCTGCCTCTCCTTTGCCTCCCCTCTGCCTCTCCTTTACCTCCTTTACCTCCTGCCTCCTTTGCTCTTCTCTCCTTTAACATCCTGCCTCCTTTATATTTACCTCCTCCTTTTACCTCCCTTGCCCTCCTTGCCTCTCTTTACATCATTTGTGACTCACCCTTAGCATCATGTACTCCTGCCTCTCATTCATCCTCTCCCTCCTTTCTCCTCCTTTGCCTCCTGCTTCCTTTACCTCCTGCCCCTCCTTTGCCTCCTGCCTCTCCTTTGCCTCCTCCTTTACCTCCTGCCCTTTACCTCCTGCCTCTTTGTCCTCCTTTACCTCCTGCCCCTCATTTACCTCCTTTCCTCCTTTACCTCCTCTCCTTCCTCCTGCCTTTGCCTCCTGCCCTCCTTTACCTCCTGCCTCCTTTACCTTCCTTTTTGTCCATCCTTTATCCTGCCTCTTGCCTCCTTTACCTCCTGCCTCTCTTTACCTCCTGTCCTTTGCTCTCCTTGTATCTCATTTCCTCATGCCCTTTGACATCCCATCACATCATTTCATCGTCATTTTGCTCATCCCTCCTCATCTCATTGACTCCTGCTCATTTCCCTCCTGCCTCATTTTACCTCCTCCTTCCCTCCTGCCTCTCCCTTACCCTCTTGCTCTCCTTTACCTCCTGCCTCCTTTACCTCCCTGCCTCCTTTCTTTTTTTACCTCCTCTCTCCTTTACCTCTCTCTCCTTTACCTCCTGTGCCTCTCTTTACCTCCTGCCTCTCCTTTGACCTCCTACCTCTCCTTTTTACCTCCTGCCTTGTACCTCATCAGTCCTCATTTGCCTCCCTTGTTATCTATTTTATCATACATCATAGCATCTCATTTGCATCATAGCATTTCATTCCTGCACTCCTCACTCAACATTCATACCTTTTCATTTGCATCATCACCATCTCATTTACACCTCTTATATCCTTTGCCTCCCCTCCTTGCCTCCTGCCACTCATTTTAACACTCCTCTCACCTTTATTTATCCTCCTTCACGTCCTTTCCTTACCTCCCTGCCCCTCTTTGCCTCCTGCCTCTCCTTTGCCCTCCTCTCATTTAACCTCCTTTGCCTCCCCTCCCTTTCTCTGCCACTCATTTTGTCCTTCCTCCTGCCCTCATTTAACCTCCCTTGCCTCTTTTAGCTCATTTAACCTCCTGCCCCTCGCCAACCTCCTGCCCCTCCTTTAACCTCCCTCTCTCGCTTCACCAACCTCCTGACCCCTCCTTTAATCATAACACTCTTGACCTCTGCCCTCATTTTGTTATCTATCATTTTGTTTATCTTTCATTCATTTTTATCATACACCTTTAACCTCCTGCTTCCTCCTTTACCTCCTGCCCTCCTTTGCCTCATCTCCTTACCTCTCCCCTCCCCTCCTGCCCCTCCTTTACCTCCTCTTTACCTCTCCTTTACCTCCCTGCCCCTCCTTTGTCACCTCCTCTCTGCCTCCTCCTTTGCCTCCTGCCTCTTTACCTCCTGCTCTCCTACCTCCTGCCTCCTTTACCTCCTGTCACTCATTTAACCTCCTTTACCTCTGCCTCTCCTTTGCCTCCCCTCTCCTTTTTTTTTTTTCTCCTTAGCCTCATTTTACATCCTACCTCTCCTTTGCCTCCTCCCTCTCTTTTACCTCTTTCCTCTCCTTTACCTCCTGCCCTCCTTTCCTCCTTTATTTCCTTGCCTGCTCTGTTTGCCTCCTCCTTGCCTCCTGTCTCTTACCTCCTGCCCCTCTTTACCTCCTCTCTCCTTTACCTCCTTTACCTCCTTTGCCTCCTGCCCTCCTTTGCTTACATTTGTCCCTCCTTCTCATTTTACATCATGCCTCCTTTAACATCTTACTCATTTCTTGTCTGCCTCATAACCTCCCTCATTTGTCTCTGCCCTTGCCTCTCCTCTTTTTATCATGCATCATATTATATCCTTAGCATATATTTTGCATCCTGCCCATCATTGTCCTTGCTCCTTTGACATCCTGCACTCATTTGTATCCTGCCTCCTTTAACCTCCTGCCCTCCTTTAACCTCTGCTCTTAACCTCTACCCCTCATTTAACCTCCTGCCCTCCATTTTACCTCCTGCTCTCCTTTAACCTCCTGCCTCCCTTAACCTCCTGCCCCTCCTTTAACACCTCCCCTCTTTACCTCCTGCCTCTCCTTTACCTCCTTCCCTCTCCTCCTGCCTCTCCTTACCTCCTGCCTTTACCTCCTGCCTCTCCTTTGTCCTTTGTCCTCTGCCTCATGTCTTTTTATTTATATCATTTTATATCATACATCATATTTTGTCATATTTATATTTTTGTCTTATATCATAACCTCTCATTTTGCCTCACCTTTCTCCTTTGCCTCCTGCCCTCATTTTATCTTCTTCCTCTATTTCTGTCTCCTTTTGCCTCCTGCCTCTCCTTTACCTCCTGCCCTCCTTTACCTCCTGTGCCTCCCTCCTCCCCTCCTTTACCTCCTGCCCTCTTTACCTCCTGCCTCCTTTACCTCCTGCCCCTCCTTTACCTCCTTACCTCCTGCCTCTCATTTTCCTCCTTTACCTCCTTCTTTTTCATCCTTATATCTCCTTTGCCTCCTGCTTACCTCCTGCCTCTCCTTGCTCATACCTCCTCTTAGCCCCTCCCTTGCCTTTACATCTGCCCATCATACACTCTCATGCATCGTGCATTTCGTGCTACCTCCTTAGCACTCATTATGCCATGCCACTCATCGCATCTTTTGCATCTCCAGCATCTTTGCATCATCCTTCCTCATTTTGCATCCTCTTTATCTCATTGCCCTCCTGCCTCCTTTGCCTCCTTTCTCCCTCTTCCTCCTCTCTTTCTCTCCCCTCCTTTACCTCCTGCCCCTCCTTTGCCTCCTGCCTCCTTTACCTCCTGCCTCTCCCTTTACCTCCCTGCCACTCCTTTTTCTGCCACTCATTTAACCTCCTACCCACCTTTCTCTCTTCCTCCTTTGTCTCTTACCTTTACCTCTCTTCCTCTCCCTTTCTGCCTCATTACCTCTGCCTCTCCTTTACCTCCCCCTCTCCTTTACCTCCCCTCTCCTTTACCTCTACCCTTTTAACCTCTGCCTCCTTTGTCCTCCCCACTCCTCCTTTGACCTCCCTACTCATTTAGCACTCCTTTTATCTTACATCATTATTGCCCATATCCTTATCATCTTTGCATCATATGTCATCTGGCCCATCATTTGCCTCCTGCTTTATCATTTGACACTCCTTAGCCTCCTTATTTGAACCTCATACCCTCATTTTACCTCCTTGCTTCCTTTAACCTTTCCTGCCCTCCTTTACCTCCTGCCCCTTTAACCTCTCCTCCCTTAACCTCCTTGCCCCTCCTTTGACCTCCTGCCTCTCCTTTACCTCACCCCTCCTTTACCTCCTGCCTCCTTTACCTCCTTTGCCTCCTGCCTCTCCTTTACCTCCTGCCCCTCCTTCCTGCCTCCATTTTAACCTCCTGCCTCATTTAACCTCCTTACCTTTATTCCTCTTTAACCTCTGCCTCCCTCTGCCTCTCTTCCCTCCTCCTTTATCTGCCTCTCCTTTACCTCCTCATCCCTTTATCATATACATCATAGCATATCATTTGCATCCTTACCTCATTTTGCATCATATTTATCATTTTGCCTCCTCTTACTCATTTTATCCTGCTTTATCATTTCCTCCTGCTTCATTCTGCATCCTTGCCTCCTTCTTCCTCCTGCCCTCATGCCTCCTGCCCTTATCTTTACCTGCCTCTTTTCCTCTCCTCTTACTCTTTACCTCCTGCCTCTCCTTTACCTCCTGCCCTCCTTCCTCCTGCCTCACTTACCTCCTTACCTCCTGCCCTCCTTTACCTCCTGCCCCTCCTTTGTCCTCCTTTACCCCTGCCTTTTACCTCCTGCCCTCCTTTGCTTCCCCTCCTTTACCCCTGCCCTCCTTTACCTCCTGCCTCCTCTCTCATGCCTCATGCCTCTGCTCTCTTGCCCTCCCCCCCTCATTTGCCATCTATATCCTCTCTTTTGCATCACTGCATCATCATTTGCCCTCCTTGCCTCCTGCCCTCTTTTCCCCTGCCCTCCTTCCTGCCTCCTTTACCCCTGCCTCCTTTACCCTCTGCCCCTCCTTTACCCCCTGCCCTCCTTTACCCCCTGCCCCTCCTTTCCTCCTTGCCCTTTTCCCCCTGCCCTCCTTTACCCCCTGCCCTCCTTTCTCCCTCCTCTACCCCTGCCTCCTTTCTCTCTTTACCTGCCTCCTTTCTCCCTGTGCCTCCTTTTACCCCTCCTTTTCTTCCCCTTTGCCCCTGCCCTCCTTTCCCTCCCTTTCTTTTTATCCTCCTTTGCCCTCTTGCCCCCTTTCCCCTCTCCTGCCTCATTTTACCCTGCCCCTCATTTCACCTCCTGCCCTCCTTTACCTCCTGCCCCTCCTTTGCCTCCTGCCCTCCTTTACTCCCTGCCCCTCCTTTACCCCCTGCCCCTCCTTTTACCTCCTGCCCTCCTTTTCCTCCTCCTTTACCCCCTGCCCTCCTTTACCTCCTGCCTCCTTTACCCTCCTTTGCCTCCTGCCTCCTTTCCCTCCTTTACCCCTCCTCCTTTACCCCTGCTCCTTTCCCTCCTCCTTCTCCTTTGTCCTTTACCCCTGCCTCCCTTTATCCCCGGCCTCCTTCCCCTCCTTTTCCCCTCCTGCCCTCCTTACCTCCTGCCCTCCTTACCCCCTGCCTCCTTTACCCCTGCCCTCTCCTCTCTTTCCCTCCTTCCCTCCTTTCCCCCTGCCTTTGCCCTTTTTACCCCCCTCCTTCCCCTGCCCTCCTTCCCCCTGCCCTCCTTTCCTCTGTGCCCCTTTACCCCCTGCCCTCCTTCCCCTGCCCCTCTTTACCCCCGTCCCTCCTTTACCCCCTGCCTCCTTTCCTCATTGCCTCCTTCCCCTGCCTCTTTTACCCCTGCCCTCCTCTCCTTTCCCCTGCCCTCCTTTTCCTCCTGCCTCCTTTACCCCCTGCCTCCTTTCCCCCTCCTCTTTTCTGCCTCCTTTTTTTTGTTTTTTTCTCCTTTTCCCTCCTTTTCCTCGTGCTCCGCCTTTGCTAACTGCCTCGTTGTTAATTGACTGAGCAAAGTTCTTCTGAACCTCTCCCTTTAGAGGTTGTGGTGAGTTCTATCAGTACCAAGTCATCCTTCCCTTTTCTTCAAGGTATCTATGTGAAGTAAGACTTTTACAGCTGGTTATTAACTAAAACAAAGGTCACGAATATAGTTTTGTGTGGACGACGACCTTGTACGAGGACCACGCCAAATATTGCGAGGATTGTCAGTGTAAAGAACCATTACCGCCCATCACATTAATTGTATTTACCGCTCTAAATGTACACACTAATATATTTGGCACTAACAGCTGACTGTGTAATGTGTCATATCAAGTGAAGAACTAAATGGAAGCGTTAATTCGCCTTTACTTCTAAACCAAATAATTGTAAAGAAAATATATTTATCACACTTGATGTCAGGGGTCAGCTGGTAGAAGTCAGAGTCAACCGGTAAGTCAAAGGTCAGCAGGTGTCAGAGGTCAACTGGTAAAGGGAGGGGTCAGAGGTCAACTTAGAGGAAGGGTCAGTAGTTTAATATATAGTACATACTGTACAAATGTTTTGTGTTACGTTTTAAATGCAGGAAAGCGGTTTTCTGCATTTCCCTTCTGTTACTCACCCATATGGTGTCACTATGTAGAATTTCTCTGCTTCCATTCAATGCGTTGTGTACCAATGATGTAAATGAATTCCATTATTTCCAACATCCGTAAGTATTGGTTATCTTGTCATAACTAAATATATCATTACCTTTTGGTAAGTATATAATAATGCAGATGCAGATCATTGCACTTACGTTTATTTGGGTAATTCCATACATTGACTTAAATTTGTGATAGGTCGTCACTCACATTCACGCCACAGTACTGTAAGTTATTTGTCAACCTGAAATGTCATTTAGATCTATGCTAGTGTCTTGTAACAGGTCCTCACCATTCACTTCCTTTACGTGTTAACTTCGCTGACTTAACTAGTCAATTTTGCACACAGACTCGTAGCTACTGGTAGGACTGTATGGCCCTCTTCTAATTTTTTTTTTTTTTTTTAGGCACTCTCCATCCTCGTAAGTAAGCAAGCATTTAACCCCAACAAGCATGCTAAGTTCATGCTTGCCTTTATGTCTCATGGTAGGCTTGAAGCCTGAAAGTCAAGGCGTGAAGCCTGGTCATGTTTTATGTCATCAGTATTGACTCAACAACTTTCTGAATACGAATTCAGCTTTATCTTACACCAGGCTACTGTGCTGCTGGGGGAGGCTAATGGGGAGGAGAGTAAGTCCAAACAACTTCCGCCAGGCCCGGCCAGACATCTCGCTAACCTAACCTAACCTAACCTTAACCTAACTAACCCAACCTAACCTAACCCTAACATACCTAACCTGTTCTAATCCAGAGGCAGAGGTCTTTTATAAGGTCTAAAGCCTACTGGCTAAAATGTGTTTTGAGGTGAATGTGACCCCTTCCGCTGGCCGGGACCTTATCTCTACCTAAACAACATTTGGGATGGGCGTGTGAAAGTCCAAACAGTTGTCATATAAGTGTTGTTAAAATCACATCATCATCATCATCATCATCATCATCATCATCATCATCATCACCACCACCATCATCATCATCATCATCATCATCACCACCATCATCATCATCATCTCACCACCACCACCACCATCATCATCATCATCATCACCACCATCATCACCATCTCACCATCACCACCATCATAACATCATCATCACCATCATCACCATCACCACCATCATCATCATCATCACCATCACCACCATCATCATCATCACCATCATCACCATCACCACCATCATCATCATCATCATCACCATGATCACTGATCATCACCATCACCATCACCACCATCATCATCATCACCACCATCATCATCATCACCATCATCATCATCATCATCATCATCATCATCATCATCACCACCACCATCATCATCATCATCATCATCACCATGATCATCATCATCATCACCATCATCACCATCACCACCATCAACATCATCACCATCATCACCATCACCACCATCATCATCATCATCATCATCATCATCATCATCATCATCTCCACCACCACCATCATCGTCATCATCATCATCACCATGATCATCATCACCACCACCACCATCCCCATCATCATCATCACCATCATCACCATCACCTTCACCACCATCATCACCCCACCACCACCAACCAACCACACCCCACCAACCAACCAACCACCAACCACACCAACCACCACCCACCACCCCACCCCACCACCACCCCACCCCACCACCACACCAACCACCACCATCACCAACCACCACCCCACCACCACCACCACCACCCCACCACCACCACCACCATCACCAACCACCACCACCACCACCACCAACCACCACCACCACCTTCACCACCATCACCACACCACCATCACCATCAGCACCATCATTACCACCACCACCACCACCCACCACCACCACCACTCCACCACCACCACCACCACCACCACCACCACTCATCACCATCATCACCACCACCACCACCACCACCACCACCACCACCCACCACACCACCACCACCATCATCAGCACCACCACACCAACCACCACCAACCACCACCACCACCACCACCACACCAACCAACCACCACCACATCACCACCCATCACCACCACTCACCAGCACCACCACCACCACCACCACCACACCACCACCACCACCACACCACCACCACCCACCCCACCACCACCATCACCACCACCACCACCACCACCATCACCCATCACCACCACCATCACCACCACCCCACCCACCACCACCACCACCACCACCCACCACCACCACCACTCACCATCACCACCATCCACCACCACCATCATTACCACCACCACCACACCCCACCACCACCACCTCACCACCACCACCCATCACCACCACACCACCACCTCACCACCACACCACCATCATCACCTCACCCACCACCCCACCACCACCACCATCACCACCATCATCATCACCACCACCATCTCATCATCGTCATCAACCATCACCACCACACCACCACCACCATCACCATCACCACCATCATCATCATCACCACCATCATCATCATCATCATCATCATCACCACCATCATCATCACCATCATCATCACCCACCATCACCACCACCATCACCACCACCACCACCACCACCACCACACCACCACCACCATCATCACACCACCACCATCACCACCACCACCACCACCCCACCCACCACCACCACCACCACCACCACCACCACCACCACCACCACCACCACCACCACCACCACCACCCCACCATCATCACCACCACCACCATCATCATCATCACCACCATCACCACCACCACCACCACCACCACCACCACCACCACCACCACCACTCCCACACCACCACCACCACCACCACCTCACCACCACCATCATCACTACCATCACCACTATCACCACCACCACCACCACCACACCACCACTACCTTCACCTCACTCACTCACCACTCACCACCACCACCATCACCATCACTCAATCACTCAATTACCAAATCACCACACTACTCACCACCACCACCATCACCACCACCACCACCATCATCATCACCACCATCATCATCATCATTGCCATCAATCATCGACAGGTGAGAGAGAGTCAGGTGATAAGGACTGGATTAAATCCATTATGTAATTTTACTTAGGAAGATCAATGTTCGGTGCTGTGTGTGTGTGTACGCACAATGTGTGTGTGTGTGTGTGTGTGTGTGTGTGTGTGTGTGTGTGTGTGTGTGTGTGTGTGTGTACATGTGTATGTGTGTGTGTGTGTGTGTGTGGTGTGTGTGTGTGTGTGTGTGTGTGTGTGTGTGTGTGGCTGCTTGTGCACGTGTGTGTGTGTGTGTGTGTGTGTGTGTGTGTGTGTGTGTGTGTGTGTGTGTGTGATGTGTGCATGTTCTGTGTATGTATGTGTACGTGTGTGTGTGTGTGTGTGTGTGAGTGTACATATGTATGTGTGTGTGTGTGTGTGTGTGTGTGTGTGTGTGTGTGTGTGTGTGAGATACGTGACAATACGAGATCAAGTATATCCTAACTCTCTCTCTCTCCGCTGTTCTCACTTTGATCAGCATCGACCTCTTCTTGGCTGTCCCACACAATCACAGCAGGTAAAATACTTGCCCATCTCTTGCATGTTGTTGAGGATAACTACCATAGTTCTGTATACTATTATAATCACTGTTTCATAACGACCATCAGAGTGACCCAGATAAACACTACCGCTAGAAATGTTGCTTCCAAAATTAGTGACCTTTGAGCCTTGCATTATTAACTTGTATTGGAGGAACTTTTCACAAACACCATTTTTTAATCTTGTCGATAATGACCAATTCATACAAGAATGTCAGGATATGTGAGTCATTCATATGTGTTAATATTATTGGTGTTGCTTCTGTGAACGGTACGGAACTGTGGACGTGAACCGACAACGACGAGGCTGGAGAAAACTTTGTATTTATCCCGCGTTAATTGGTGTATTGTAATAATAAAAGGGTGAAGTCTTTATACGTTAGGTTAGATTTGGTTAGGTTAGGTTAGGTTAGGTTAGGTTAGGTTAGGTAGACAGTTGTCATCTGATAAATAAATATTTGACGTTGGTAGTTGCCTCAACAGTGAGGCCACCAGGTGTGTTAGAACTACCTATTATTATTATTATTATTATTATTATTATTATTATTATTGGAGGAACACTGTGGTGGGGGGGTAACATAACATGAGTGACACACACACAACACAACACATGAAAGCTACACTGGGTCCTTTGATGTGACGTGGCTGTAACGATGGTGCCAGGTACAAGTCTTCTCTCTCTCCCTCTCTTTAGGTGACTGTTTCTGTCTCTTTCATTCTCTGTATGGATCTCTCAGGTGTGTGTGTTTCTTTCTGTAGTACAAAACTTATGTTTGTGGACACAATTTATAAAAGTTGGAAAACGTATGACTGGACCAAACTTAAGACTGTACAAAACTTATGACTGTGGACGGGGACCCATTAGAACAAGAACCCTTATGAAAGGGGCCCAACAGTACTGGGGTCCATTATGAGAGGGGCCCAACAGTTCTGGGGTCCATTATGAAAGGGGCCCAACAGTACTGGGGTCCATTATGAAAGGGTCCACAGTTCTGGGGTCCATTATGAGAGGCCCTCCAACAGCATTTGGGTCCATTATGAAGCAAATACCCAACAGCACTGGGGTCCACAGAAAGGGCCCACAGTTCTGGGGTCCACAGGGCCCACAGTACTTGGGTCCACATGGGCCCAACAGCCAGTCCATTATGAGAGGAGCCCAACAGTTCTGAGGTCCATTATGAAAAGGGCCCAACAGCACTTGGGTCCACATAGGGGTACCAACAGTACTGGGGTCCATTATGAGGGGCCCACAGTACTGGGGGTCCATTATGAGAGGGCCCAACAGTACAGGGGTCCATTATGAAAGGCGCACAATCCACAGAGAAGGGCCCAACAGTACAGGGTCCATTATGAAAGGGCCCACAGTACTGGGGGTCCATTATGAGAGGAGCCCAACAGCATAGGGGTCCATTATGAAAGGGGCCCAACAGTACTGGGGTCCATGAAAGGGGCCCAACAGTTCTGGGGTCCATTACAGAGGGGCCCAACATACTTGGGTCCATTATGAAGGGGCCCAACAGCACTGGGGGTCCATTAAGAAAAGGGGCCCAACAGTTCTGGGGGTCCACATGAGAGGGGCCCAACAGCACTTGGGTCCATTATGAAAGGGCCCAACAGCATTGGGGTCCATTATGAGTGAGCCCAACAGTTCTGGAGGTCCACATGAAAGGGGCCCAACAGTACTTGGGTCCATTATAGCGGGCCCAACAGTACTGGGGTCCATTATGAGAGGGGGCCCAACAAAGTACTGTGGGGTCCATTTAGTGAGAGGGCCCAACAGTACAGGGTCCATTATGAAAGGGCGCAAAAGTACTGGGGTCCACAGAGAAGGGCCCAACAGCACAGGGTCCACAGAAGGGGCTCACAGTACTGGGGTCCATTACAGAGGAGCCCAACAGCATAGGGGTCCATTATGAAAGGGGCCCAACAGCACTGGGGTCCACATGAAAGGGGCCCAACAGTACTGGGGTCCATTATGAAAGGGCTTAACAGTACTTGGGTCCATTATGAAAGGGGCCCAACAGTTCTGGGGTCTATTATGAAAGGGGCCTAACAGCTCTGGGGTCCATTATGAAAGGGGCCTAACAGCTCTTGGGTCCATTATGAAAGGGGCCTAACAGTTCTGGGGTCTATTATGAAAGGGGCCCAACAGTTCTGGGGTCCATTTGGCCTGTACGTGTGGGTGCAGGTGATACACTGACTCTCAAGCTCTAGTTTGTATGCAAGGCGAGAGGCGGAGAACAGATCACTAACGACCAGGAGCTTACAGACAATATTTCTCTGTTAGTTATTGGTATTTCTTCCTTATCGACATATCGTAAAGTTAACCATTTCCTTGTTGGCAGAAGATAGTGCTATAAAATCTGAATGCTTATGGCTTAGAGGATACCTAACTTAACCTAACTTAATGTAACGTAACCTAACGTAAAGTAACGTAACATTAAGTAACATAACATAACGTAACCTAACCTAATTTATCTACATGTTAGCTCACTAGGCCCCCACAACATTGTACAATATCCTGGGAAGTTATTCAGCTTGAACCATCAGTGACCTTGTATGACCTTCTTAGAGTAACCAGGACAGTGAGCTTGTTACGGTCACAGAGCCACAAGTGACGGAGAGAGTGAGAAAGACCCTCCTTGTGGCGTCGAGCCATTGACTGAGGCTGTGGTGGTGAACTTATTCTTTATCATGGAGAAAGTCTTACTGACTGAATCACATCCAAGAGAGATAAAACAAAACTTACAAACGACTCACACACACACACACACACACACACACACACACACACACACAGACACACACACAAAACAAACAGGTCTCGTGCATGAGGCCCCCCCTTCCCCGAGGACTGTTTGAATCATCGTACCAGAAACTACCAGGTCACAAAACAGAGAAGTTGTGTGGACAGTTTATGACGGACCATCGAATAGACCATGATAAGGATTGGTGTGTGAGGCGCCTTCCACTTACCGAGTGTATCACGTCTTGTGCTCCCGGGAGAACACTTACTTCACTACACATCAGGATATTGTTTAAAGTGTTTTCCTAAGCATACTCTCAGACACCATGTTCGAGTAGATCTAAATATATTAATCGTATGTTATGTTATAGTTGTATATGTGATATAGAGCTTGGCGGTACACCTTATGTCGTATTAAACTTAAAAGAAATGTTACCATGGTAAATAAGCTTCAACACCTCACCGTACTGGTTCATTGACACTGCCATAGTATGTTTCCCTAAGCTTATCTGTTATTGTACAGATGTATCACCTAAGCTTACCTGTTATTGTACAGCTGTATCACCTAAGCTTACCTGTTATTGTACAGATGCATCACCTAAGCTTGCCTGTTAGTGTACATGTGTATCACCTAAGCTTACCTGTTATTGTACAGATGCAGCACCTAAGCTTACATGTTATTGTACAGATGTATCACCTAAGCTTACCTGTTATTGTACAGCTGTATCACCTAAGCTTACCTGTTATTGTACAGATGCATCACCTAAGCTTGCCTGTTAGTGTACATGTGTATCACCTAAGCTTACCTGTTATTGTACAGATGCAGCACCTAAGCTTACATGTTATTGTACAGATGCATCACCTAAGCTTACCTGTTATTGTACAGATGTCTCACCTAAGCTTACCTGTTATTGTACAGATGTATCACATAAGCTTACCTGTTAGTGTACAGATGTGTCACATCAGCTTACCTGTTATTGTACAGATGTATCACATAAGCTTACCTGTTAGTGTACAGATGTATCACATAAGCTTACCTGTTAGTGTACAGATGTATCACATCAGCTTACCTGTTATTGTACAGATGTATCACATAAGCTTACCTGTTAGTGTACAGATGTATCACCTAAGCTTACCTGTTAGTGTACAGATGTCTCACCTAAGCTTACCTGTTAGTGTACAGATGTATCACATAAGCTTACCTGTTAGTGTACAGAAGTGTACAGATGCCTCACTGCTGTGAACATAACTGTGTGAGTCATGAGAGGTTCAAGATTATCGTCTTAGATTTAGCTCATTAATGAAGAACGATTATTGAAGAAAATTGTTACAGAGTGAAGACCAAAGACGTGTACACACCGTCACAGTTTATAACATAGCATGGTAAAGCCCTAGTCCTGTAAAGTGCCGCCAGGCCTGTCTGAAGGAGGAGGGATATTTACTCCTGACGGGATGATGTGATGGTGACCTGTAGAAGGTTGAGGACATACCAGGATGTAGTGAGGTAAGGTATGGAAGTCCACAAAGTTTGTCCGTAGTGCGGTCAGGCTCAGGGTTGACAATGTTCTGTATGCAAGGCGTTGTCTTACATACACGATCTATTGAGAGCGAGTCAAGTGTAGATATTTTTTGTATTAGTGTTTGGTGTCAAGAACGACTGTGTTGAAATGACGCAGTGTGCAGCTTCCTGAAGTTTGAAATTCGTCCAGTGTTCGTGGACGGCGGCACATTGAGATGTGTGTCCCAGATTTTAGTTTAGATGGGCGAGGGCGAGGGCGAGGGCGAGGGCGAGGGCGAGGGATAGGGCAGCTTCTATGTCTTCTCCGCTGGTTGCTTCAGGAAAAGGACGATCAACAGTGACACAGGCAACACCTCCTATGTGGTATGATGTCCAGAGGAACTTGTATACATGTTGTCTGCCTTCATACTTCCTCTCTCGTTGATCACTGAGCCGCGTAGATGTTAGACTAGACTTAGTATGTAAGGCTACAATTTGGCCTCAGCGGCTTTATTAGTTTTGGCACATGACTGTTTCTGGGAACTGTGTGTGTGTGTGTGTGTGTGTGTGTGTGTGTGTGTGTGTGTGTGTGTTATCAGTTCTGTGGCATGGAAACTTTGGTCTTGGCGGGGGGTATAATGTCTTCCAGTCAGACCAAGGTTATCCTAGGCAGAGAAGCAGTACCCATGCAGCAGCGAACAGAGACCAGATCACGCCACCACAAGATAATGTCTGACTCATAAAGGAACACAAAGCATAACGGGATCCTGATTTTAGTCCCTGTCACCCTGCAAACCCAAACAAATATTGCCCCTCAACAAGCAATCATACAGTCACGGCCCAGAGACTGTGAGAGTGCAGTGCGTGGTGGGGAAGTGTCAACCTTGTAGCAAGTGGGCAGACATTAAATCACGTGAACTATAGTATTTTCACACTAACCTGGCCCATAAGCTATACTAATAGCTAATTGGTTCATAGAGAAATCAAAATAAATATTTTCACAATTACTATCAAAATGCGAATGATTTCAAGGCATTAGCATTTCAGAGAGGATGTTAGAACATTTAAAAGAATTATCATAAAGGATCGATATAAATACACGCTTATACACGTGCAGTCCTGGGGAGGTAAGGCTCTCAGGGGAACCAATCAGCTGTCTGTTGCTATAGACGAGGGGCGGGGCTTATGGGCCAGGTTAGCATGGAAAGGGTATTGTGCCCCAGACCCAACCAGGAGACGGCAGCGAGAAGGCGAGGTAGCAGTGGAACGCAGCTGGTATGGGTGTGTTTCAGAGACCCGAGACCCCAACACTACACCCTAACGCTACCAATTTCATAACTTTACAAACCATCCCAGTGACCCACCTCACACGTTAACAGGTGTAATGTCTTATCTTGAACAATAGTATCTTTAAATTAAAAGTTTTCTTGTAAATAAAATCTGAAAAAGTCGTACATTTTACAGAGGTTTTCTGACCCACAGGTGAAGCTAGAGTATAGGTATCCTTATGCACCTATAATATCCAACAGGTGTGAAATAACTATCCTCATATTGGTTCGTAGTCTTTATTTACTTCATCGCTACATCGACTTTACTGTCGCCTTCAAGATTTGATATTCACAGCATCTTCTGCACTGTAAAACTCATTCAGAAATGTTTCCAATCTTCTTGGGGTTAAGCATCAAAAGTGGGCGACTCAGGTGAAAAGCTGTAGGGAGAATCTTGTGGTATTATTAGGTTTCTTGCTGAGAGAAAAACCGAGACCTGAAAGGGAACAAAGTCTAGTTCTTGATAACGAGAGAACAGGACAAGGGAAGGCAAGACCATGAAAGGTTAAAGAAGGCTGTAAAGTTACCCTGAATGACCACACACACACAGGCCAGGTAGTCACACCGGGAAGGTAAGAGTCAACAAAGCAAACATAACTTACATGTTTTACCTCACGAGTCCTCAATTAGATTATTTTGGCTGCGTTATACAAACTCTATAAACGTCTTGCCTCCGTTATTGTTTACACGGTAAGATCTGTCCTGGACGACTGGCCCGCCTGTGGCCAGTATTAGGGCCACACAAGTGTATATATAAGTCATTATATAGTTGTACGCATCATTTAATAGGATCTAGTGTCAAATATTTACCTACATTAAGAATAGTTATATAAATACTATTATTATGTTCAGTAAACATAATTTTTGAATAAGATATATCTTGTCAGGTTTAGCGGTGAGACAGAGTAGGTGAGCTCACACGTCATCACTCATTGTGGGTATATTGCCAAGATTAATGCCATGATATTGTCTCTGTTGTAGTGTATTACATAGTTTACCAATAGACGGTTCTCTCAACACAGCGTGAGGGAGGTGTTGTTATTGTGTCTCAGACCAGCGGTAATGCTGCACAGGAGGAAGGAGTCACATGAGTTATTGGTCGATACAAGTCACTACCAGAGAGTCTCATCATCACTAACTCCTCCTCTTCTCACTAGTTCCGCTTGACACCCTCAGCTCAGAGTGTCACGCGCTTGGCTGAAGTAAGACACAAGTGTGGGAGTCTTGGTGATGAGAGTGTTAGTGTCAAGCTGTCGGGAATAACATGTTACAGCTTCACTCACGTAATGATGTTATGACTCAGCGAGATCCTCAACCCATACACCCGTCCCGCCGCTCTCCTTCACTGGGACGGAGGACGAGCAGTTTGATGGAGACAGATAGATCACCTCAGCTTCAGTAATATGGTGTGTCAGCTGCAGTATGCCTTCAGGACACACACCGTTATGGAGTGTCAGCTGCAGTATGCCTTCAGGACACACACTGTTATGGTGTGTCAGCTGCAGTATGCCTTCAGGACACATACTGTTATGGTGTGTCAGCTGCACTATGTCTTCAGGACACACACTGTTATGGTGTGTCAGCTGCAGTATGCCTTAAGGACACATACTGTTATGGTGTGTCAGCTGCAGTATGTCTTCAGGACACACACTGTTATGGTGTGTCAGCTGCAGTATGTCTTCAGGACACACACTGTTATGGTGTGTCAGCTGCAGTATGTCTTCTGGACACACACTGTTATGGTGTGTCAGCTGCAGTATGTCTTCTGGACACACAATGTTATGGTGTGTCAGCTGCACTATGTCTTCAGGACACACACTGTTATGGTGTGTCAGCTGCAGTATGCCTTAAGGACACATACTGTTATGGTGTGTCAGCTGCAGTATGTCTTCAGACACACACACTGTTATGGTGTGTAGCTGCAGTATGTCTTCAGGACACACACTGTTATGGTGTGTCAGCTGCAGTATGTCTTCAGGACACACACTGTTATGGTGTGTCAGCTGCAGTATGTCTTCTGGACACACACTGTTATGGTGTGTCAGCTGCAGTATGTCTTCAGGACACACACTGTTATGGTGTGTTAGCTGCAGTATGTCTTCAGGACACACACTGTTATGGTGTGTCAGCTGCAGTATGTCTTCAGGACACACACTGTTATGGTGTGTCACTGCAGTATGTCTTCAGGACACACACTGTTATGGTGTGTCAGCTGCAGTATGTCTTCAGGACACACACTTTTATGGTTTGTCAGTTGCAGTATGTCTTCAGGACACACACTGTTATGGTGTGTCAGCTGCAGTATGTCTTCAGGACACACACTGTTATGGTGTGTCAGTTGCAATATGTCTTGAGGACACACACTGTTATGGCGTGTTAGCTGCAGTATGTCTTCAGGACTGCACTTTTATGGTGTGTCAGCTGCAGTCATCTTCAGGACACACACTGTTATGGTGTGTTAGCTGCAGTATATGTCTTCAGGACACACACTGTTGTATGGTGTGTCGGCTGCAGTATGTCTTGGGACACACACTTTTATGGTTTGTCAGTTGCAGTATGTCTTCAGGACACACACTGTTATAAGTGTGTCAGCTTTGCAGTGTGTCTTCCAGGACACACACTTTTAGCAGTGTGTCAGCTGCAGTGTCTTGAGGACACACACTGTTATAGCGCAGTGTTAGCTGCAATGTGTCTTCAGGGAAACATACAGTTATGGTGTGTCAGCTTTGGTATATAGCTGGGACACACTGTTATGGTGTGTCAGTTGCAATATGTCTTGAGGACACACACTGTTATGGCGTGTTAGCTGCAGTATGTCTTCAGGAAACATACAGTTATGGTGTGTCAGCTCCAGTATGCCTTCAGGACTCACACTGTCATGATGTGTTAGCTGCAGATATGTCTTCAAGACACACACTGTTATGGTGTGGCAGCTGCAGGATGTCTTCAGGACACATACTGTTAAGGTATGTCAGCTGCAGTATGTCTTCAGGACACACACTGTTTTGATGTGTCAGCTGCAGTATGTCTTTAGGACACCAACTGTTATGATGTACACAGCTGCAGTATGCCTTCAGGACACACACTGTTATGGTGTGTCAGCTGCAGTATGTCTTCTGGACACATACTGTTAAGATGTGTCAGCTGCAGTATGCCTTCAGGACACACACTGTTATGATGTGTTAGTTGCAGTATGCCTTCAGGACACACACGGTTATGGTGTGTCAACTGCAGTATGTCTTCAGGACATATACAGTTATGATGTGTTAGCCGCAGTATGTCTTCAGGACACACACTGTTATGATGTATCAGCTGCAGTATGCCCTCAGGACACACATTGTTATGGTGTGTTAGGTGCAGTATGCCTTCAGGACACACACTGTTATGGTGTGTCAGCTGCAGTATGTCTTCATGACACACACTGTTATGATGTATCAGCTGCAGTATGTCTTCAGGACGCACACTGTTATGGTGTGTCAGCTGCAGTATGTCTTCAGGACACATACTGTTAAGATGTGTCAGCTGCAGTATGCCTTCAGGTCACACACTGTTATGATGTGATAGTTGCAGTATGCTTTCAGGACACACATTGTTATGGTGTGTCAGCTGCAGTATGCCTTCAGGACACACACTATTATGGTGTGTCAGCTGCAGTATGTCTTCAGGACACACACTGTTATGATGTGTCAGCTTCAGTATGTCTTCAGGACACACACTGTTATGGTGTGTCAGCTGCATTATGTCTTTAGGACACACACTGTTATGATGTATCAGCTGCAGTATGCCCTCAGGACACACATTGTTATGGTGTGTTAGGTGCAGTATGCCTTCAGGACACACACTGTTATGGTGTGTCAGCTGCAGTATGTCTTCATGACACACACTGTTATGATGTATCAGCTGCAGTATGTCTTCAGGACACACACTGTTATGGTGTGTCAGCTGCAGTATGTCTTCAGGACACACACTGTTATGATGTGTCAGCTGCAGTATACAGGACACATATTCTATGGTGTGTCAGCAGCAGTATGTCTTCAGGACACACACTTTATGATGTCATGCAGGATGTTCAGGACACATACTGTTATCGTGTGTCAGCTGCAGTATGCCTTCAGGACACACACGGTTATGGTGTGTCAGCTGCAGTATGTCTTCAGGCTACACACTGTTATGATGTATCAGCAGCAGTATGGCTTCAGGACACACATTGTTATGGTGTGTTAGCTGCAGTATATCTTCAAGACACACACTGTTATGGTGTGTCAGCTGCAGTATATCTTCAAGACACACACTGTTATGATGTATCAGCTGCAGTATGCCTTCAGGACACATACTGTTATGATGTGCTAGGGTGCAGTATGCCTTCAGGACACACACACTGTTATGGTGTACAGCTGAAGATGTCTTTAGGACACACACACTGTTATGATGTATCAGCTGCAGTATATTCCCTCAGACACACATATACATTGTTATGGTGTGTTAGGTGGTATGCCTTCAGGACACACACTGTTATGGTGTGTCAGCTGCATTATGTCTTTAGGACACACACTGTTATGATGTATCAGCTGCAGTATGTCTTCAGGACACATACTGTTTTGATGTGTCAGCTGCAGTATGTCTTCAGGACACTCACTGTTATGATGTGTCAGATGCAGTATGTTTTCAGGACACATATTCTTATGGTGTGTCAGCAGCAGTATGTCTTCAGGACACACACTTTTATGATGTGTCAGCTGCAGGATGTCTTCAGGACACACACTGTTATCGTGTGTCAGCTGCAGTATGCCTTCAGGACACACACGGTTATGGTGTGTCAGCTGCAGTATGTCTTCAGGCTACACACTGTTATGATGTATCAGCAGCAGTATGGCTTCAGGACACACATTGTTATGGTGTGTTAGCTGCAGTATATCTTCAAGACACACACTGTTATGGTGTGTCAGCTGCAGTATATCTTCAAGACACACACTGTTATGATATATCAGCTGCAGTATGCCTTCAGGACACATACTGTTATGATGTGCTAGTTGCAGCATGCCTTCAGGACACACACTCTTATGGTGTGTCAACTGCAGTATGCCTTCTGGACACATGCTGTTATGGTGTGTCAGCTGCAGTATGTCTTCCTGACACACACTGTTATGGTGTGTCAGCTGCAGTATGTCTTCAGGACACACACTGTTATGATGTATCAGCTGCAGTATGCCTTCAGGACACACATTGTTATGGTGTGTTGGGTGCGAGTATGCCTTCAGGACACCGTGTTATGTGGTGGTGTCAGCTGCAGTATGCCTTCAGGACACACACTGTTATGATGTGTTAGTTGCAGTATGCTTTCAGGACACACATTGTTATGGTGTGTCAGCTGCAGTATGTCTTCAGGACACATTCTGTTATGATGTTTTAGCTGCAGTATGTCTTCAGGATGCACACTGTTATGGTGTGTCAGCTGCAGTATGTCTTCAGGACACATACTGTTAAGATGTGTCAGCTGCAGTATGCCTTCAGGACACACACTGTTATGATGTGTTAGTTGCAGTATGCTTTCAGGACACACATTGTTATGGTGTGTCAGCTGCAGTATGCCTTCAGGACACACGCTATTATGGTGTGTCAGCTGCAGTATGTCTTCAGGACACACACTGTTATGATGTATCAGCTTAAGTATGCCTTCAGGACACACACTGTTATGGTGTGTCAGCTGCAGTATGTCTTTAGGACACACACTGTTATGATGTATCAGCTGCAGTATGTCTTCAGGACACATACTGTTTTGATGTGTCAGCTGCAGTATGTCTTCAGGACACTCACTGTTATGATGTGTCAGATGCAGTATGTTTTCAGGACACATATTCTTATGGTGTGTCACCTGCAGTATGTCTTCAGGATACACACTGTTATGATGTGTCATGGTGTGTATGTCTTCAGGACACACATTGTTATGGTGTGTTAGCTGCAGTATGCCTCCAGGACACACACTGTTATGATGTGTTAGCTGCAGTATGTGTTCAGGACACACATTGTTATGGTGTGTCAGCTGCAGTATGTGTTCAGGATACACACTGTTATGATGTGTCACCTGCAGTATGTCTTCAGGACACACATTGTTATCGTGTGTCAGCTGCAGTATGCCTTCAGGACACACACTGTTATGATGTGTTAGCTGCAGTATGTGTTCAGGACACACATTGTTATGGTGTGTCACCTGCAGTATGTCTTCAGGATACACACTGTTATGATGTGTCACCTGCAGTATGTCTTCAGGACACACATTGTTATCGTGTGTCAGCTGCAGTATGCCTTCAGGACACACACTGTTATGGTGTGTCAGCTGCAGTATATCTTCAAGACACACACTGTTATGATGTATCAGCTGCAGTATGCCTTCAGGACACATACTGTTATGATGTGCTAGTTGCAGCATGCCTTCAGGACACACACTCTTATGGTGTGTCACCTGCAGTATGTCTTCAGGATACACACTGTTATGATGTGTCACCTGCAGTATGTCTTCAGGACACACATTGTTATGGTGTGTTAGCTGCAGTATGCCTCCAGGACACACACTGTTATGATGTGTTAGCTGCAGTATGTGTTCAGGACACACATTGTTATGGTGTGTCAGCTGCAGTATGTGTTCAGGACACACACTGTTATGATGTGTTAGCTGCAGTATGCCTTCAGGACACACACTGTTATGATGTGTTAGCTGCAGTATGCTTTCAGGATACACATTGTTATGGTGTGTTAGCTGCAGTATGCCTTCAGGACTCACACTGTTATGATGCGTTAGCTGCAGTATGTCTTCAAGACACATACTGTTCTGATGTTTCAACTGCAGTATGTCTTCAGGACACATACTATTATGGTGTGTCAGCCGCAGTATGTCTTCAGGACACACACTGTTATGGTGTGTCAACTGCAGTATGTTTTCAGGATACACACTGTTATGATGTGTCAGCTGCAGTATGTCTTCAGGACACACACTGTTATGGTGTGTCAACTGCAGTATGTCTTCAGGACACATACTGTTATGATGTGTTAGCTGCACTATGTCTTCAGGACACATACTGTTATAATGCGTCTGCTGCAGTATGTCTTCAGGACACATACTGTTATGGTGTGTTAGCTGCAGTATGTCTTCAGGACACACACTGTTATGGTGTGTCAACTGCAGTATGTCTTCAGGACACATACTGTTATGATGTGTTAGCTGCAGTATGTCTTCAGAACACATACTGTTATGATGTGTTAGCTGCAGTATGTCTTCAGGACACATACTGTTATGATGTGTTAGCTGCAGTATGTCTTCAGAACACATACTGTTATGATGTGTCAACTGCAGTATGTCTTCAGGACACATACTGTTATGATGTGTTAGCTGCAGTACCGTATGTCTTCAGGACACATACTGTTATGATGTGTCAGCTGCAGTATGTCTTTAGGACACACACTTTTATGGTGTGTTAGCTGCAGTATGTCTTCAGGACACATACTGTTATGATGTGTTAGCTGCAGTATGTCTTCAGAACACATACTGTTATGATGTGTTAGCTGCAGTATGTCTTCAGAACACATACTGTTATGATGTGTCAGCTGCAGTATGTCTTTAGGACACACACTTTTATGATGCATTAGCTGCAGTATGTCTTCAGGACACATACTGTTATGGTGTGTCAACTTCAATATGTCTTCAGGACACACACTGTTATGATGTGTTAGCTGCAGTCTTTCTTCAGGACACACACTGTTATGATGTGTTAGCGTTAGCTGCAGTATGTCTTCAGGACACATACTATTATGGTGTGTTAGCTGCAGTATGTCTTCAGGACACATACTGTTATTATGTATCAGCTGCAGTATGTCTTCAGGACACATACTGTTATGATGTGTTAGTTGCAGTATGTCTTCAGGACGCGCTTTTCATGGTGTGTCAGCTGCAGTATGCCTTCAGGACACACACTGTTATGATGTTTTAGCTGCAGTATGTCTTCAGGACACACCGTTAGTGATGTAAGAAGCTGCATATGTTCTCAGGACACATACTGTTATGATGTTTTAGCCGCAGTATGTCTTCAGGACGCGCTTTTTATGGTGTGTCAGCTGCAGTATGCTTCAGGACACACATGGTTATGGCGTGTCAGCTGCAGTATGCCTTCAGGACACATACTGTTATGGTGTGTCAGCTGCAGTATGTCTTCAGGACACACACTGTTATGATGTATCAGCTGCAGTATGCCTTCAGGACACACACGGTTATGGCGTGTCAGCTGCAGTATGTCTTCAGGACATACACTGTTATGATGTATCAGCTTCAGTATGCCTTCAGGACACACACTGTTATGGTGTGTCAGGTGCAGTATGTCTTCAGGACACACACTGTTATGATGTATCAGCTGCAGTATGCCTTCAGGACACACACTGTTATGGTGTGTCAGCTGCAGTATGTCTTCAGGACACACACTGTTATGATGTATCAGCTGCAGTATGCCTTCAGGACACACATTGTTATGGCGTGTTAGCTGCAGTATGCCTTCAGGACACACACGGTTATGGCGTGTCAGCTGCAGTATGCCTTCAGGACACACACTCTTATGGTGTGTTAGCTGCAGTATGTCTTCAGGACACACACTGTTATGATGTGTCAGCTGCAGTATGTCTTCAGGACACACATTGTTATGATGTATGAGCTGCAGTATGGCTTCAGGGCACACGTTGTTATGGTGTATCAGCTGCAGTATGGCTTCAGGGCACACATGACGTGTTGCGGCAGTCAGCTGCAGTATGTCTTTCAGGACACACACGGTTATGGCGTCAGCTGCAGTATGTCTTCAGGACACACTGTTGGCGGTGTATCAGCGCAGTATGCCTTCAGGACACACACGGCTGCGGCGTGTCAGCTGCAGTATGTCTTCAGGACACACACTGCTGGCGTCAGCTGCAGCATGGCTTCAGGGCACACATTGTTATGGTGTGTCAGCTGTGGCGCCGCACACACCGGTTATGATGTGTCAGCTGCGCGTCTTCAGAATAACACACCAGCGTGTATCAGCTGCAGTATGTCTTCAGGACACACACTGTTGGCGGTGTATCAGCTGCAGTATGTCTTTCAGGACACACACTGTTGCGATGTATCAGCTGCATTATGGCTTCAGGGCACAACATTGTTGCGGTGTGTTAGCTGCAGTATGTCTTCAGGACACACACTGTTATGATGTGTTAGCTGCAGTATGCTTTCAGGACACACATTGTTATGGTGTGTTAGCTGCAGTATTCCTTTAGGACACACACTGTTATGATGTGTTAGCTGCAGTATGCCTCCAGGACACACACTGTTATGATGTGTTAGCTGCAGTATGCCTTCAGGACACACACTGTTATGATGTGTTAGCTGCAGTATGCTTTCAGGACACACATTGTTATGGTGTGTTAGCTGCACTATGCCTTCAGGACACACACTCTTATGATGTGTTAGCTGCAGTATGCCTCCAGGACACACACTGTTATGATGTGTTAGCTGCAGTATGCTTTCAGGACACACATTGTCATGA
Source organism: Homarus americanus (assembly GCF_018991925.1). Lineage (NCBI taxonomy): Eukaryota > Metazoa > Arthropoda > Malacostraca > Decapoda > Nephropidae > Homarus > Homarus americanus. The sequence goes on along the minus strand of NW_024717620.1, from coordinate 2,170,829 downwards.
TGTGTTAGCTGCAGTATGTGTTCAGGACACACACTGTTATGGTGTGTTAACTGCAGTATGTCTTCAGGACACGTACTGTTATGATGTGTTAGCTGCAGTATGTCTTCAGGACACACACTGTTATGGTGTGTCAGGATACAGTATTAAATAATAAGATAATTTGACCAATGTCTTAAGTAACACTCCTTTACCAGCTGTTGTTAGAGACAGGGACATAACCACTCCTCGGTTCTCTGACTCTTGATGAGCGATATTTTAATTAATCTCACAATTTATTTGAGTGTGTGGATGATCGAGGCCTCGTCAGTGTTTATATTGGGCGATGGTAACGTGTTCTCTTGGTGTTGGTAATTTTCACTTTATCGGTCTTGGTGAGTCTTGTGTCACATTCTACTCAAATTGATGGTTGATGTCTTCCTCCAGTCAATATTGATTCACTTCAGTTGTTTCTTAAATTATTGACACTTTTCATTTTCTTCTCTGGTGTGTGTGTGTGTGTGTGTGTGTGTGTGTGTGTGTGTGTGTGTGTGTGTGTGTGTGTGTGTGTGTGTGTGTGTGTGTGTGTGTTTGTGTGTGTGTGTGTGTGTGGACCGCTGGTAACTGTTGAGTGCAGCGTGACACTCGCCTCATGTAACACTTCCCCCAGAGAAAGACAAAGCTTATTTTCGCCATCTGTACATATACAGGTACAGGTACAGACTTATGGTACACTTACAGGTACAGGTTTAGACTTATGGTACACTTACAGGTACAGGTATAGACTTATGGTACACCTACAGGTACAGGTACAGACTTATGGCACACTTGCAGGTATACGTACAGACTTATGGTACACTTACAGGTACAGGTATAGACTTATGGTACACTTACAGGTACAGGTATAGACTTATGGTACACTTACAGGTACAGGTACAGAGTTATGGTACACTTACAGGTACAGGTACTGATTTATGGTATACTTACAGGTACAGGTATAGACTTATGATACACTTACAGGTACAGGTACAGACTTATGGTACACTTACAGGTACAGGTAAAACAATATGTAAACACAGCAGGAACAATAAAAAATACGGGAATAAAAGTTTCAAGTACAAGAATGCAGGTGCAGGTACAGGTACATATTCAAATACAGGTACAGGTATACGAACATATATTTCTAAAGACTAAAACTTACAAGTCGACAAAATGAGAAAGAATTTAAAGGACTTTGGAGTGAGTGAGCAGGTGGATACATTTAGCCCAACCTTCCCCTGGCCAGTAACTCTCGACCCCTCCCGCCCTTGTTTAGAAAGTCACTATGGAACTGTGAATGTTGCCGCTCTGCTGTGAAATATATCGTCTTCTGTATATAATATTATTGTGAAGCTTTAAATGTGGCTTTGATATACAGGATTTCCATTACAATATCAACACTCATTTACATGTATAATTACCAATTTCTATATTCAACAAAGGGTCTTCTTAATTTATGGTGATACACAGTTTCTCAATTTCATTCCAGACAAAAATGTGTAATTTATAAGACACAGTTAAGGGTCATTATGAGAGCTCAAACATCACCACCTGAACAGTTATTTGTGACATTATCATCAACAATAATTACGTATACCAATAAATATTGATATTTATATTATTAATACTTATATAGTTTTGTCAGTGCCGCGTGAGTAGAGAGGTCAATGGTGTGTGTGTGTGTGTGTGTGTGTGTGTGTGTGTGTGTGTGTGTGTCGATAATAATGCTAGAACGAAGGAGCTACACTATCAATACTTGTCATATACGGTATATATTTTCGCCAGGGCACCTTCAGAGCAGCTCCCAGAAAGCCCCTAGGACATCCCCCCAGGACACCCCCCAGGGCACCCCCCAGGACACCTAGGACACCCCCAGGGCACCTCAGGACACTCCCCCTAGGGCATCCCCAGGACACCCAGGGCTCCCCAGGACACCCCAGGGCACCCTCAGGACACCCCAGGGGACACCCCAGGGCTCCCCCAGGACAGGACACCCCCAGGGCACCCCCCAGGACACCCCCAGGGCACCCCCAGGACACTTTCCAGGCACCCCCACCCAAGCCGGTCTTTGGACTCAAAGGTGGAGGTAAAAAACGAGAGGCTTCACCCGGGTGGGTTGGGACCACACATAAGTGCCTCTAATTACCGTATTATTGTTACTATTATTATATACAAAGTAACATTATGTCGGGGAGAGCACAGAGCGGTAAATAATTATGGTGTGTTGGCTGTGAAGACCATGTTGGCCCAGGGGAGGTAAGTATACTATATAGGGTATATATATATATATATATACACACACGAGTCGCTCATAGAACAAGGATCACCGATGTTTCTTTTATATACGTTTAGAGTCCAAGGTAACTCTTAAGTACTCTAAGAGTCTGGACACCAAACTTGACTGTTGACGGAGTGGGGCGGTCAAGTGCACTGCCTGCCACTATGATTCAGTGTGTACAGAAGACTTATAGTGAACTCTATCTGTCTCTGGCGAGCAGTCCTGTCCTCGAGACCAACTTATACTGTACTTAATCCACTTATTAATACAGTACAGCTGCCGAAACACTGTGTACGGTGTGTTCAGTCCTGGGTCTTCAGGAATTGGCCTAACTAACATCAGATAAGTATTCCCACACAGTCTGACCTGTCGACTGAACGATGACGTAATCGGTACAAGTAATTAATCACGTCTTAGTTCATCAGTGTGTTACAAATATTTAATGGAAGAGCAGAGATGGAGATATGAAGAGAATTGGTTCCCGAACACTTCCCTGGGGGACACCATGGGACTGTTCACCACTCACAACATCCACTACTGCGTGTTGCTGCCTTTTGAAGAGAAAGCTTCTAATAGATTACGACAGTTATCACAAAACCTGAGAGAAGAAATTCACGAAATAGTATGTAGTAGTTTCGTTGGTACGACAGAATGGTATATAATGTTAATTTATAATGTAATTTTCCCATATTCTGTATCAAGGTCGTAACCAAAGTGACTCGTCACCACAACTCTCCCACGAGGACCTCTGATATAGCTGGACACAGGGAACACTTGTTTCATAACTCACCACCTCATTATCTCCTCCTGGCTCTTCTCATTAACCCCAAAGGCCTTTTCATTTTTCATTTTGCTAACAGCTGCCTCAACTTAATTTTAAAAATTGCTAGTTTGATCTTAATTTCCTTTTCGATTTTTTCCTTCACTTTATCATTATCATTGTATACTTCTTCTATGTACTCTGCCTCAACCACCGTCTTGGTCTCTTTACTTTTTACCGACCTGTCCAGCTGTTCTGTTTGTCCTCTCCTCAAGATAATTTATTTTATCTTTCATTCATATCCTTACAGTTATATCTTCTGTCATCATCATCATCATCTGTCTTTTACCGCGTCCCTTGTTTTCTCCGGCTTGTCAACATTCCTCTTTAATTTCTTTCTTTGTGTCTTCCCCATGCCCATTTTCTTCTCTTATTAAATGTCTTTAAAAGTTAATCTTTGAATCAAACCCTTCTCTGTTGTCGTGGATCCTGTTTCCTATTAGGTTTACGGTTCGCTCTTTAATACTGACTACTGCACATTTCACTGCTGCTCTATTTCTTGCTCCACAGATTCTCTCCAACAATACCGGAAATATGTTCTGGGTTTCAGCTTCATGTCATCCCTTGTTATGTCTGTGTTATCAGTTTTCCTAAACACTATTGAATTTTATCAACCCTCTTTAATTTTGTTTTATTTTTTAAAGTCTAAGACTCACTAAACTCATTACTGGAACATGATCTGACCCACATTCTCATATGTATTTGCAAACACCATGTTACGTGTAGTATCCAGATGTTGCTAAACGTTACATAATACACACTTGAGATAAATGTATAGTATATATGAGGTGCCTAAACGATAGCTCAGGTTCTCAACTGGCTCAGCCATGTTAATATTGTTATTATTATCCACTCTGTATCTGTGTTTATCTGGCTAAATAAACTGTTTCAATGTCAATATGAAATAATAGTCTGCACCTGGGTGGGTCTGACCCCACCGTCTGCCCCTGGATGGATCTGACCCACTGTCTGCCCCTAGGTGGGTCTGACACACAGTCTGCCCCTGGGTGGGCCTGACACACAGTCTGCCCCTGGGTGGGCCTGATCCACAGCCTGCTTCTGGTGCTTCTTTGTCCTTCCTTGCTTCTGCATCATAAGTCTCAGTTATGCCAAACTGTTTCCTCCGATTTTCGTCTGTCTCCAAACAGCAGGACGATGGGCGGGTGTCTCACTCCTCTATCCGCAAATCCCAACAATGTCGCCCCAAGGAATATATACAAAAGACATTAAAGACATATTGTGTTTAAAAGATGTTTTACAGAGATCATCCACTCTTGCTCTCTTCAGTTAAAGATGTTCACATTCATTCACCTCCAAAGACAAGTGGCAAATACAATATTTCAAAGAATCACCCAAAATCCCTCACTTAACCATAGCAAAGACTTTTCATAAAGGTCATCAAGATAAACATTTCCAAAAGTGGCGGAGTCTGCTGCCCGGCTCACCTGTCCTACCGACCCTCACACTCTCAGGTCACAACTTGTAAGGCGTTTGGCTGAGTTTAACATCGATCTGTCATTGCGAAGTGGTTAGCCTGTGTTTTTTTTCCCCTGTCCCTTTAATTTCTTCTCTGGAAATCGACCAAACAGCGTATTGTAGTTCTGGCTGGTGTTCTCACTGTCGCCTTAAGTCCTGGGTTCCTCAGGGTCCCTCACCACCACTACTCATGCACAAGTTCCACCTTCTATAGCTCCGTCTCATTACTGCCCAAGACTCACAAAATACCATACAAGAGACATCATCATCATCATCATCATCATCATCATCATCATCATCATCATAGGAAGTCCTCACACATCCACTACAGTTACTAGAGCAAAGTTTAAAATATTTAGTAAGAAACATATCTTTCTATACAAAATTTCCACAACACGAACGACTCATTATCACACATCGTTGGTATTTAAGCATCAACCTTACTTTAAGTCTTACCGTTACAAACTTCATTAGAATTTTAACCTAAACTTCTTCAATGGACTCCTTTACTGAGCCAGACTTTACCTCGCTGATGAACAATTGGCAACCATTTATGGAAGGCAGGTGTGCTCCCAGGTGTAATATTGCTGTCATCTGTGGGCTGGGGCACTGTGGGCTGGGGCACTGTGGGCTGGGGCACCGTGGGCTGGGGCACTGTGGGCTGGGGCACTGTGGGCTGGGGCACTGTGGGCTGGGGCACCGTGGGCTGGGGCACTGTGGGCTGGGTGTGGTGTTGGGGCATTTCGTATCATTTCCTAATTCTAAATTATCTTTAATAAACCTAACCTAACCTAACCTAACCTAACCTAACCTAACCTAACCTAACCTAACCTAACCTAACCCATCTGAATTAAACTGGTGAATTGAGACTACAGCCAAAATCAACATTGAGACAGAACAGAGAAGCTTTACCGTAGCGAGGTACATCCTATGGTGCTGTACCGTTGTGGTGGTACGTGGGGGAATTATCTCAGGCGCGTGTCTTGGGGGCTTGCGTTCCCTTCCTCGCAGTCTGATAGTTAAGTGTTGAGTGTTGCTGCTGATGTGACCGTGTGAGTTATAGTCTTATTGAAACTTCGACTTTATTTGAGTGTCATTTTTTTCTTATTTATATTTTTCTGTCGTGTAAGTTAAACAATGAGATGACCTATTTCACCAACTATTAGTGGGGGGGGGATTAGCTGTGATTTGTTTTATCTTAACCTAACCTAACCTAACCTAACCTAACCTAACCTAACCTAACCTAACCTAACCTAACCCAACCTTGCTCTTAGCCCTAACCTAACAAAACGGTCTAAAGTACTTTAAAGAGATACGTTGCACATACATTTTATCATATATATATATATATATATATATATATATATATATATATATATATATATATATATATATATATATATATATATATATATATATATATATATATATATATATATATATATATATATATATGTACGTTAGAATGATGAAGTACACGCTAGAGTACAGTACACGCTAGAGCACAGTACACGCTAGAGTACAGAACACGCTAGAGTACAGTACACGCTAGAGTACAGTACACGCTAGACTACAGTACACGCTAGAGTACAGTACACGCTAGACTACAGTACACGCTAGAGTACAGTACGCTAGAGTACAGTACACGCTGAACTACAGTACACGCTAGAGTACAGTACACACTGAAGTACAGTACACACTAGACTAAAGTACACGCTAGACTACAGTACACGCTAGAGTACGGTATTACACGCTAGACTACAGTACACGCTGAGTACAGTACGCTGAACTACCGTACACTAGAAATTGCAGTACACACTAGAGTACAGTACACACTGAACTACAGTACACGCTAGAGTACAGTGCACACACTAGAGTACAGTACGCTAGACTACGAGAGTACGCTAGAGTACGGTACACGCTAGACTACACAGTACACGCTGAAATTGCAGTACGCGCTAGACTACAGTACACGCTAGACTACAGTACACACTTCAAATTACAGTACGCTAGACTACAATTACGCTAGAGTACAGTACACGCTAGACTACAGTACACACTAGAATACAGAACACGCTAGAGTACAGTACACACTAGACTAAAAGTACACGCTAGACTACAGTACGCATAGAGTACGGTACACGCTGAACTACAGTACACGCTATGGTACAGTACACGCTGAACTTCACAGTACACGCTAGAGTACAGTGCACGCTAGACTACGGTACACGCTGGGGTAGTACACGCTAAAACTACCGTACACACTGGAGTGCAGTACACACTAGAGTACAGTACACACTAGACTAAAAGTACACAGCTAGACTACAATTTACACGCTAGAGGTACAGTACACGCTAGACTACAGTACACGCTAGAGTACGGTACGCGCTAGACTACAGTACGCTAGAGTACAGTACACGCTAATTCACAGTACCCACGCTAGAGTACAGTACGCTAGAGTACAGTACGCTGAACTACAGTACACGCTAGAGTACAGTACACGCTAGACTACCGTACACACTAGAGTACAGTACACTAGAGTGCAGTACACACTAGACTACAGTACACGCTAGAGTACAGTACACACTAGAGTACAGTACACGCTAGACTACAGTACACGCTAGAGTACAGTACACGCTAGAGTACAGTACACGCTAGAGTACAGTACACGCTAGACTACAGTACACGCTAGAGTACAGTACACGCTAGACTACAGTACACGCTAGAGTACAGTACACGCTAGACTACAGTACACGCTAGACTACAGTACACGCTAGAGTACAGTACACGCTAGACTACAGTACACGCTAGAGTACAGTACACGCTAGACTACAGTACACGCTAGAGTACAATTGCACGCTAGACTACAGTACGCTAGGTACAGTACGCGGATTTACAGTACGCTAGAGTACAGTACACGCTGAACTACAGTACACGCTAGAGTACAGTACACGCTGAACTACAGTACGCTAGGTACGGTACATGCGAGACTACGGTACATAGAGTACGAGTACACGCGGGACTACGGTACGCGCTAGGTAACAGTACACGCTAGACACAGTACACGCTAGAGTACAGTACACACTAGAGTACAGTACGCTAGACTACAGTACGCTAGAGAGTACAGTACACGCTAGACTACACAGTACACGCTAGGTACAGTACACGCTAGACTACGGTACGCTAGACTACAGTACACGCTAGACTGCAGTACACGCTAGAGTACAGTACGCTAGACTACAGTACACGCTAGAGTACAGTACGCTAGACTACAGTACGCTGAAGTACGTACACGCTGAGTACAGTACACGCTGAAGTACGAGGTACACGTGGGGTGCTACGGTACGTGGAGTAGTACAGTACACGCTGAACTACAGTACACGCTAGACTACAGTACACGCTAGAGTACAGTACACGCTAGACTACAGTACACAATAGAGTACAGTACACATTAGACTACAGTACACGCTAGAGTATAGTACACGCTAGAGTACAGTACACGCTAGACTACAGTACACGCTAGAGTACAGTACACACTAGAGTACAGTACACGCTAGAGTACAGTACACGCTAGACTACAGTACACGCTAGAGTACAGTACACACTAGACTACAGTACACGCTAGAGTACAGTACACGCTAGACTACAGTACACGCTAGAGTACAGTACACGCTAGAGTACAGTACACGCTAGAGTACAGTACACGTGGGGTACTACAGTACACGTGGAGTAGTACAGTACACGAGGAGTAGTACAGTACACGTAGGGTAGTACAGTACACGTGGAGTAGTACAGTACAAGAGGAGTAGTACAGTACACGTGGAGTAGTACAGTATACGTGTAGTTCAGTACACGTGGAGTACAAAGAATTTAAGAAAAGTCGAATATTTCTAACACATTTGGCTGAATATGTTCATTGAGGTCGACAGAGAACAGAGAGACAAACATCTCCCCGTCTCTCTGTTAGTGTCATCACCTGGGTCACCACACAGTACATCTCTCACCAGGTCAGTGTGAGGGAGGGAGGAGGGGGCGTGTTATGAGTATGTCAGTTATCTCTCACCAGGTCAGTGTAGGGAGGAGGGGGCGTGTTATAGTATTTCAGTTATCTCTCACCAGGTCAGTGTGAGGAGGGAGGGAGGGGCGTGTTATGGAGTATGTCATTTATCTCTCACCAGGTCAGTGTGAGGGAGGGAGGGGTGTGTGTTATGAGTATGTCAGTTATCTCTCACCAGGTCAGTATGAGGGAGGGAGGGCGTGTTATGAGTATGTCAGTTATCTCTCACCAGGTCAGTGTGAGGAGGGAGGGAGGGCGTGTTATAGTATGTCAGTTATCTCTCCTGGGTCAGTGTGAGGGAGGGAGGGGTGTGTTATGGTATGTCAGTTATCTCTCCTGGAGTCAGTGTGAGGGAGGGAGGGAGGGAGGGGCGTGTTATGAATATGTCAGTTATCTCTCACCAGGTCAGTATGAGGGAGGGGGTGTGTTATGAGTATGTCAGTTATCTCTCACCAGGTCAGTGTGAGGGAGGGAGGGAGGGAGGGGGCGTGTTATGAATATGTCAGTTATCTCTCACCAGGTCAGTGTGTGGCAGAGTTGAAGGAGATGATAAGAAAGGGAGGAAACTGGAGCTTAAGTACTTACTTTTTTTTATCTCTAGTTGTTGTACAAAATGAGCGTGGCCAAGAAGCAGGCCAAGGTGTAGTAGGCCCATCCTCATGTTGATGGTCACACACACACACACTCACTCGATACACTTTATCACTCCACTTCCCTACACCTTAACACAGCACTGTCAACTACACACACGATACACCCTTCATGAAAAGAGATATTTTCAAATACTCAGAGGGCTACTTTTAAAGGGTATATGATCATCCCATTACAATAATTTATTAACATGTCAGAAGGGTCTTTCCTTCCTCTATCACTGTCTATAATATAGCGATGTCATACACGGATCAAAGTTGTAATGTGTGGGTGAGTGGTCGCCTCCAGCCAGGCACCAGCCGGGGCCCCACACTACCCATAGTGTAGCTCAGGTGCTCAACCAGACCGTACGACCCCCCGACGCCAGTCAGCGACATGCGGCGTTGTGTGTGCTCCCTCCACCTCCCCGTGTAACACTGGTCTGCTCGTTCGCTCCCCGGGTCCCGCTAGTGGTTGAGTGGCTGCGCGAGATGGCTAGCTGGATGGCTGGCTGGCTGAGTGGCTGGCTAGGAGGGCTAGGGGCTGAGCTCGGTTGGTGGACGCACTCGCCGGAGTTGGAGTTCGGCCGTGCTTCAACAGTGCTGCCAAAAGGGATTACTTCTTCATTCAGGCAGCACAGCTTGGCTGGCTCATTGACGCCACCAGTTGTATGAGGAGGGCAAGAGGGTGTGAGGGGCAGGGGGGAAAACTGAAGGGGTCGGTGAAGAGGAAGGCAGCGAAGGATAGGAGAGAGGGAGGCACCAAGACCACATCCCGTCAGTCTGATGGGATCAGGAAATAGATTCCAGGAGTCCGAAATTATAGAGAGAAGCTTTTTAATTTCTGGGGAAATTGAAGGTGTTAGATTGATTTAGTGGATCCACTTAACTGTTCCGAGGAGAGTGGGGAAGACAGGTGGGGAGGAGAGAAGGATAAAGAGGAGGAGGAGTATGAAGAAGAGAGAGAAGAACCAAGAAGGGAAATATGTGTTCGTTCCTCCCTGCGTGTCTTACAACCATCGTGTGCGGACAAGGTGACATAGACCAGCTGTCAGAGACTGTGAGGGCAGCCAACTGACGGTGACCAGACAGAGGTTGGCTGTGGGTCTCATTGGTGCCCAGGTCAGTATTCCTGATCTATACTGACTACCTCACTAACTGCTGACTCAAGTTGGTCTAACAAACCACACTGTTGGTGACATGAAATTGTCTCAAGTTGGTTTAATGTTGCAGACGAAGACGGGTGGTTATGACTGCACGGCAGAGGTCAACAAAGGTCAACCACCGTGTCCCGTGTCAACACCACCATGTCCCGTGTCAACACCACCATGTCCCGTGTCAACACCTTAACTAAACATTTCAGTGTGTAGGTACGTGTCAACATGTCCATATAGTGTAATGCAACTATGACAGGTGTCAACAACACCCTCCCTGCCCACACTACTATCCTCACCCCCCTGCCCACACTACTATCCTCACCCTCCCTGCCCACACTACTATCCTGCCCACACACTACTATCCTCACCCTCCCTGCCCTACTATCCTCCACCCTCCTGCCCACACTACTATCCCACCCTCCTGCCCACACCACTATCCCTCACCCCCCCTGCCCACACTACTATCCTCACCCTCCTGCCCACCCCACTATCCTCCTCCCTCCTGCCCACACTACTATCCTCCTCCTCCCTGCCCACACACTATCTCACCCTCCTGCTTACACTACTCCTTACCCTCCCTGCCCACACTACTATCCTCACCCTCCTGCCCACCTACTATCCTCACCCCTCCCTGCCCACACTACTATCCCTCACCCTCCTGCCACACTACTATCCTCACCCTCCTGCCCACACTACTATCCTCCACCCTCCCTGCCCACCTCACTATCCTCACCCTCCTGCCCACACACTACTATCCTCACCCTCCCACACTACTATCCCTACCCTGCCTGCCCACACTACTATCCTCACCCTCCTGCCCACACTACTATCCTCACCCTCCTGCTTACACTACTATCCTTACCCTCCTGCCCACACTACTATCCTCCACCCTCCTGCCCACCCCTACTATCCTCACCCTTCCTGCCCACACTACTATCCTCACCCTCCTGCCCACCTACTATCCTCACCCTCCTGCCCACACTACTATCCTCACCCTCCTGCCCACACTACTATCCTCACCCTCCCTGCCCACACTCTATCCGCACCCTCCCAGCCCACACTACTATCCTCACCCTCCTGCCCACACTACTATCCTCACCCTCTGCCCACACTACTATCCCTCACCCTCCTGCCCACTACTATCCTCACCCCCCCTGCCCACACTACTATCCTCCCACCCTCCCTGCCCACACACTACTCCTCACCCTCCCTGCCCCACACTACTATCCTCACCCTCCTGCCCACTACTATCCTCACCCTCCCTGCCCACACTACTATCCTCACCCTCCTGCTTACACTACTATCCTACCCTCCTGCCCACACTACTATCCTCACCTCCCACCCTATACCTCACCCTCCTGCCACACTACTATCCTCACCTCCTGCCCACTACTATCCTCACCCTCCTGCCCTCCCACCTCCTGCCCACACTACTATCCTCCACCTCCCTGCCCACACTACTATCCTCACCCCCCTGCCCCACACTACTATCCTCACCCTCCCTGCCCACACTACTATCCTCACCCTCCTGCCCACACTACTATCCTCACCCTCCTGCCCACTACTATCCTCACCCTCCTGCCCACACTACTATCCTCACCCCCTGCCCACACCACTATCCTCACCCTCCCTGCCCACACTACTATCCTCACCCTCCTGCCCACACTACTATCCTCACCCCCCTGCCCACACTACTATCCCTCACCCTCCCTGCCCACACTACTATCCTCACCCTCCCTGCCACACTACTATCCTCACCCTCCTGCCCACACTATCCTCACCCCCTGCCCACACTACTATCCTCACCCTCCTGCCACACTACTATCCTCACCCTCCCTGCCCACACTACTATCCTCACCCCCCTGCCCACACTACTATCCTCACCCTCCCTGCCCACACTACTATCCTCACCTCCCTCCTCATACTTCCCTCACTTCTCTTCCCTCCCTCCCTCCTCCCTCCCACCCTCCATCCTCCATTCCTCCTCCCTCCCTCCCCCCTCCTCCCTCCTCCCTCCCCTCCCTCCCTCCCTCCCTTCCTCCCTCCTCCTCCTTCTTCCCTCCCTCCCTTGCCTCCTCCTTCCTCCCTCCCTCCTCCCCTCCCTCCCTCCCTCCCTCCTCCCTTGCTCCCTCCCTCCCTCCCTCCCCTCCCTCCATCCCCTCCTCCCTCCATCCTCTCCCCTCCTCCCTCCACCCTCCCTCCTCCCTCCCCCTCCCTCCCTCCCTCCCTCCTCCTCCCTCCATCCTCTCCCTCTCTCCTCCCCCTCCTCCCTCCTCCCTTCCTCCCTCCCTCCTCCTTCTTTCCTCCCTCCTTGCTCCTCCTTCCTCCCTCCTCCCTCTCCCTCCCTCCCCTCCCTCCCCTTGCTCCCTCCCTCCCTCCCTCCCTCCTTCCCTCCATCCCTCCCTCCCCTCCCATCCTCTCCCTCTCTTCCTCTCTTTTCTTCTCCTTTCTCTTCCATTATTCTCTCCTTCTTCACCCTTTCCTCTTACAAGTTTCTGTATTCCGTTCTTTCCTCTAATTCTCCCCTCCTCTCTCCCTCCTTCACTCCCTCCTTCCTTCCCTTCCTGCCTCCCTCCTCCTCCTTCCCTAACTCCCCTCCCTCCCTCCCCTCCTCCCCCTCCTCCCTCCCTCCTTCCCTCCTCCCTCCTCCTCCTCCCTCCCTCCTCCCTACTCCCTCCCTCCCCCCTCCCTCCCTTCCTGCCTCCTTCCATCCCTTCTTGCCTTCTTCCCTCCTTTCTCCCCCTTCCCACCCTTCATTCCCCTCCTCCGTTCCTCCTTCCTTCCCTCCTTCCTACCTCCTTTCCTCCCTCTTTTACTCTCTTCCTCCCTCCTTCTATTCCTTCCTCTCTCCTTCGTCCTTCCTTCCCTTACCTCATCCTCCCTCCTTCACTTGCTGGTCTCAGTCTTCCCTCCCATTAACTCGTCATTTCCTCCTTCCCTCCTTCATTCTCTCCTTCCTCCCTCCCTCCCTCCACCTTCTCAGTTGATCAATATCCGCCACTGTGCGTGCCAAGATCCCTGTCCCAAGTCTCCTGCCACCACCGTGTTCTGCCACCACCGTGTTCTGCCACCACCGTGTTCTGCCACCACCGTGTTCTGCCACCACCGTGTTCTACCACCACTGTGTTCAGCCACCACTGTGTTCTACCATAGCGTGTTCTCCCACCAACGTGTTCCTCCACTACCGTGTTCTACCACCACAGTGTTCTGCCACCGTGTTCTACCACCGTGTTCTACCACTACTGTGTTCTGCCACCACCGTGTTCTGCCACCACCGTGTTCTGCCACCACTGTGTTCTACCACCACCGTGTTCTACCACCACCGTGTTCTGCCGCCACCGTGTTCTGCCACCACCGTGTTCTACCACCACTGTGTTCAGCCACCACTGTGTTCTACCACCACTGTGTTCTGCCACCACCTGTTCTACCACCACCATGTTCTACCACCACAGTGTCCTGCCGAACAGTGTTCTGCCACCACCGTGTTCTGCCACCACCGTGTTCTACCACCACATGTTCTGCCACCACCATGTTCTGCCACCGTGTTCTGCCACCGTGTTCCTACCACCACCGTGTTCTGCCACCACCGTGTTCTACTACCACCGTGTTTTACCACCACCGTGTTCTGCCACCTCCGTGTTCTGCCACCACCGTGTTCTGCCACCACTGTGTTCTGCCACCACCGTGTTCTGCCATCACCGTGTTCTGCCACCACCGTGTTCTGCCACCACCGTGTTCTACCACCACCGTGTTCTGCCACCACAGTGTTCTGCCACCACCGTGTTCTGCCACGTGATTGCCACCACAGTGTTCTGCCACCACGTGTTGTTCTGCCACCACAGTGTTCTGCCACCACCGTGCTCTACCACCACCGTGTTCTGCCACCACTGTGTTCTGCCACCACGGTGTTCTGCCCATACCGTGTTCCTACCAGTGTGTTCAGCCACCACTGTGTTCTACCACCACCGTGTTCTGCCACCACCGTGTTCTACCACCACCGTGTTCTGCCACCACCGTGTTCTGCCACCACCGTGTTTTACCACTACCTTGTTCTGCCACTACCGTGTTCTGCCACCACAGTGTTCTGCCACCACCACCGTGTTCTGCCACCACAGTGTTCTGCCACCACCGTGTTCTGCCACCGTGTTTTACCACCACCGTGTTCTGCCACTACCATGTTCTGCCACCACTGTGTTCTGCCACCATCGTGTTCTGCCACCACTGTGTTCTACCACCACCGTGTTCTTCCACCACGTGTTCTACCACCACCGTGTTCTACCACCACCGTGTTCTGCCACCACCGTGTTCTACCACCACCGTGTTCTGCCACCACCGTGTTCTGCCACCACAGTGTTCTGCCACCACCGTGTTCTGCCACCACCTTCTGCCACCACCGTGTTCTGCCACCACCGTGTTCTACCACCACCGTGTTCTGCCACCACAGTGTTCTGCCACCACCGTGTTCTGCCACCACCGTGTTCTGCCACCACCGTGTTCTGCCACCACAGTGTTCTGCCACCACCGTGTTCTGCTGCCACCACGTGTTCTACCACCACCGTGTTCTGCCACCACCGTGTTCTGCCACCACCATCTTCTGCCACCACCGTGTTCTACCACCACCGTGTTCTGCCACCACAGTGTTCTGCCACCACCGTGTTCTGCCACCACCGTGTTCTACCACCCACCGTGTTCTGCCACCACCGTGTTCTGCCACCACCGTGTTCTACCACCACCGTGTTCTGCCACCACCGTGTTCTGCCACCACCATCTTCTGCCACCACCGTGTTCTACCACCACCGTGTTCTGCCACCACAGTGTTCTGTCACCACCGTGTTCTGCCACCACCGTGTTCTACCACCCCACCTGTTCTGCCACCACCGTGTTTTACCACCACCGTGTTCTGCCACCACCGTGTTCTGCCACCACCGTGTTTTACCACCACCGTGTTCTGCCACCACCGTGTTCTGCCACCACCGTGTTCTGCCACCACCGTGTTTACCACCACCGTGTTCTGCCACCACCGTGTTTTGCCACCACCGTGTTCTGCCACCACTGTGTTCTACCACCACTGTGTTCTCCCACCACCGTGTTCTGCCACCACTGTGTTCTGCCACCACAGTGTTCTGTCACCACCGTGTTCTGCCACCACCATGTTCTGCCACCACCGTGTTCTACCACCACTGTGTTCTACCACCACTGTGTTCTACCACCACAGTGTTCTGCCACCACTCTGTTCTGCCACCACCGTGTTCTACCACCACCGTGTTTCTGCCACCACCGTGTTCTGCCACCACCGTGTTCTGCCACCACCGTGTTCTGCCACCACCGTGTTCTACCACCACTGTGTTCAGCCGCCACCGTGTTCTGCCACCACTGTGTTCTGCCACCACTGTGTTCTGCCACCGTGTTCTGCCACCACCTTGTTCTACCACCACCGTGTTCTGCCACCACCGTGTTCTGCCACCACCATCTTCTGCCACCACCGTGTTCTACCACCACCGTGTTCTGCCACCACAGTGTTCTGCCACCACCGTGTTCTGCCACCACCGTGTTCTACCACCACCGTGTTCTGCCACCACCGTGTTCTGCGACCACCGTGTTCTACCACCACCGTGTTCTGCCACCACCGTGTTCTGCCACCACCATCTTCTGCCACCACCGTGTTCTACCACCACCGTGTTC
The DNA here is from genome assembly GCF_018991925.1 of Homarus americanus. Classification (NCBI taxonomy): domain Eukaryota; kingdom Metazoa; phylum Arthropoda; class Malacostraca; order Decapoda; family Nephropidae; genus Homarus; species Homarus americanus. Next base: position 2,154,715 of record NW_024717620.1, on the reverse strand, counting down.
TGCCACCACAGTGTTCTGTCACCACCGTGTTCTGCCACCACCGTGTTCTACCACCACCGTGTTCTGCCACCACCGTGTTTTACCACCACCGTGTTCTGCCACCACCGTGTTCTGCCACCACCGTGTTTTACCACCACCGTGTTCTGCCACCACCGTGTTTCTGCCACCACCGTGTTCTGCCACCACCGTGTTTTACCACCACCGTGTTCTGCCACCACCGTGTTTGCCAACCGTGTTCTGCCACCACTGTGTTCTACCACCACTGTGTTCTCCCACCACCGTGTTCTGCCACCACTTGTTTCTGCCACCACAGTGTTCTGTCACCACCGTGTTCTGCCACCACCATGTTCTGCCACCACCGTGTTCTACCACCACTGTGTTCTACCACCACAGTGTTCTGCCACCACTTGTTCTGCCACCACCGTGTTCTGACACCACCGTGTTCTACTACCACCGTGTTTCTGCCACCACGTGTTCTGCCACCACTCTGTTCTCCACCACCGTGTTCTACCACCACCGTGTTCTGCCACCACCGTGTTCTGCCACCACCGTGTTCTGCCACCACCGTGTTCTGCCACCACCTGTTCTACCACCACTGTGTTCGTACCCACATGTGCCTGCCACCACCGTGTTCTACCACCACTGTGTTCAGCCACCACCGTGTTCTACCACCACCTTGTTCTACCACCACCTTGTTCTGCCACCACATATGACATTACTTCATTATGAGCGTGGAGGGAGGAGGATGGCGATTAAGAGAGCAATATAAAGATCAAAACATTTTCAGTAAACACAGAGCCAACATCTCGTGTAGGTAAACCTGTTCTCTCATTGTCCGTATTCCAGAGGCTCCCATCCCTCACCAGAATGACTAATTATCCTGTCACTGAAATGTTTTAAGTAACACATTTGTAAATATTTCTCGTATGTTTGTATCATTGGTGTTTAGAATTGTGTTTAGATTAAGTTACCCCAAAAATGCTTCATATATTACTACCGATAGTCCTACTACCGATAGTCACCAACACTACCAATAGTCACCAATACTACCAATAGTCACCAACACTACCGATAGTCACCAATACTACCGATAGTCACCAACACTACCAATAGTCACCAACACTACCGATAGTCACCAACACTACCGATAGTCACCAACACTACCAATAGTCACCAACACTACTATTAAAAGGCCAACACTACCAATAGTCACCAACACTACCAATAGTCACCAACACTACTAGTCACAACACTACTAATCAACAATACTACTACAATAGTACTACTAACATACCAAAGTCACCAACACCAGCAGCAAAGCAGGAGAGACAGGCAAGCAGGAGTGAGAGAGAGACAGGTGGGTGTAGAGGAGAGACAGGTAGCAGGTAGGAGGAGAGAGACGAGACAGCAGGTGGCACAGGTAGGAGGAGAGAGACAGCAGGTGCAGGTAGGTAGTGAGGAGGAGACAGCAGGTAGGTATAGGAGGAGAGAGAGACAGGTAGGAGAGAGACAGCAGGTGGTACAGGTAGGAGGAGAGAGAGACAGGTACAGGGAGGAGAGACAGCAGGTGGTACAGGTAGGAATGAGAGACAGCAGGTACAGGGGTGAGAGAGACAGCAGGTGGTACAGGTAGGGAGTGGAGAGAGACAGGTGGTAAGCAGGTAGGAGGGAGAGAAGACACAGCAGGTACAGGATAGAGAGGGAGAGAGACAGCAGGTGGCAGGTAGGGAGTGAGAGAGACAGGAGGTGGTACAGGAGGAGAGACAGCACAGGAGTGAGAGACAGCAGGTGGTACAGAGTAGGAGGAGAGAAAGACACAGCAGGTGGCACAGGAAGGAGTGAGAGAGACGGCAGGTGGTACAGGTAGGAGGAGAGACAGCAGGTGGTAAGGTAGGAGTGAGAAAGGAGACAGGTACAGGTAGGGAGGGAGACAGACACAGGAAGGAGGAAAGAGCAAGTGGCACAGGTAGGAGGAGGAGAGACAGGTGGCACAGGAAGGAGGAGAGAGAGACAGCAGGTGGTACAGGAAGGAGGAGAGAGACACAGCAGGTAGGAGGAGGGTACAGGAAGGAGTGAGAGAGAGACAGCAGGTGGTACAGGAAGTGAGAGAGAGACAGCAGGTGGTACAGGTAGGAGTGAAAGAGAAACAGCAAGTGGTACAGGTAGGAGAGACAGCAGGTAGTAGCAGAAGGGAGGAGAGAGAGACAGCAGGTAGTACAGGAAGGAGGAGAGAGACACAGCAGGTGGTACAGGTAGGAGTGAGAGAGAGACACAGCAGGTGGCAGAGAAGGAGGAGAGAGACAGCAGGTGGTACAGGTATGAGTGAGAGAGAAGAAAGACAGCAGGTACAGGCAGGTGGCACAGGTAGGAGAGACAGCAGGTGGCACAGGTAGGAGGAGAGAGACACAGAGGTGGCAAGGAAGAGAGGAGAGAGACGCTAAGGTGGCATTATGAAGGAGGAGAGAGGATGTGAGGTGGCACAGAGGAGTGGGAGGGTACAGGTAGAGTGAGAGAGACAAGGTGGAGGAATATGAGACACAGGTGGTACAGGTAGGAGTGAGAGAGACACAGCAGGTGGTACAGGTAGGAGGAAAGAGAAACAGCAGGTGCACAGGTAGGAGGAAAGAGAAACAGCAGGTAGCAGGTAGGGAGGAGAGAGAGACAGCAGGTGGTACAGGTAGGAGGGAGAGAGACACAGGTACAGGAGTGAGAGAGACAGCAGGTGGCAAGGTAGGAGGTGGGAGGAGAGAGACAGCAGGTGGCACAGAAGGAGTGAGAGAGACAGCAGGTGGCAGGGAGAGAGACAGCAGGTACAATAGTAGGAGGAGAGGAGACAGGTACAGGGTAGGAGGAGGAGACAGTAAGGTGGTACAGGCAGGAGGAGAGACAGCAGATGGACAGGGAGGGGAGAGGAAAGAGAGAGGGACAGGTAGAGTGAGAGAACAGGTGGCACAGGTAGGAGGAGAGACAGCAGGTGGTACAGGTAGGAGTGAGAGAGACAGCAGGTGGCATGAAGGAGGAGAGACACAGGTAGGAGGTGAGAGAGAGAGACAGCAGGTGGCAGGGGTAGGAGGAGAGACAGCAGGTACAGGTAGGAGAGAGAGACAGCAGGTGGTACAGGTAGAGGAGGAGAGAGACAGCAGGTAAGAGACAGGTGGAGGTAGGAGAGACACAGGTGGCAGGTAGGAGGAGAGACAGGTGGTACAGGTAGGAGTGAGACAGTAGGAGGAGGAGAGACAGTTTAAGGATAGTAGGAGGAGAGACAGCAGGTGGCATAAGGAGGAGGAGATATCGTAAGGTGCAGGTAGGAGTGAGAGACAGGTGGTACAGGTAGGAGTGAGAGAGACAGCAGGTGGGAGTAGGGCAGGTGGCATGGGCAGGAGGCACAGGAGGTGGACAGGAGAGGAGTGAGAGACAGCAGGTGGCGGGTAGAGTGAGAGAGAGCAAGCAGGTGGTACAGGTAGAGTGAGTGGAGACAGTAGCAGGTGGTACAGGAAGGAGAGAGTGTAGGTGGTGGAGGGACAGAGAGAGAGTTGGTACAGGTAGGAGGAGACAAGCAGATAGCAATAAGAGGGGTAGAGTGAGAGAGTGTGGTGCTGAGGAAAGAGTGATGGGCAGGTGGTACAGGTAGGAGGAGAGACGTTAGGCAACAGAATGATGAGAGAGAGCAGGTGGTACAGGATGAGTGGAGGACACATTGTACAGGAGTGGAGAGAGACAGGCAAGGTAGGAGGAGAGACAGCAGGTACATGTAGGAGTAGAGAGACAGCAGGAGGTAGGAGAGAGCAGAGGTGAACAGGAAGAGGAGAGAGACAGCAGGTGGTAACAGGTAAGGAGAGGTGGAGGTAGGAGGAGACAGCAGGGCAGGTAGGAGTGAGACAGGTACAGGTAGGAGGAGGAGACAGCAGGTAGGAGGTAGGAGGAGAGAGACAGCAGGTGGACAGGTAGGAGTGAGAGAGCAGGTGGTACAGGTAGAGGAGTGAGACAGCAGGTGGTACAGGTAGGAGGAGAGAGAGACAGCAGGTGGTACAGGTAGGAGGAGAGAGACAGCAGGTGGTACAGGAAGGAGGGAGAGAGACAGCAGGTGGTACAGGTAGGAGTGAGAGAGACAGCAGGTGGCAGTAAGGTAGGAGGAGATATCACCAGGTAAGGAGAGTGAGCATGTGGTTATATGAGAGAGAGAGACAGGTAGATGTAAGAGGAGTGAGAGAGAGACAGATAGTGGAGTGAGAGAGATGTTGTTGTGTGGTCTAAGGGTAGGAGGAGAGAGGAGCAGGTAGAGGAGAGTGAGAAGAGAGACAGCAGGTAGGAGTGAGACAGGTAGCAGGTGGGCAGTGATGAGAGAGACACAGGTGGTAGGCTGGAAGTGAGAGACACAGCAGGTGGTACAGGTAGGGGAGGAGAGAGACAGCTGGTGCAGGTAGGAGAGAGACAAGCAGGTGGCAACATAGAGATACAGCAGGTGGTAGGAGGCTGAGATGAGAATTGTATGGCAAGGTATGGGGAGGAGAGGAGACACAGCAGGTGGTACAGGGGGAGGCAGAAGGATGAGAGAGAGTGGTTACAGGTAGGTAGGAGAGACAGCAGGTGTAGTGTTTGAAGAAGAGAGACAGCAGGTGGTACAGGTAGGAGGAGAGCAGCAGGTGGTACAGGTAGGAGGTAGAGAGAGGTGGAGGAAGGAGGGAGAGACAACAGTCAGGTGGGAGTGGTGAACAGGAGGAGAGGTGCAAGGAGGTAGGAGGAGAGAGACGCAGGTGGTACAGGTAGAGTGAGAGAGGCAGGAGGTGGGACAGGTAGGAGGGAGAGGACAGGTGGTAGCAGGAGGAGGAGAGAGGAGGCAGTAAGGTAGGAGGAGAGAGACAGCGGTGGTACAGGAAGGAGGAGAGAGACAGCAGGTGGTACAGGTAGGCATAGGTAGAGAGACAGCAGGTTGTACAGGAAGGAGTGAGAGAGACAGCAGGTGGTTTGCAGGAGTGAGAGATGTGAAGAGAGACAGCAGGTGTGCATACAGGTATGGGTGCAGAGAGATATTTGATTAGTACAGCAGGTGTGAGATTAAGTGGTAGGAAGGGTATATATATCGCTAGGTGGCTGATAAGAGGAGAGACACAGGTGGTTAGGAGGGGTAGGGCCTTGAGAGACATTGTTGTGGGTACGAGGGAGGAGGAGAGATAGGAAGGTAAGGCAAGGTAGGAGAGAGCAGCAGGAGTGAACAGGAGGGAGAGACAGGTACAGGAAGAGGGAGAGACAGCAGGTGGTACAGGTAGGAGGAGAGAGACAGCAGGTGAACAGGTAGGAGGAGAGACAGCAGGTGGTACAGGTAGGAGTGAGAGAGAGAGGGTGGGTACAGGTAGGAGGAGAGAGACAGCAGGTGGTACAGGTAGGAGGGAGAGACAGCAGGTAGCAGGTAGGAGGAGAGAGAGAGACAGCAGGTGGGTAAGCAGGTAGGAGGAGAGAGACAAGCAGGTGGAAACAGGTAGGTAAGGAGAGAGAGACAGCAGGCAGAGGAGTAAGAGAGAGAAACAGGTGGAAGCAGGCAGGAGTGAGAGAGACAGCAGGTAAGAAGGTGCAGGGAGTGAGAGAGACAGCAGGTGCAAGCAG
>NW_024717620.1:2145084-2149014 GCF_018991925.1 Homarus americanus | reverse complement strand
AACTCGCTTCCATCCATCCTTTACCCTTCCTCTCAACCTTATTCTACCCTGTCACTTGCAACAGTTAATTAGTTAAGCGTAAGAAGAGTTGTGCTACAAATTAAAGTAAAAACATAAACATTAATAAGAAACAAGATAAATTAACCTGGTGAGGGTAAAAGGTATTTAGACGGAAACAAGCGATCAGTGAGATGACACACAGTGAAGTGGAATGTTTTACCGTGTTTGTTTAACTTGTCCCGCAAAAAAAAACACAAGCAAATTGCCTCCAAAGTTTGTCAGGGAAAGTAAAAAAAAAAAAATCCACGTAATCTGTACAGCCTGAATAAAAGGGTTAGGTCATCGTATTCAAGAGGTTAGGTCATCGTATTCAAAAGAGCACCTATACAGTTAACAATCAGGGGACACAGTACACAGTTAACAGTCAGGGGACACAGTACACAGTTAACAGTCAGGGGACACAGTACACAGTTAACAGTCAGGGGACACAGTACACAGTTAACAGTCAGGGGACACGAGGGTGGGCTACATACCGTCTCGAGGGCGCCCTGGAAGCGGGTGGTTCCTCTCCACCAGGTGATTTGCGGTGGTGGGCGGGAACCTCGGACTTCACACACCAGGTCGTACTGCCGCCCGTAACTCAGCGGCTCCCCGGGGCCCAGTAGTGACACTGTCAGCGGCGACACTGTCATGAAGATAAACAGTGTTACTGTAGGTAGTACAGTGACACTCGACTCTACTGTTGTGTTTACACGTGATGCAGCAGAAGATATGAAAGATTCAGTAAACCTCTATTTAACGAACAATATCGATATGAAAGTCCGCTATATTGAAGGTCCGTTAGTTGTGAAACCCCCATCTAACGGACTACATATTAAGATAAGTCCGTTATATGGAGGTTTCACTGTTGTTATGGAGGGTTCTCGTTACCTGTGAAAATGATCTCCCGTGATCCAGTACTGAAGGCATCCCACTCCTGGTGTTCAAGGTATACCAGGTAACACGACCCGGGCCAGGGGACGCCTCACAACACAACACAAACAATACATAGCACAGATCAGGAGCAAATACTGGAGGGTGATGATGAAAGAGGCTGTGTAGTGCTCATCTTAGTGGCCACTGTTAACGGTGAGGTACTGTGGGCACATAGTTAACGGTGAGGTACTGTGGCCACATAGTTAACGGTGAGGTACCGTGGCCACAGTTAACAGTGAGGTACTGTGGCCACATAGTTAACGGTGAGGTACTGTGGCCACATAGTTAACGGTGAGGTACTGTGGCCACATAGTTAACGGTGAGGTACTGTGGCCACAGTTAACAGTGAGGTACTGTGGCCACATAGTTAACGGTGAGGTACTGTGGGCACATAGTTAACGGTGAGGTACTGTGGCCACATAGTTAACGGTGAGGTACCGTGGCCACAGTTAACAGTGAGGTACTGTGGCCACATAGTTAACGGTGAGGTACTGTGGCCACATAGTTAACGGTGAGGTACTGTGGCCACATAGTTAACGGTGAGGTACTGTGGCCACAGTTAACAGTGAGGTACTGTGGCCACATAGTTAACGGTGAGGTACTGTGGGCACATAGTTAACGGTGAGGTACTGTGGCCACATAGTTAACGGTGAGGTACCGTGGCCACAGTTAACAGTGAGGTACTGTGGCCACATAGTTAACGGTGAGGTACTGTGGCCATATAGTCAACGGTGAGGTACTGTGGCCACTTAGTTAACGGTGAGGTACTGTGGCCACTTAGCGGTGAGATACTGTGGACACATAGTTAACGGTGAGGTGCTGTGGCCACATAGTTAACGGTGAGGTACTGTGGCCACTTAGTTAACCGTGAGGGAGACAGAGCATCAGTGTCAAATTACCGGCCGATTAGTTTGACGTCAGTAGCGGGAAAATTTCTTGAATCAATTATAGCAAATAGTTTCTGATCGCATCTAGAGGAAAACAAATTAATCAACGACTCTCAACATGGATTTACAAAGGGAAAATCCTGTCTAACAAATTTGCTGACGTTTTTTATGGAAGTCTATGAGGTAGTAGATATTGACGAAAATTACGATGTTATTTTCTTAGACTTTAGCAAAGCATTTGACAGAGGACCGCATCAGAGGCTTCTGAGAAAACTTAAGGCTCATGGTATCGAGGGGAAAGTTTTAGATTGGATAAAATCATGGCTCACCGATAGAACACAGAGGGTCAGCATAGATGGTTTTAAAACTAAGTGGGGCTGTGTAACTAGTGGGACTCCCCTGGGGTCAGTACTGGGCCCACTATTGTTCATAATCTACATAAACAATCTAGATACTGGGATCAGTAGTGACATAAGCAGGTTTGCGGCAGATTAATTCAGGGCAGGATGCAAATGCACGAGAGGAGGATTTAAATAAACTGCAGAAGTGGTCAGAAAAAATGGCAAATGATATTCAACACCAGCAAGTGCAGCGTACTTAATATTGGAAAAACAAATACTGTAAACGTATACAGCCTTAACAACATCGAACTCGAGAAGTCAACTTATGAAACAGACTTGGGGGAACTCGTAAGCCCGGACCTTCGGCCTAGAAAACAGTGCGTTAATGTTCGAAATAAGGCAAACAGAGTATTAGGTTTTATATCTAGAAGTGTAAGTAATAAGAGTGCGGAGGTCATATTGTAACTATATCTTGCGCTAGTCAGGCCGCACCTCGATTTTGCTGTTCAGTTCTGGTGCCCTTATTATAGAATGGATATCAATTCACTGGAGTCGGTACAGCGAAGAATGACGAAAATGCTTCCGGGACTTAGAAACCTTCCATATCAAGATAGATTAAAGAAACTAAACGTGCATTCCCTAGAAAGATGAAGAGTGCGGGGAGATATGATAGAAGTATTTAAGTGGGTGAAAGGAATCAATAAAGGCGATATAGATAAAGTTCTTATAATATCCGAGCAGGATAGGACTCGTAGCAACGGATTTAAGTTGGATAAATTTAGGTTTAGGAGGGAGATAGGAAGAAACTGGTTCACAAATAGGGTGGTGGACGAGTGGAACAAGCTTAGCAACTTTGTAGTAAGTGCTGGAACGCCGGAAAGTTTTAAAAGGAGGCTGGATATATTCATGGACGATGGAGGGTGGTTGTAACTCTCGACAGGAGCTGCCATGCACAGGCCAACCGGCCTATTGGAGACTCCTTATTTTCTTATGTTTTTATGTTCTGTAGACACATAGTTAACGGTGAGGTTCTGTAGACACAGTTAACTTATAAGAACAACATAAGAGCATAAGAATGGAGATATGCAGCGGGCCTATTGGCCCATACTGGGCAGTCCCGTGAGGTACTGTAGACACAGTTAATGGTGAGGTATTGAGGCCATAGTACTGTGGCCATAGTACCTCACCATTAAGATTGTTTATATAAAAGGAAATAAACCCATTAATAGTTCTAAAAGTCGAGAAAATATAACAATATATTTTTTCTTTTCACTTCGTTTCCATTATCTTGACTCTTACTCCTTCTTCATGGTCTTCACACTTGCTTTTGTTTTGTTGTTCTCACCGCCTCACAATCTTCGTCCTCCCAACACAGCATACCAACAAAAGGTTATAAATACAGTAGACTACTTACACCTGTACTATTATTATACTGTATACAAATGTTCAGGTGAAACAGCAGACAACATTTTAACATTAAAGCTAAACAAAACTTCCCACGTGAAATATTCCGAAAATTGCAAAATAATTCTAAAAATCAAATGAATATAAAATTTTATCTGGTGTTTTATGACGAATTTATATTGTTATCTGAGCGTAATTAACAACACCTTTGCCAGGACAGCAGTCACGTAAAATCTTGTTCTTATATGAAACCAGAAACATTGTTATTCGTTTAAGCTTTTGTATATTAACTCCGTCAGCAATTGTAATGCGAGGGAGGATCA
>NW_024717620.1:2105084-2142584 GCF_018991925.1 Homarus americanus | reverse complement strand
TGCGACTAAATATCGAGTCGTTTGAGTTAGCCTGGACCGTAACTCGTATAAAAAGTTTCCAATCCTCTTGGAACAAAGTTGTCCAGTGATTCGAATTCCATTTAGCTCAGTGTTAATGGGACCGTTGTGGTCAGGTATACACTGATTTGCACTAGTTTGGTGAGCTAAGTCTCAGCCAAGATGACAACTATTTCTCCCAGACAGAGGAAGTTGACCGTGCCAACACTTGAATTGAATTGAATTGTAACAGTTTATTTAGCCAGAAAAACACAGATACAGAGTCGATAATAATAACAATATTAACATGGCTGAGCCAGTTGAGAACCTGAGCTCTCTTTGAGGCACCTGATATATACTATACATTTATCTCAAGGAAGTATTATGTAACATTTAGTATCATCTGGAATAGTACAATAGCATGGTGGTAATAAGAACATCTCATAATGTTACCACGGTTATCACTTCAATATTTATTTCATTTATTTATTTATGTATTTTTTCTTTAGTTAATTTTTATTTATATTCTAAGTATATACAAAAATTACAGTGGAATTGAAAAACATAAGTATAATCGGGAGCAGTACAACATGGGTTGTACAGTATTAAGGTTGAACAAGAGGACAGAGCTGTCAGGATTATGTCAAGTTGGCAATTATGTTTATTGCAATGGTAATTTCTTATCTATTTACATGATAATTTCCGACAAAATGGTTTTGATGGTACAATAAGAGCAGGTACTGTAAATATAGTAGGTGTTACAAGAAATATTAATACTTAGACAATAGATACTAGGACCTCTACATGTAAACACTGGATTGGAGTGAGCATTCTCTTCATAATATTGACCTGGTTGTGGCGGGCTTGTTAGCTACTGGAATATTTATGGGTAAGGCGACAGAGCCCGTACCGCTCAGCTATCACTCCCGCAGACACTCTGGTGATCAGTGTGGATCAGGGCGTCGAAAAAGGAATGACGCCAACGCATAAGACGAGACTCGAGGCTTTGGCGTGGATAAGAGGAAGTCTGCGTGTGAAGCGGGTAGTACTTGTGGCCCGAAGTAAGGCAGTTGTCATGTGCTGATGGTCTTCCTCGTGTGTGACTGTGGTGTTCCCCATAGCTCCTGTGCCTTTGAGGAAACTGGTCTGGGCGATGAGGCTGCTAGACCATCCCACCAAAAGTTCTCTCTGACTGTGGCTGAAGGCTTCTACTACACCTTCCCTACACTGTGTGTGGACCAGGTGACGATTGGTGGATATTTCCAACATGGATTTCAACAGAGTGTCGCCCTTTCGTAATATGGAGGTGGTGAAGGAGGAGGAGCACCCCAGGCAAGACCATACAGCTGAAGAAGGGGTATATTGTATTATGTTAGATGTTGCCTATTGATGGCGCCAATGATGTCTGATCCAGGTTGATGTCTACAGGGTCACTTACATGGGCTCCCGACGAAGGAGCTGGGAGCTGTTTAAGTGATGTTGCAGCATAAAGAAACACCACATTTGGAGAAGTTGAGACGGAGAGTTAAAGTCTCCCGCACACACACACACACACTCTCTCTCTCTCTCTCTCTCTCTCTCTCTCTCTCTCTCTCTCTCTCTCTCTCTCTCTCTCCATTAATATCTGTTAGTAGGAACTCTGCCTTCGTGTAAAAACTAGAAGTTGAGTTCATTTGTCAAGCTGTTCGTGAATTTCTTCGTGACAGCTTAGACTCGCCAGTAACAAGAATTAATGAAGCGTAGGAAATATTGTGTCTGTGTTTTAATAACTGTTTCTCAGTTGACCATCTTGAAGGCGGTCTTGAAACGCCTAGAAACGCTCCTAGGATCGGTAAAATAGCCGCGTGATACAAAGTCTGCCTTGTGGAGAGTCCCATGGAAGTCTTCTCCACTGACTTGTCTAACGACTACATTACCGAAAATATGGCGAGGAGTGTCGCTAAGAGTGAGGGATCAGACACACTGAAGAAGAGTGCAGGTCTTACTGACTCAAGAGTGTCGCCCGCCTGGCAAACATTGACGAAAATGTTAAGCTCGAACCTCTGACGTCCTGCAGCTGGACCATGAACTGAGTTGTGCTGGGACATAAGCTACCTGGTTCCTCCCGCAGAACCACGTGTGGAAGACATGACTCTAAAAACTGTTCTCTATTGAAGGAGTAATGGCTCCATGTCGGTGTGTCAGTGGAGAAGTTAATGTCTTTGTTTGAGGTTCAAGAGTCTAGATGGATGTTTGTGTTGGTAAGTGTGGGCCGTGTGAGCACCTCTGACAACGAGATGATGGTCGCTGGTGATTAACCTAATTGCAACGACGGTGTTCTCTTCTTCTATTTCCTCGCTGACTTGATCTTTAATCTTGGAGGTGAGGGAGACAGAGGATGTTGTTCTCTCAGTCGCATTCATCTTAGGCTTTTATGTCTGATGATGTAAAGAACTTACCCCGTCGTGTTGGGACGCTGAGACAGACGTTATCAAACAGGAGAAGATCATAGCACGTTTGGATAGTTTCAGGGGCATCATTAAAGTGTTACCAGAGAATGTGAACGAAGTGTTGTGTATATGTGTGTGGTGCTGTGGCGGAGGTTACTTATATGGCCACCAGGAGGTCAGTAGATGAAGCAGAGGTAGATAGGAGTGATGCTGCTTTCGTTTGTTAGTGTTGGTTGGTGTTCTGTGTCCAGAGTCCCGTACACGGACCTGTCTTGTGGTGGTCGGGAACACTACACATGCATGCGGCTCTCATCACACCATCTTCTTGCCTCATCTGTCTCAGGGAAGTTGGGATATTGGATACAGTTTCTGTCGGCGTGGCGGCCCAGGAGCCAGCTTCCGTGGGTGTTTGTCTCAGGTAACTGGGACAGGGTGGGTGGGGTAGGTAGGACCTGAGGGTGGGTGTGACATGAGGGTGGGTGTGACATGAGGGTGGGTGTGACTTAAGGGTGTGACATAACTTGAAGCCGCTTTTTTGTATATTGTTAAATGTCATAAATATCAACACATAACAATTCAAAGTTTTGATGAACAGTATCGATATTGATAAGCTATTGTATGTTGTATGTTGCATCATGTAAGTTGAATCATGTTGCATTTTGTATCATGTATGTTGTCTCATGTATGTTGTATCATGTTGTATGTTGTATGTTGTATCATGTTGTATATTGTATCATGTATGTTGAATCATGTTGTATGTTGTCTCATGATGTATGTTGTGTCATTTTGTATGTTGTATCATGTTGTATGTTGTATCATGTTGTATGTTGTATCATGTATGTTGTATAATTTTGTATGTTGTATCATGTTGTATGTTGTATGTTGCATCATGTAAGTTGAATCATGTTGCATTTTGTATCATGTATGTTGCCTCATGTGTTGTATCATGTTGTATGTTGTATGTTGAATCATGTTGTATATTGTATCATGTATGTTGAATCATGTTGTATGTTGTCTCATGATGTATGTTGTGTCATTTTGTATGTTGTATCATGTTGTATGTTGTATCATGTTGTATGTTGTATCATGTATGTTGTATAATTTTGTATGTTGTATCATGTTGTATGTTGTATGTTGTATAATGTTGTATGTTGATCATGTTGTATCATGTTGTATCATGTATCATGTTGGGTGTTGTACATTGTACCATGTATATTGTATTATGTTTTATGATGTATGTTGTATGTTGTATGTTATATCATGTTGTATATGTGGTAATCACAAGGAACATAGTTGAAACATGACAGAAAAAATCTGTTGTTTATCTACACGTTGGTACTGTTGGTGACTACTGTTGGTGACTACTGTTGGTGACTACTGTTGGTGACTTTTGTTGATGGCTACTGTTGGTGACTTCCGTTGATGGCTACTGTTGATGTCTACTATTGGTGACTACTGTTGCTGACTACTGCTGATGGCTACTGTTGGTGACTTCTGTTAGTGACTACTGTTGATGGCTACTGTTAGTGACTACTGTTGGTGACTTCTGTTGATGACTACTGTTGATGGCTACTGTTGATGGCTACTGTTAGTGACTACTGTTGATGGCTACTGTTGGTGACTTCTGTTGGTGACTACTGTTGATGGCTACTGTTGATGGCTACTGTTGATGGCTACTGTTGTTACTACTGTTTGTGACTTCTGTTGATGACTACTGTTTGGTACTGTTGGTGACTACTGTTGATGGCTACTGTTAGTGACTACTGTTGGTGACTTCTGTTAGTGACTACTGTTGATGGCTACTGTGTGACTACTGTTGGTGACTACTGTTGGTGACTACTGTTGATGGCTACTGTTGGTGACTTCTGTTGTTGACTAATGTTGATGGATACTGGTGATGGCTACTGTTGTTACTACTGTTGATGGCTACTGTTGGTGGCTACTATTGATGGCTACTGTTGATGGCTACTGTTGATGGCTACTGTTGGTGACTTCTGTTGATGACTACTGTTGATGGCTACTGTTGGTGACTTCTGTTGTTGAATAATGTTGATGGATACTGGTGATGGCTACTGTTGTTACTACTGTTGATGGCTACTGTTGGTGGCTACTATTGATGGCTACTGTTGATGGCTACTGTTGTTGACTACTGTTGATGGCTACTGTTGGTGACTTCTGTTGATGACTACTGTTGATGGCTACTGTTGGTGACTACTGTTGATGGCTACTGTTGGTGGCTACTATTGATGGCTACTGTTGATGGCTACTGTTGATGGCTACTGTTGATGACTACTGTTGATGGCTACTGTTGGTGACTACTGTTGGTGACTACTGTTGATGGCTACTGTTTATGGCTACTGTTAGTGACTACTGTTGGTGACTATTGTTGATGGCTACTGTTGGTGAGTACTGTTGGTGACTACTGTTGATGGCTACTGTTGGTGACTTCTGTTGGTGAGTACTGTTGGTGACTTCTGTTGGTGAGTACTGTTGGTGACTACTGTTGATGGCTACTGTTGGTGACTACTGTTGGTGATTACTATTGGTAACTACTGTTGATGGCTACTGTTAGTGACTACTGTTGATGGCTACTGTTGATGGCTACTGTTAGTGACTACTGTTGATGGCTTCTGTTGGTGACTACTGTTGTTGACTACTGCTGTTGACTACTGTTGGTGAATACTGTTGAAGGCTACTGTTAGTGACTACTGTTGATGGCTACTGTTGGTGACTACTGTTGATGGCTTCTGTTTGTGACTACTGTTGATGGCTACTGATAGTGACTACTGTTGATGGCTACTGTTGGTGACTGCTGTTGGTGACTACTGTTGATGGCTACTGTTAGTGACTACTGTTGGTAACTACTGTTCGTGACTACTGTTAGTGACTACTGTTGATGGCTGCTGTTAGTGACTACTGTTTATGGCTACTGTTGGTGACTACTGTTGATGGCTTCTGTTAGTGACTACTGTTGATGGCTACTGTTAGCGACTACTGTTGATGGCTTCTGTTGGTGATTTCTGTTGGTGACTACTGTTGATGGCTACTGTTAGTGACTACTGTTGATGGTTTCTGTTGGTGACTACTGTTGATGACTACTGTTGGTGAATACTGTTGATGGCTACTGTTAGTGACTACTGTTGATGGCTACTGTTGGTGACTACTGTTGATGGCTTCTGTTTGTGACTACTGTTGATGGCTACTGTTAGTGACTACTGTTGATGGCTACTGTCGGTGACTACTGTTGGTGACTACTGTTGATGGCTACTGTTAGTGATGACTACTGTTAGTGACTGCTGTTGTTGACTACTGTTAGTGATACTGTTGGTGACTACTGTTAGTGAACTACTGTTGATAGCTACTGTTGGTGACTACTGTTGATGAAAGCTTCTCTTTAAACTACTGTTATTGAAGGCTACTGTTGGTGACTACTGTTGGCAGGTGGCTACTGTTGGTGACTACTGTGTATTACTGTTGTGGTGACTACTGTTAAGTGACTACTGTTGATGACTTCTGTTTGTGACACTGTTGGTGACTACTGTTAGTGACTACTGTTGGTGACTACTGTTAGTGACTACTGTTGATGTCTGTGGTGACTACTGTTGATGGCTACTGTTGGTGACTACTTGTTGGTGACTACTGTTGGTGACTACTGTTGATGTAGTGACTACTGTTGATGTGGCTACTGTTAGCAGTGACTATGTTGGTATTTTACTGTTGATGGTTACTGTTTTATGATATGTTGTTGACTACTGTTAACTACTGTTGATGGTTTCTGTTAGTGACTACTGCAGTGATGACCTGTTAGTGACTACTGTTGATGCTTCTGTTGGTGACTTCTGTTAGTGACTACCTGTTGATGGCTACTGTGAAGCTACTGTTGGCGAGAGGCTTCTGTTGATATTCTGTTGATGGCTACTGTTGATGGCTACTGTTAGTGACTACTGTTGATGGCTACTGTTGGTGACTTCTGTGTTGGTGACTACTGTTGTGATGGCTACTGTTAGTGATACCGGCTACTTTCGTGATGGCTACTGTTGTTACTACTGTTTGTGACTTCTGTTGTTATTTCTGTTGGTGACTACTGTTGGTGACTACTACTGTTGATGGCTACTGTTAGTGACTACTGTTGTGGTGACTTCTGTTAGTATTGACTACTGTTGATGGCTACTGTTGGTGACTTCTGTTGTTGACTATTGATGGATGCACTGGTGATGGCTACTGTTGTTGTTACTACTGGTATTGATGGCTACTGTTGGTAATACTAATGATGGCATGCTGTATTGGCTACTGTTGATGGCTACTGTTGGTGACTTCTGTTGATGATGACTACTGTTGATGGCTACTGTTGGTGACTTCTGTTGTTGTTGGAGCTCATGTTGATGGATACTGGTGATGGCTACTGTTGCGCTACTACTGTTGATGGCTACTGTTGATGGCTACTATTGATGGCTACTGTTATTACTGTTGATGGCTACTTCTGGTAGTGACTACTGTTGATGGCTACTGTTGGTGACTTCTGTTGATGGCGCTGTTGGTGGCTACTATTGATGGCTACTGTTGATGGCTACTGTTGATGTGGCTACTGTTATTGACTACTGTTGATGGCTACTGTTGGTGACTACTGTTGGTGACTACTGTTGATGGCTACTGTTTGCCTTATTTCTTTTAGTGATGACCTGTTGGTGACTATTGATGGGTGCTGTTGGTGATGCTGATTTGACTACTGTTGATGGCTACTGTTGGTGACTTCTGTTGGTGAGTACTGTTGGTGACTTCTGTTGGTAGTACTGTTGGTGACTACTGTTGATGGCCTACTGTGTTGGTGACTACTGTTGATTCTGTGGTAACTACTGTTGATGGCTACTATTAGTGACTACTGTTGATGACTACTGTTGATGGCTACTGTTATTGTGTTGACTACCTTGATGATGTTGGCTTCTGTTGGTGACTACTGTTGGCTACCTGCTGCTGTATTGACTACTGTTATTGCAGTGGCGAATACTGTTGAAAAAGAGGCTACTGTTAGTGACTACTGGTGATGGCTATTGTTGATGAAGCTTCTGTTTGTGACGCTACTGTTGATGGCCTGTTAGTGACTACTGTTGTTGATGGCTACTGTTGGTGACTACTGCTGGTGACTACTGTTGATGGCTACTGTTAGGCGACTACTGTTAGTAACTACTGTTCATGACTAATGTTAGTGACTATGACCCCGATGGCTGCTGTTAGTGACTACTGTTGATGGCTACTGTTGGTGACTACTGTTGAGTGGCTTCTGATACAAAATGACTACTTCTGTTGATGTAGCTGTTTAGCGAAGATAATACTGTTGATGGCTTCTGTTGGTGATTTCTGTTGAGTGATGGCTCTGTTAGTGACTACTGTTGATGGTTTTCTGTTGGTGACTACTGGTGATGACTACTGTTGGTGAATACTGTTGATGGCTACTATTAGTGACTACTGTTGATGGCTACTGTTGGTGACACCACTGTTGATGGCTTCTGTTTTGTGACTACTGTTGATGGCTTCTGTGACTACTGTTGATGGCTGCTGTCAGTGACTACTGTGGTGACCTACTGTTGATGGCCTGACTGGTGACTACTGTTGGTGACTGTATTGATGACTACTGTTAGTGACTGTTGGTGACCTGTTAATGAACTACTGTTGATGGCTTCTACTGGTGACTGTTGATGGCTTCTGCTAGTGACTGCTGTTGATGGCTACTGTGTTGGTGACCTGTTGGTGGTACTGTTGGTGACTACTGTTAGTGGCCTACTGTTGGTGACTACTGTTAGTGACTGCTGTTGATGGCTACTGTTTGTGACTACTGTTGGTGACTACTGTGTTAGTGATTGGTGACTACTGTTAGTGACTACTGTTGATAATACTGTTGGTGACTACTGTTGATGGCTACTGTTGGTGACTACTCGGCTGGTGACTACTGGTGGTGACTACCTGTGTTAGTGACTACTGTTGATGGCTACTGTTAGTGACTACTGTTAGTGACTACTGTTGATGGTTACTGTTTTGTGACTACTGTTGGTGACTGCATTAGTGACTACTGATGGTTTCTGTTAGTGACTACTGTTTGATAACTACTGTTAGTGACTACTGTTGAGTAGCTACTGTGTTGGTGATTACTGGTGACTACTGTTCTGTTGGTGACTACTGTGGTGACTACTGTTAGTATTTACTGTTAGAGACTACTGTTGGTGACTTCTGTTGATGACCTACTGTTGGTGACTACTGTTGATAGCTAATATTAGTGACTCACTGTGATGGCTACTGTGCTGCATCAGTAACGCGTACATCAGCTTTAACCTGAACGACGCTCTGGTGTCCTGGGGCGATACTTGCACTTCCTAAGTCTGGCGGCCTAACACGCCATCTCTCACACACAACACACACACACACACACACAGACACACACACACACACACACACACACACACACACCACACACACACACACACACACACACTACAGACACACACACACACACACACACACACACACACACACACACACACACACACACACACACACACACACACACACACACACACACACACACACACACACACACACACACACACACACACACACACACACACACACACTGTTGCAAGATTATTACGATATGTATGTGTGTGTGTTTCATCAATATTTTTTTTCTTCATAATATCTGTAATTTTACTTTTAGGGATTATCTTAAATAAAGAGAGAGAGACCAAACTTACATCTAGGAGCCAATACCAGTCACAGAATTTATCACTACGTCTTGTGGCTTGTCACCGTGGCTGGTCCCCTTCTTTTTTCTCCTTATCCTCTCTCTCCTTCTCACCCTCCCCACCTCCTCCCTTCATCCATTCTCACCACCCCCCCTTGGGCTCGTAATTCACCGTTCCTCCCAAGCGAAACATTTCAGGTCTCTAACTGAGGCATTTCACCTCCTTACCAACATGACCGACAACATACACATGTTAATTAATCTAATGAGGAAACAACGTCTCACGAGTCTAATGAACCAGGTAATGGCTTATTGTGGAACTTGTTGTCTTATAGTGGCACTTGTTGTCTTATAGTGGCACTTGTCTGTCTTATAGTGGCACTTGTCTGTCTTATAGTGGCACTTGTTTGTCTTATAGTGACACTTATCTGTCTTATAGTGGCACTTATCTGTCTTATAGTGGCACTTGTCTGTCTTATAGTGGCACTTGTCTGTCTTATAGCGGCACTTGTTTGTCTTATAGTGGCACCTGTTGTCTTATAGTGGCACTTGTCTGTCTTATAGTGGCACTTGTCTGTCTGATACTGGCACCTGTTGTCTTTATAGTGGCACTTGTTGTCTGATAGTGGCACCTTGTTGTCTTATAGTGGCACTTGTTCGTCTTAGTGGCAATTTGTCTGTCTTATAGTGGCACTTGTTTGTCTTATAGTGGCACTTGTCTGTCTTATAGTGGCACTTGGTTCGTCTTATAGTGGCACTTGTTGTCTTATAGTGGCACTTTGTCTGCTTATAGTGCAACTGTTCGTCTTATAGTGGCACTTGTCTGTCTTATAGTGGCACTTGTCTGTCTTATAGTGGCACTTGTCTGTCTTTATAGTGGCACTTGTTGTCTTATAGTGGCATTTGTCTGTCTTAATAGTGGCACTTGTCTGTCTTATAGTGTAACTTGTCTGTCTTATAGTGGCACTTGGTTCGTCTTATAGTGGCACTTGTCTGTCTTATAGTGGCACTTGTTTGTCTTATAGTGGCACTTGTCTGTCTTATAGTGGCACTTGTTGTTCTGGTGGCACTTGTCTGTCTTATAGTGGCACTTGTCTGTCTTATAGTGGCACTTGTCTGTCTTATAGTGGCACTTATCTGTCTTATAGTGGCACTTATCTTATAGTGGCAATATCTTTGTCTTATAGTGGCACTTATCTGTCTTAGTAGCACTTATCTGTTCGTCTAAGTGTCACTATCCGTCTTATATGGCAATTGTCTGTCTTATAGTGGCACTTATCTTATAGTGGCACTTGTCTGTCTTATAGTGGCACTTATCTGTCTTATAGTGGCACTTATCTGTCTTATAGGGCACTTGTCTGTCTTATAGTGTCACTTATCTGTCTTATAGTGGCACTTGTCTGTCTTATAGCACTTATCTGTCTTATAGTGTCACTTATCTGTCTTATAGTGGCACTTGTCTGTCTTATAGTGGCACTTGTCTGTTTTATAGTGACACTTATCTGTCTTATAGTGGCACTTGTCTGTCTTATAGTGACACTGTGTCTGTCGTCTTTAAGGTGCCTGCCGCCCTGCCACTTGGGTCGCCACTCCCACAATCTAAACTCAGTCCCTGGCTAATGAAAAAGACAACGACGGAGGAACAGGTCGAGGGAAGGAGGAAGACGGACGGGAGAGATGGAGGAAGAGGAAGTGGAATAGAAAGAGTAGGGGGAATGGGAAGATTAAATGGAGGAGAATGGGCGGATGAAAAGGAAGAAGGGGAGTGTGAGATATGGTAGTATTATATGGAGGAGAAAGTGGAGGAAGGAAGAGAGAAGAAGGAAAGAAGAGGAGAAGATGGAGGAGGAGGAGGAGGAAGGAAGAGTAGAGGAGGAGGAGGAAGGAAGAGGAGAGGATGATGGAGAACAGACTGAACTTCAAACAGTTAAAAAGCAAAGCCACACATCACTGCTAGGAGCCTTTACTAGGGTCTACACATCTTCACACATCACCACCAGGAGCCTTAACTAGGGTCTACACATCTTCACACACCACTGCCAGGAGCCTAAACTGGGGTCTACACATTCACACACTCACCGCCAGAGCCTAAACTGGGTCTACACATTCACACATCACCACCAGGAGCCTTAACTAGGGTCTACACATCCTCACACACACCACCAGAGCCTTAACTAGGGTCTACATCTTCACACATCACCGCCAGAAGCTTAACTGGGGTCTACACACTCACACACCACTGCCAGGAGCCTAAACTGGGATCTACACATCTTCACACATCACCACCAGGAGCCTAAACTGGGGTCTACACATCTTCACACACCACTGCCAGGAGCCTCAGTTGGGGTCTAGGCTCCCGTCACATCAAACAGGGGAGGTGTAAGGGGTAGATTGGCCGTAGTATTAAAGTAGAAAAGGTTATGTTCCTTGGGGTAATATCAGGGCGGTTCGCTTCCCTCCACGACGTGTGTGTATAGTGGTGATATTTCTCCTGGGTATAAAAAGTGGAGGAGTTAGGCTGGTTCACACCCCCTTAAGAGTGTGAGTCAAGTCTGGGATTATGAGGCGAGGTTGGTGGTAGTTTATGGAATAACAATAACAACATGTAGTAGTTGTAGTCTCTTCCTAGCAGCAGTAGTAGTAAACACAAGCTAGTGAGGCTGGTAGTGTGTGTGTGTGTACTGGCAGTCTCTCTCCCGTGACAAAGTGTCTCGTCAGCTATAACACACTGAGGTTCACTGTAGTGGGTAAGGACGTGTCATGTTAGCGGGACACAACACAGACGCTCGTAAACTGAGAGAACACAACAAACACGACTCCCGCTGTAATTACTGTTGTCTGAGGCAGTATATTACAACCACTTTAAACAAGTGTACAGCGAATAACAAAACACGCTGGGACATGTTAGTGACTCAAACAACAACATTAAACAGATGAAACATGAAAGAGTATAAACAGTTCTTTGGCCCGTCGGTGAGAGACAACTGGAATGAGAGGCTGAGCAATAAAATATATATATCCTGGCTTCCCTGGGTGGAAATAATCGTAAATTTATCAGAAAATAAATAAATCATATTTTTTTTAACCTTATATCCATCACTAAGTAAAGAATTATGGTGAGGAATTAGTAACCGCGTGATTGTTTTATCCGGTATACAGAGCTTATTTCACTAACCTAACCTAACTTAACCTAACCTAACCGACTGTGCTCCGGGTCAACACGTCACCTTGAGGGCTAACACGTGGCCCCAGTGCAGCAGTTCAGCAGTATATTTAGTCTCGCTGGCAGACTATCACAACACACAACTTATGGTTAAAACACACCTACACCTGCACCTAGAAGTGTTGCGGTACACCCACCCGTCCTACACTACACCCACCCGTCCTACACTGTACCCACCCGCCCTAAACTACACCCACTGGACTCAATACGCGTACGAGGAGTAAACTGCCCCTTGTATAATTGTCTCTGGTCTGAACCTTTAAAACAACACTGTACATTGATTACCCGGCCTAATGGAGCGACTCAGGGCTTACTCTATATGTACCAATGATTATGACTAGCTGGCTCTTCCTGGGGGTGGATTATCTCGGATTATTGTCGGAGGGTCAGGATATTGGTGGGGGTTGTGGGTATTGTTGGGGGGTCAGGATATTGGTGGGGATGTGGGTATTGTTGGGGGGTCAGGATATTGGTGGGATGTATTGTTGGGGGTCAGGATATTGGTGGGGATGTGGGTATTGTTGGGTCAGGATATTGGTGGGGATATGGGTATTGTTGGGGTCAGGATATTGGTGGGGGAGATATCTTGCAGAATATATCCTGAACAATTTGAAATTTCTGACCTCTAATTCTGGAGAAGAAAAAAAATTGTGCAAAGAAAATTATGAAAAAAAATCCTGAAAAATTCCAATCTTTTATTCTGGATCGTCAAATACTTACACACCAAATACTGCCAAGTGTCCAGGGAACGGTGTAGCAATAGTACGTGAAAATTATTAAAAAAAAGATGAAGTTTATAAGTACAGCCGCAGGAATAAAATAAGTGTAACTGAACTGGGTATATGATTAATGGTATAAATTTCACAGGAGAAATATTGTTAGGTAGACTAATTGGATATTTTCGTCATAGTTGTGTTAATTTGTAGCTTCACACACACACACACACACACACACACACACACACACACACACACACATCCGCTTCCTCTTTATCATCTCTCTTCAAAACTTGTTTACAACCTCTTTTCAGGCCCCAGAATAATGATGGTGGTGGTGGTGTCTGCTGGTGGTGGTGTCTGCTGGTGGTGGTGGTGTCTGCTGGTGTGTCTGGTGGTGGTGTCTGCTGGTGGGGTGGTGTCTGGTGGTGGTGGTGTCTGCTGGTGGTTGGTGTCTGGTGGTGGTGTTGTCTGCTGTGGTGTTGGTGTCTGCTGGTAGTGTTGGTGTCTGTGCTGGTGGTGTTGGTGTCTGGTAGTGGTCGCTGGTGGTGTTGGTGTCTGCTGGTAGTGTTGGTGTCTGCTGGTGGTGTTGTTGTCTGCTGTGGTGGTGTCTGCTGGTGGTGGTGGTGTCTGCTGGTAGTTTGGTGTCTGCTGGTGGTGGTGTCTGCTGGTGTTGGTGTCTGCTGGTGGTGGTGGTGTTGTCTGCAGTGTTGGTGTCTGCTGGTGGGTGTGGTGTCTGCTGGTGGTGGTGTCTGGTGGTGTTGGTGTCCATGTTGGTGTCTGCTGGTGGTGGTGGTGTCTGGTGGTGATGTTGTCTGCTGGTGGTGTCTGGGTGGTGTGGTGGTGTCTGCTGGTGGTAGTGGTGTCTGGTGGTGGTGGTGTCTG
This sequence comes from Homarus americanus, assembly GCF_018991925.1. Classification (NCBI taxonomy): domain Eukaryota; kingdom Metazoa; phylum Arthropoda; class Malacostraca; order Decapoda; family Nephropidae; genus Homarus; species Homarus americanus. The sequence continues at coordinate 2,128,601 of NW_024717620.1, read as the reverse complement.
CTGGTGGTGGTGGTGTCTGTGGTGGTGTGTCTGCTGGTGGTGTTGGTGTCTGGTGGTGGTGTCTGCTGGTGGTGTTGGTGTCTGCTGGTGTTGGTGTCTGCTGGTGGTGTTGGTGTCTGCTGGTAGTGGTTGGTGTCTGCTGGTGGTGTTGGTGTCTTGGGTAGTGGTCTGGTGGTGTTGGTGTCTGCTGGTGTGTCCCTGGTGGTGGTGGTGTCTGCTGGTAGTGTTGGGTTGTGGTGGTGGTGGTGTCTGCTGGTGATGTTGGTGGTGGTGGTGTTGTCTGGTAGTGTTGGTGTCTGCTGGTGGTGTCTGCTGGTGGTGGTGGTGTCTGCTGGTGGTGTTGGTGTCTGCTGAGTGTTGGTGTCTGCTGGTGGTGGTGGCGTGGTGATGTTGTCTGCTGGTGTGGTGGTGTCTGGCTGGTGGTGGTGTGGTGCCGGTGTTGGTGTCTGCTGGTAGTGTTGGTGTCTGCTGGTGGTGGTGTCTGCTGGTGGTGTTGGTGTCTGCGGTGGTGTTGGAGTTTGCTGGTGGTGTTGGTGTTCTGCAGTGTTGGTGTCTGCTGGTGGTGTTGGTGTCTGCTGGTAGTGTTGGTGTCTGCTGGTGGTGGTGGCGTCTGCTGTGTTGGTGTCTGCTGGTGGTGGTGTCTTCTGGTGGTGGTGTTGTCTGCTGGTGGTGGTGGTGTCTGCTGGTGGTGGTGGTGTCTGCTGGTGGTGTCTACTGGTCGTGATGGTGTCTGCTGGTGTGTCTACTGGTGTGTGGTGTCTGCTGGTGGTGTGGTGTCTGTGGTGGTGGTATCTGCTGGTGGTGTCTACTGGTGGTGGTGGTGTCTGCTGGTGGTGGTGGTGTCTGGTGGTGGTGGTGTCTGTGGAGGTGGTGTCTGGTGGAGGTGGTGTCTGCTGGTGGTGTCTACTGGTGGTGGTAGTGTCTGCTGGTGGTGTCACTGGTGGTGGTCTGCTGGTGGTGGTGGTGTCTGCTGGTGGTGTCATGGTGGTGGTGGTGTCTGCTGGTGGTGTGGTGGTGTCTGCTGGTGGTGGTGGTGGTGGTGTCTGTGGAGTGGTGTCTGCTGGTGTGTGGTGGTGGTGGTGGTGCGGTGCGGTGTGGTGGTGTCTGCTGGTGGTGGTGACTGCTGGTGGTGGTGGTGGTGTCTGCTGGTGTGGTGTTTGTCTGCTGTGGTGGTGTTGTCTCTGGTGTGGTATCTGCGGTGGTCGGGGTTCTGCTGGTGGTGTGTGTGGTGTTGCTGGTGGTGGTGGTGTCTGCTGGTGGTGGTGGGTCTTCTGTGGAGGGTGGGTGTCTGCTGGTGTGGTGGTGGTAGTGTCTGCTGGTGGGGGGTGGTGTCTGCTGTTGGTGGTTCGCTGATGCTGGTGGTGGTGTCTGCTCGTGGTGGTGGTGTCTGGTGGTGGTGGTGTCTGTGATGGTGTGTCTGCTGGTGTGGTGGTGGTGTCTGCTGTGGTGGTGGTGGTGTCTGTGGTGGTGGTGGTGTCTGGGTGGTGTCTGGTGGTGGTGGTGTTGGTGTCTGCTTGTTGTGTTGGTGTCTGCTGGTGGGTGGTGGTGTCTGGTGATGGTGGTGTCTGCTGTTGGTGGTTGTCTGCTGGTGGTGGTGGTGGTGGCCTGGGTGGTGGTGGTGTCTGTGGTGGTGTCTGCTGGTGGTGGTGGTGGTGTCTGCTGGTGGTGGTGGTGGTGTCTGGTGGTGTCTGGGTGGTGGTGGTGGTGCTGGTGGTGGTGTCTGGTGGTGGTGGTGTTGGTGTCTGCTGGTTGTGTTGGCTGCTGGTGGTGGTGGTGTTGGTGGTGGTGGTGGTGTCTGCTGGTGGTGGTGGTGCCGCTGGTGGTGGTGGTTGGTGTCTGCTGGTTGTGTTGGTGTGCTGGTGGTGGTGGTGTCTGCTAGTGATGGTGATGTCTGCTGGTGGTGGTGGTGTCTGCCGGTGATGGTGGTGGCTGGTGGTGTTGTCTGGTAGTGTTGGTGTCTGCTGGTGGTGGTGGTGTCTGCGTGGTGTTGGTGTCTGCTGGTGGTGTTGGTGTCTGCTGGTAGTGTTGGTGTCTGCTGTGGTGGTGGTGTCTGGTGGTGATGGTGTCTGCTGGTGTTGGTGTCTGCTGGTAGTGTTGGTGTCTGCTGGTGGTGGTGGTGTCTGGTGGTGATGTTGCCTGCTGGTGGTGACTCTCCCCCCACCTGGCTTACACTCACTCCTCACACTATGCCTTACATTTCAACGTCCACAACACACAATGGTTGACGTACTCTGCTCCCACACCTGGTCAACACTCCCACTAGGTGCCCCTGATGGTACTGGACACAGGGAACACTTGCTTCATCATTTATCAGCTAATGACCCCAACTCTTATCCTGTCAGTGTTAAAAACTCTCATCTCTTAACTCTGCTGACCATTGTGTTGTGTGTTAGTATTGTTATCACTGTCCGCCCGACGATGATGTACACACCTGTTGCGTCCCCCAAGGCACCAAGATGGGACCACTCTGCTTCCTTATGCTCATCAATGTTGCCCTAAGAGAAACCCCTGCTCGCTGGAAATATGTCGACGACTCCACCATTGGGATCAGCGTCAACAATTCTACCCCAACTATACCGCCCTTCAGGATTTATTGAAGTCTCCAAACTGGCCACCAACAACCATGTCACCAACAACATACCAAGACCATGGTTATGCACATCAACCTCTCCTCCGACATTGTTCCACCTCCTTCCATTACTCTAGGTCCGAACACACCCAGGTTGTAGATTCTAAAGCTCTCGGCGTCACCATAGACAACAAACTAAATTGAAACCACACGTCAGTGAAGTTGTCAAATCCTCCAGTTTCCGTCTCCACCTCCTCCGCCGACTCAAGTCCCCAGAGTTCCTGCACACGAGCCTCAGTGTTTACACAACATTCATACTTCCCAAGCTCACTTATGCCTCCCCCACCTGGTCTTCCTCCCTAAATGCCACACAACGTAAACACTCTAGAAAAAGTGCAAAAGAGGGCATGCAAGATTATTCTCTCTTCCTACTCCACATATCAAGAAGCGCTCAACACACTGACCCTGACTCTCACTGACCATCACCACGACCTCATCTGCAAATTTGGTAAGAAGTTTACACCATCCTCGACACCGGCCCTACTACCACCTGAGATCCCTAGTCCGAGAATTGCTGTTCGACACCACAACCGCATCCAGCCCATACGTGCACGAACTGATCGCTATAAGAACAGCCCAGTCCCAACCATTGTAAAAATTATCAATAACTTGTAATAAACCAGTGTATTCACTCCCAGTAAACACTACTCCTTACACTGTCACTATGTTGAAATGCACTGTAGTTTGAGCTTTTCCCCATCTAGTTATTATATGTCTTATTTGTGTCACTCATGTTACTTGTATATTATTTGTAATTCGAAACCCATTCCCCAAATATGTAACTGTATATTTTCAACCTTCTGGCTGCCAAGCTCTTTCAATAAACCGTTAATTATTATTATTATTATTATTACACCTGTCACTACGGTCACGTTCACCTGGATGAACTTTGTTTTGTTATATTTATTTTTACCCTGGGTTTCCTTCCCGTCCTGATGATGCATTTTCTTCCGCTCAGCACATGACTCTCTCAATTGTGACTCTCTCAATTGTTCCTTTGCCGCAGCTGTATTTCACAAAGGAAAGTCTAGTCTATAGATTATATATTCCGCCTTCACTCTCCCCCAACTGTACTGTAAAATTAGATTCGTATTCACAGCTGGGATGTTCTGGCCACGACTCAGCGACTCTCTAATCCATCTTTACAAACACTCAGTAATTACAAGATATCATGCTGAAGTAATTATTAAGTTTAAACAAAACAATCTGCACAAAGAAACAACCAGACGGATGAGCAATAACAAGTCTACTGGTCCAACTTAATGTGTTTAAGCTAAACTTCAGGAATCAGTCGACCTTGATGCCCTCAACTCACCTCATGGTTCACTGATTTCAGATTACCAGAGAATCAATCGATGTCCTCAAATTTTTACCTTTAACTCCATCCCCCTGTAGGAGGATAAAAGAGTGATTCCCATTTGGATCAAGTCTTACCATGAACAACTTGTCGACAACTTTAGCCAAAAATCCTTCTCTAATGTTCAGAGCCTGACCTTACTATACTGATGAGCAATTGACGACCATTAAATATGTCCTGTGGGCTGGGTGTGGTGTAGGGGCACTGTGGGCTGAGTGTGGTGTAGGGGCACGAGGGGCTGGGTGTGGTGTAGGGGCACTGTGGGCTGAGTGTGGTGTAGGGGCACTGTGGTTGGGTGTGTAGGGGCACTGTGGGCTGGGTGTGGTGTTGGGGCACTGTGGCTGGGTGTGGTGTTGGGGCACTGTGGGTTGAGTGTGGTGGGGGCACTGTGGGCTGAGTGTGGGTGTAGGGCACTGTGGGCTGGAGGGTATTGGCACTGTGGGCTGGGTGTGGTGTAGGGCACTGTGGGCTGTGATGTAGGGGCACTGTGGGGGTGTGGTGGCACTAGCTGGGTGTGGTGTTGGGGCACTATAGACTGGGTATGGTGGTGAAGCACTATGGGCTTGTCATATGGTGTTCCACTTAAGTCATCCATCAATAGGGTGAGTCACTCGCTGGCCGCCCCGAGGTTCCGTTAATATATCCGGTATTTATGAAGGTATTTCCGAGTTAGTCAATGGTCGCTGTAACCTGTGTGGCTTCATCTCCCGGCCAATGTTTACCTTTACGTCATGATGGTGAGAGGCTTATTGTGGTACACCCTTCCCGCCACTACTGTAGGTTACCGGCAAGTGTGTCGTCTGTCCTTGATATCCCTGATGAATACACCTAACCTAACCTAACCTAACCTAACCCAAATGATGAGGAATTCTACTGTTTATTCCACGAGGCATTATGTCAACACCTCCAGGATGTGCACGGCCAGACATTAAAGAACATTGGATCACCTGATGATTAAATACCTAACTAATTTCACCTGATAATTAATTACCATAACGCTACCTGGTGGTTCAATTAAGTTAGGGTAGCGTTTTGGTTGATAATCTTGAGGTGGTCTCAACATTGTATTACACCATCACGATATATATACAGGTGTTTGAAGGTAATGGTTCAGTGTGTATGTTTGGGCTGAGGTAGTGAGCCACCGCATGATACAGGTCACTCAGGCGTCCAACTCTATGTGTGTTTTACATTACCGTGCACTGATTATCTCAACGTGGGGATTTGGTGATTCATTTGTTCTTTGTTACACATTGTCATGCTTAACACACACCTGTACTGGTGGGTCAGGCTACACCACCAAGGACCGGCCCTGACCTGACCACATGACACAACACTACCACGTCCCATTAAAGTACCCGGATATAGTCAACGAGACAGGTGTAACAGATGTGACCGGCTATTATACCAGACCCCCCAAAAAAATAAAATGAAATAAAATAAAAATAAGTGTGTATATTCAGTTTGATTTATATCACCAAATGAGAAAACTACATAACATTTGGTACAGTCGTTGGTACACACGAGTCGGTAAATATTTCTATGTTTTAAGATAACATTGTAAATAAATACTGAAATTGTGAGAGATGTGTGTGTGTGTGTGTGTGTGTGTGTGTGTGTGTGTGTGTGTGTGTGTGTGTGTGTGTGTGTGTGTACTCTACGGTCTCCTAATAACTATACTCAGTCTGATAAATATATAATGAGTCATCATATTTAACTAACCTCTAGCAGATACTGCACCACTGACCCACTGCACCACTGACCCACTGCACCACTGACCCCTGCACCACTGACTCACTGCACCACTGACCCACTGCACCACTAAACCACTGCACCACTAAACCACTGCACCACTAGAACCACTGCACCACTGACCCGCTGCACCACTGACCCACTGCACCACTGACCCACTGCACCACTGACCCACTGCACCACTGACCCACTGCACCACTGACCCACTGCACCACTGACCCACTGCACCACTGACCCACTGCACCACTGACCCACTGCACCACTGACCCACTGCACCACTGAACCACTGCACCACTGATCCACTGCACCACTGACCCACTGCACACTGACCCACTGACCCACTGCACCACTGACCCACTGCACCACTGACCCACTGCACCACTGACCCACTGCACCACTGAACCACTGCACCACTGACCCACTGCACCACTGACCCACTGCACCACTGACCCACTGCACCACTGACCCACTGCACCACTGACCCACTGCACCACTGACACTGCACCACTGACCCACTGCACCACTGACCCACTGCACCACTGACCCATCTGCACCACTGACCCATCACCATTGACCCACTGCACCACTGAACCACTGCACCACTGACCCACTGCACCACTGACCCACTGCACCACTGACCCATTGTACCACTGACCACTGCACCATGAACCACTGCACCACTGACCCACTGCACCACTGACCCACTGCACCACTGACCCACTGCACCACTGACCCACTGAACCACTGCACCATTGCACCACTGCACCATGCACCACTGACCCACTGTACCACTGACCCACTGCACCACTGAACCACTGCACCACTGCACCACTGCACCACTGAACCACTGCACCACTGACCCACTGCACCACTTACCCACTGCACCACTGACCCACTGCACCACTGGACCCACTGCACCACTGACCCACTGCACCACTGACCCACTGCACTGACCCACTGCACCACTGACCCACTGCACCACTGACCCACTGCACCACTGACCCACTGCACCACTGACCCACTGCACCACTAAACCACTGCACCACTGACCACTGCACCACTGACCCACTGCACCACTGACCCACTGCACCACTGACCCACTGCACCACTGACCCACCACCACTGACCCACTGCACCACTGACCCCTGCACCACTGACCCATGCACCACTGACCCACTGCACCACTGACCCACTGCACCACTGACCCACTGCACCACTGACCCCTGCACCACTGACCCACTGCACCACTAAACCACTGCACCACTAAACCACTGCACCACTGACCCACTGCACCACTGAACCACTGCACCACTGACCCACTGCACCACTGACCCACTGCACCACTGACCCATTGTACCACTGACCCCCTGCACCACTGACCCACTGCACCACTGACCCACTGCACCACTGACCCCCTGCACCACTGACCCACTGCACCACTGACCCACTGCACCACTGAACCACTGCACCACTGACCCACTGCACCACTGACCCACTGCACCACTGACCCATTGTACCACTGACCCACTGCACCAATGAACCACTGCACCACTGACCCACTGCACCACTGACCCACTGCACCACTGACCCACTGCACCACTGACCCACTGAACCACTGCACCATTGCACCACTGCACCATTGCACCACTGACCCACTGTACCACTGACCCACTGCACCACTGAACCACTGCACCACTGACCCACTGCACCACTGAACCACTGCACCACTGAACCACTGCACCACTGACCCACTGCACCACTGACCCACTGTACCACTGACCCACTGTACCACTGACCCACTGTACCTCTGTCCCACTGCACCACTGAACCACTGAACCACTGCACCACTGACCCACTGCACCACTGACCCACTGTACCACTGACCCACCGTACCACTGACCCACTGCACCACTGAACCACTGACTTACTGCACCACTGACCCACTGTACCACTGAACCACTGCACCACTGACCCACTGCACCACTGACCCACTGGACCATTGACCCAATGCACCACTGACTCATTGTACCACTGGACCCCTGCACCACCTGACCCACTGCACCACTGACCCACTGCACCACTGACCCACTGCACCACTGACCCACTGAACCACTGCACCACTGAACCACTGCACCATTGCACCACTGACCCACTGTACCACTGACCCACTGCACCACTGAACCACTGCACCACTGCACCACTGACCCACTGCACCACTGAACCACTGCACCACTGAACCACTGCACCACTGAACCACTGCACCACTGGACCACTGCACCACTGACCCACTGTACCACTGACCCACTGTACCACTGACCCACTGCACCACTGAACCACTGACTTACTGCACCACTGACCCACTGTACCACTGAACCACTGCTGACCCACACCATTGACCCACTGCACAATTGACCCACTGCACCACTGACTCATTGTACCACTGACCCCGCACCACTGACCCTGCACCACTGACCCTGCAGCCCGCTGCACCACTGACCCACTGCACCATTGACCCACTGCACCACCCCGCTGCACCACTGACCCCCTGCACCACTGAACCACTGCACCACTGACCCACTGCACCATTGACCCACTGCACCACTGACCCACTGTACTACTTACCCGCTGCACCACTGACCCACTGCACCACTAAACCATTGCACCACTGAACCACTGCACCACTGTACCACTAGGGTGTGTCATAGGAGGGAAGATCAGCTAAAACTAATGGCCCATCACTTTTTTGGTAGATTTTAGTGTATATAAGCAGAAAATAATTTCAGTTTCAATATTTTGCAACCTTTTGCTAGGTAAATTTTAGCGTGAAATTTATCGAAAATCTAACGCAATAGCTGCATTAGTGCATTACACCAAATAGTGAACATTGCTTTCTGACTTCATTCTTAACAACCAACTAACAATATTTTTTCTGTTCTCAGATTCTGATGCATTTATAAGTTGATAATATTTGCGATGGCTGCTTGTGTCAGGACGAGGAACCAAAAATCCAGCCATCTCAGTCACTATATTGGGTCTGGGAGAGAGCTCCTGAAGTCGGAGTTGCCTACATTGGAGAGATGCTTGAGATACGGTGTTTTAATCAGGCAAATCAGTGAAAAGAACCAAAGAACTTTACACAAACAAAGACATTGCCAGTGATATGACCAAAGCTGTCTTAAGCCAGTACACCCTGGCTAACGCTCAGTTCAAGCCTCCAGTCATAACAAGTCAGAAGAAGATTAGTGAGAGACTGCTAGCCAGTTGGGAAAAGGCAAGAGATATCTCTTTTGGGAGAGGAAAACTTGCAGTTAAGGACAGCTTTGCCAAGCAACTGGACCAGTTATTTGACATAATTACTTGCAAGTGCCCAATTGTTCTCTGTCCTGAGTTTTGATGCGATCGTGACTGTAAATCCGAGGCCCACATCTCCTGTATTTGCAAGCGTGAACTGAAGATTCCTGTGATCGAACTGGCATTTGTCAAAGCACAGAGAGAGAAGGAACAGGTATAGTTTCATGATTTCTAGCCAAGATATTCCGGAGTCCAAGAGACAGAGGCTGCCACAGAGAGACAGAAGAGGAGAAGAGTTGCCGAGGAAAAGAGACTTGAGAAGGCCCAGGGTGAGGTAAAAAAGGCCGATGATTGGAGTCAAGCTGATTCAGAGTTTAATGACTTCCCATGGCTGATCCGAGTGCTGACCAGGAGAATGGTGACTTTGTCCCTAACCCAGAAAATAATGATCCCAAACCTTCCAGGCATAAGATTCGAAATAGGAAAGATATCCCAAGCATAGCTCTGGCCAGCATGCGACACCACACTGGTCTCAGAGAAACTGCAGAGATAGCAACAGCTGCCTGGATTGACGGTGGTTTGACAACACCTGATGATGTTCACCTGGTGATAGATCATAACAAAGTAAGGAGAGCTCGGGAGAAACTTGTCAGTAACCTAGAAGAGGAGTTTGATAAGGGGATAAGAGAAAATGGAATCAATTGTTTGTTCTTTGATGGGAGAAGGGCTGACACTAAAGTGTTCATGAAAGTTGGAGATTCTGACAAGTTGTTCCCTGCCATGGTGAAGGAGGAACACTACTCCTGCTGCAGTGAACCAGGAGGGAAGTATTTGTGGGATTTCACTCCAGAGAAAGATGACATCAGGAAACCAGCTGAGATAGTGGCAGATAACATTGTGAACTGGCTCAGAGAGAGGAACGTAGACCAGACCCTGCAGGCCATTGGAGGGGACAGCACCAACACGAACACAGGGTGGCAAGGGGGGTCATACAGTGGATAGAGCGGAAGATTGGGAGGAAGCTGGTCTGGATTGTTTGTGACCTCCACACCAACGAGTTGCCATTCAGACATCTGATCCAGGAGCTGGATGGCAAGACTCTTTCAAACAACAGATGGTCTGGTCCTCTTGGCAAGATGCTGGACTCTGCCACTGAGTTAGAAATAAATCCGAGCTTGAAAAAATCACAGTTGGCCCTCCACTCGTTGAGCTTGCACATACTGTCATTGACGACCTGAGTACTGACCTGTACTATGGTTACATGATTTGCAGTGCCATCAAAACTGGGGTCATGCCTGATAGACTTGCTTACCTGTAGATAGGTCCAGTCTCACATTCTAGGTGGCTCACAACGGCTCTCAGGTTCTGCAGAATTTGGGTCGCTCATCATAAACTGAAAGGGAACCAGCTTCACAACCTGAGACTTATTGTCCAATTCATCGTGAGTGTCTACTTGCTAAATTGGTTCAACACCAAGGTCAAGTCATCGTTCTCCGAAGGTCCGAGGCATGTACTCTTCCAGCTTGAGCTCCTGAGGAGTCAGCCAAGGAAGGTTGTTCAGATTGTGGAGCAGACTGTGAGGAAATCTTCCTGGTATGCTCATCCCGAGGCAGTTCTGCAGACAATGCTCTGCAGTAAGGATGAGGAGGAGAGAAGAGTGGCAGTCAAAAAGATCTTGGATATGAGACTTATGAGAAGATCTGGGCATGACGAATCAGTTGGTGACGATTCCTTCAGGGTCAGGAAGACTCCTGAAGTCAATCTAGGTGCCAAGACCCTCACTGATCTCATAGATCTGGATAACATCCAGGCTGGCAGTGAGCCCCCTCTTACCTGCAGCCTCACCAATGTTCAAGCCAGAGCTTCCTGGACAACCCCAGATGCCCTGCCTCGGCCCTCGCACCCAGAGTATAGAGCGTTGTGTACAGCAAGTGAGCGAGGCCAGCAGTCACGTGTACAGCCAGGAGAGGAGGGAAGGCTACATCCGAGCTCAGGTGGTCAGCAGGGAGGTGATGAGTAGAAACAGAAGCAAGAAAGACATGTTTTCTATGGTGTGCAGCAACACCGGGTCGTAGTAGTAAAACCGGTTTTTGTATTTGATGATTTTGTTTTCTAAATGAATATTAAATTTAATAAATGTGTCAAGATCATTCGTTTCACTATTCTGGATCATTTTCATCCTAATAAATTAACCTGATGCATTTACTTTACTTTAAATAAGCTATTTAGTGGTGTTGGTAAAAGGGTGGGAATACTGAATTTTCATAATATTTCAAGTTAAAATTTACCTAGCAAAAAATGAAAACGTTTCAAATCTGAAGATATCACATGATTCTGCACATAGAATTACATCATTAATACCATGGGCCGATTTTTCAAACTCAAAAAAAAAAATCGCCTCCGTATGACACACCCTACTGTACCACTGTACCATTGACCCACTCCACTACTGACCCACTGCAACACTGACCCACTCCACCCCTGACCCACTCCACCCCTCCAATGAACAGAAATGACACTAATTATATACAATATATTTAGGATGTGGGCTATTTAGAAAAAGTTCTCGGCCGCAAAAGGAAGCAGGACCATTGAGCGAACACAGTGGGTGGGAAGGCCAGGTCTTGTACCACTAATGCAGATGTAGTGTCCAACAGCTGCACGTGGATGAGGGTTCGCTCCGAGATAACGTTAGTGAGGACGGTACAACAGCTCTGCCTCACACTGACAGCTGGAGACATGGTGATGGTCAGAGGGAGCTGAGAGGGCCAGTGTACTGAGTGTCTCTTCATAAGTGGTTCTTAACAGCACTACAACACGTCGTTCAGGGATTCATTGTCTCGTTTCACAGCAGCTTGAGATTGTGGACAAGTTTCTGTACGCCATTTGCCTCTGTCTACCCAGCAGTAATTGGGAACCTGAATGTTAATCGATTTGTGAATCTTTTTCCAGAATAATGGTTAACCAGTGCAGTGAGCGAGATGTCCGGTCTTCTTGGATTATCTCTTGACACTGGGTCATACAGCTCGTTAACTTAGGGTGTGGTTGTTTTAGTGGTGACAACAAGTAAACCTTTAAGTTCACTCCGAGGTGAGGCCCTAGTGACAGCCAGCATAGAGCACGAGGGACAACCGTGAAGAATTAATTTGTGTACACTTAACGTGATAAGTCATTTGTGTGTGTATGTGTGTGTGTGTGTGTGTGTGTACAGTGGCGTGATAGGGGGCAGTACACACACCGCACATTGATCTTCTCCCCCGATATTGTGGTAATTTTCTCCAGGTGTGTCGGAAGCAACTGTGTCTACCTCGCTCTAATTCGCGAGAGAGAGAGAGAGAGAGAGAGAGAGAGAGAGAGAGAGAGAGAGAGAGAGAGAGCACCTTTAAATACTTGATGAAAAAGAAATATTCGCATCCACAAGATGACGCCCGCCGGAATGTGGGCATACCAGGAGCGGGCTAGGTTCAGGCCAGGAGAAGGCTAGTAGAAGGCTAGTAGAAGGCTAGGAGCAGGCCAGGAGAAGGCTAGTAGAAGGCTAGGAGCAGGCCAGGAGAAGTCCAAGTACAGGCCAGAAGAAGATTTATAGGTAGGCCCCGATCCGCCACCTGAGCTTCTCCACGACAATTTCCTTATCAATAATCTAACTTGGGTGAAATAGCGCTTTTCAGGAGAGGTTAGTGGGCGACTGTACGCTGGTGTAAACAACATTACTGAAGCTATGTGTTGACGTGCGATTTGGTTCATAAAATGGCTGTTAGGCCGCCAGGTTATAGTGATACAGACGCCGTCCTCGTGTGTCAGGGGGTGGCTGCCAGGTTATAGTGATACAGACGCCGTCCTCGTGTGTCAGGGGGTGGCTGCCAGGTTATAGTGATACAGACGCCGTCCTCGTGTGTCAGGGGGTGGCTGCCAGGGTTATAGTGACAGACGCCGTCCTCGTGTGTCAGGTGGCTGCCAGGTTATAGTGATACAGACGCCGTCCTCGTGTGTCAGGGGTGGCTGCCAGGTTATTATCGTGATACAGACGCCGTCCTCGTGTGTCTGGCTGCCAGGTTATAGTGATACAGACGCCGTCCTCGCCGCTCGTGTGTCGGGGGTGGCTGCCAGGTTATAGTGATACAGACGCCGTCCTCGTGTGTCAGGGTGGCTGCCAGGTTATAGTGATACAGACGCCGTCCTCGTGTGTCAGGTGGCTGCCAGGGTGATACAGACGCCGTCCTCGGTGTCAGGGGTGGCTGCCAGGTTATAGTGATACAGACGCCGTCCTCGTGTGTCAGGTGCCAGGTTATAGTGATACAGACGCCGGTGTCGGGGTGGCCGCCAGGTTATAGTGATACAGACGCCGTCCTCGTGTGTGTCGCCGTCGCCGTCCCGTGTGTCAGGGGTGGCTGCCAGGTTATAGTGATACAGACGCCGTCCTCGTGTGTCAGGGTGGCCGCCAGGTTATAGTGATACAGACGCCGTCCTCGTGTCAGGGGTGGCCGCCAGGTTATAGTATAGTGACAGACGCCGTCCTCGTGTGTGTACAGACGCCGTCAGGGGTGGCCGCCAGGTTATAGTGATACAGACGCCGTCCTCGTGTGTCAGGGGTGGCTGCCAGGTTATAGTGATACAGACGCCGTCCGTGTGTCAGGGGTGGCCGCCAGGTTATAGATACAGACGCCGTCCTCGTGTGTCAGGGGTGGCTGCCAGGTTATAGTGATACAGACGCGTCCTCGTGTGTCAGGGGTGGCTGCCAGGTTATAGTGATACAGAGGTGGCTGCCAGGTTATAGTGATACAGACGCCGTCCTCGTGTGTCAGGGGTGGCCGCCAGGTTATAGTGATACAGACGCCGTCCTCGTGTGTCAGGGGGTGGCTGCCAGGTTATAGTGATACAGACGCCGTCCTCGTGTGTCAGGGGGTGGCTGCCAGGTTATAGTGATACAGACGCCGTCCTCGTGTGTCAGGGGGTGGCTGCCAGGTTCTTCCAGCTGTCTTTACCAGTCCTCCCACATTTAACATCTGGCAGCGCACCTTTACCCCCACTCACTCTTCCCGGTCACTGACCTTTATCTCATTAATACTCGTACCTCTACCATTATCCTCCAATATATTTCAGTTTTTTATTCGATAAGTATGTAGTATTTCTGTCGTTGTTCCGGACGATCTTAGGACTTCATTTGTTTACACTTCCTAGTCGTACACAACAGTACAGTACACCCGCTAAGTTTGGTTACCAGGCGACTCAGTCATTTCAGGTACAGTAGGTTCAGTGTATCTAAACTCCCGTGGTTTCTAAAGACAAGATTGTGTTGCCATTATTGGTCTCGTCAAACTTCTGGTCGAGACACTGGACAAGGATCTTCCAGCATTCAGATACCTGTTAGGAAAGTTGCCCAAATTAAGTGAGGCCGATATTAAAGGTGTGTGTGTGTGTGTGCAGGTCCATAAATTCTCCAGCTCTTGCTTGATGATGATGAGATGACAATGAAAGACGTAAGATAACAGATTGGCACTCTTCAAGAACATCTGTAACGGTTTTCTTGACAGACGCACAGACGTCAACTAAAAGACACTGGTAGATCACCAACGGGAAAGTTATCAACGCCTGGACTACAAAATGTCACTCAGAGTATTTCCTCCACTCCCAATTGTCGTTATTTCCCTGAACATTTCTCTGACATGAGTGAGGATCAAGGAGGAAAACTTCACCAAGATGTTGCAACAATAGAAACACAACAAAAGTAAATAGAGTCTAGCAATGCTTGTTGAGTTCTGCCGGATATTGTAACGTGACCAACTAGCCAAGACCAACACACGACAAAGCCAACCACATTATTTTCCCGGATTATTATTGTGTTATTGTATTGAGAGTTGAGTACTGCACATCACAGGTCAATAAATGTGATGACCTACACCAAAACGGCTTTAATTTTCCTAGTCATTGTAGTTGGTTAAGTGAATCTGGTATATTATGGTGAACGGATGTTATTAAAGCTTCAAATTTGTTACAGTCTTATCAGTGGCGTCGTCTGCAACAAACAGTGTACAAACAGTAAACAAACAGTGTACAAACAGTAAACAAACAGTAAACAAACAGTGTACAAACAGTAAACAAACAGTGTACAAACAGGTATCAATTAATTCATCATCTATTATGACAATAGGAAGTGCGAAGTACCAGGTGTGTTATGACAGTACCAGATGTGTTATGACAGTACCAGGTGTAAGTATGACAGTACCAGGTGTGTGCTATGACAGTACCAGGTGTGTTATGACAGTACCAGGAGTGTTATGACAGTACCAGGTGTGTTATCACAGTACCAGGTGTGTTATGACAGTACCAGATGTGTTATGACAGTACCAGGTGTGTTATGACAGTACCAGGGTGTGCTATGACAGTACCAGGTGTGTTATGACAGTACCAGATGTGTTATGACAGTACCAGGTGTGTTATGACAGTACCAGGTGTGCTATGACAGTACCAGGTGTGTTATGACAGTACCAGGAGTGTTATGACAGTACCAGGTGCTATGACAGTACCAGGTGTGTTATGACAGTACCAGATGTGTTATGACAGTACCAGGTTTATGACAGTACCAGGTGTGTTATGACAGTCCCAGGTGTGTTATGACAGTACCAGATGTGTTATGACAGTACCAGGTGTGTTATGACAGCAATAGGTGGTGTGTTATGACAGTACCAGATGTGTTATGACAGTACCAGGTGTGTTATGACAGTACCAGGTGTGTTATGACAGTACCAGATGTGTTATGACAGTACCAGATGTGTTATGACAGTACCAGATGTGTTATGACAGTACCAGGTGTGTTATGACAGTACCAGATGTGTTATGACAGTACCAAATGTGTTATGACAGTACCAGTAACTTTCAACAGTCAAGCGCTGGTCTCAAAACATAGTAGAGACAGAGTGAACGTCTGTCTTGCACTCCTGCTCAGTGAATCAACCAACTGTACTCCAAGGTAATAGTTTACTCATTCATGAAACACTGACGTCAAACACAGGATGAACAACAACACAAATTATCCCAGTAGTCACAACATCATGGATTATTATGTTACTTATGAGTTATAGTGAGTGACGCAACACACAACACACACACACATACACACATACACACACACACACATTTTCAGCCTTCTGGCTGCCGCTCTTCAATAAACCGTTAATTATATATTATTATTATTACACACACACACACACACACACACACACGTAACCTGGATGTGTAGGTCGGGATGTAGAGCTCAATCTATATACACAATTTTATTCTCTCTCTCTCTCTCATATATAATATACGTAGATGATGAAACACTTACAATATTTCTTAAAAGGTTGTTGGCAATTACTTCACTAAGCACAGGTGTTTGTACCGTGATGATCAGTGTCAGGTGTTGATACTTGTGGTAATTAGTGTACTTCCCAGGTAATGTAATACGTGAAGTACTGTTGATTGGACTCAGTTGTGAGAGTACATTATAATTATTGTTATTAAAGTTGTTTTGTGGTTATTTTTCTTAGTTATTATTATTATTATTATTATTATTATTATTATTATTATTATTATTATTATTATTATTATTATTATTATAGTTGTTATTAAGGAGTCAGTTCAGTAATGAGATCAGGTGTTGATAGAGAAATATATACAAAAATATTGGTGTAACTAAGAAGAGTTGGTAGTGTGGCTAGACCATCTTGTTCTCCGTCACTCTCAAACATTAATTAAAGTCAAGTATTTATTGGGTAATTAATGTCAAATATGATGCAGTCATTTGTAGGAACCAACTAATATTTTTTATGAAAATTAATGAATTTCATTTGAACGAGAAATAAGTTATTTTGATGGCAATAATTGAAACACACGCACAGACAGAAGCACATACACACACACACACACACACACACACACACACACACACACACATACATATGGGTTGGATGTTGTGCTGGGGCAGTGTGGGCTGGGTGTGGTGTTGGAGCACTGTTGGCTGGGTGTGGTGTAGGGTACTGTAGACTGGGTGTGGTGTAGGGCACTGTGGGCTGGTGTGGTGTAGGGGCACCGTAGGCTGGGTGTGGTGTTGTGGCACACTGTAGGCTGGGTGTGTGGTAGCACTGTGGGCTGGGTTTGGAGAAGGGCACTGTATGGGTGTGGTGTAGGGGCACTGTAGGCTGGGTGTGGTGTGGGGGCACTGTGGGCTGGGTGTGGAGGGCACGTGGGGTGTGGTGTAGGGGCACTGTGGGCTGGGTGTGGTGTAGGGGCACTGTAGGCTGGGTGTGGTGTAGGGGCACTGTGGGCTGGGTGTGGTGTAGGGGCACTGTGGGCTGGGTGTGGTAGGGGCACTGTGGCTGGGTGTGGTGTAGGGGTACTGTAGGCTGGGTGTGGTGGAGGGGCACTGTGGGCTGGGTGTGGTGAAGGGCACTGTAGGCTGGTGTGGTGTAGAGGCACTGTAGGCTGGGTGGTGTGGGGTACTGTAGGCTGGGTGTGGTGTAGGGCACTGTGGGCTGGGTGGTGTGTGTAGGGGCACTGTGGGCTGGGTGTGGTGTAGGGCACTGTGGGTTGGGTGTGGTGTAGGGGCACCTGTAGGCTGGTGGCACTGCTGGTGAGGCTGGGTGTGGGTGTAGGGGCACTGTAGGCTGGGTGTGGTAGGGGCACTAGGCTGGGTGTGGTGTGTAGGGGCACTGTGGGCTGGGTGTGGTGTAGGGCACTGTAGGCTGGGGTGTGGTGTAGGGGCACTGTAGGCTGGGTGTGGTGTAGGGCACTGTGGGCTGGGTGTGGTGTAGGGCACTGTAGGCTGGGTGTGGTGTAGGGACTGTGGGCTGGGTGTGGTGTGGGGCACTGTGGGCTGGGTGTGGTGTAGGGGTACTGTAGGCTGGGTGTGGTGTAGGGGCACTGTAGGCTGGGTGTGGTGGAGGGGCACTGTGGGCTGGGTGTGGTGAAGGCACTGTAGGCTGGGTGTGGTGTAGGGGCACCAGAGGCAGTGTGTGGGACTGTAGGCTGGGTGGGTGTAGGGCACTGTAGGCTGGGTGGTGTAGGCACTGTAGGCTGGGTGTGGTAGGGGCACTATAGGCTGGGTGTGGAGGGGCACTGTGGGCTGGGTGTGGTGTAGGGCACTGTAGGCTGGGTGGTGTGGGCATGTAGGCGGGTGTGGTGTAGGGGCACTGTGGGCTGGGTGTGGTGTAGGGGCACTGTAGGCTGGGTGTGGTGTGTAGGGGCACTGTGGGCTGGGTGGTGTAGGGGCACTGTGGGCTGGGTGTGGTGTGGGCACTGTAGGCTGGGTGTGGTGTAGGGGCACTGTAGGGCTGGGTGTGGTGGAGGGGCACTGTGGGCTGGGTGTGGTGAAGGGGTACTGTAGGCTGGTGTGGTGTAGGGGCACTGTAGACTGGGTGTGGTGTGAGGGGTACTGTAGGCTGGGTGTGGTGTGAGGACTGTGGGCTGGGTGTGGTTCTAGGCACTGTGGCTGTGTGGTGTAGGGGCACTGTGGGCTGGGTGTGTGAAGGCACTGTAGGCTGGGTGGTGTAGGGGCACTGTAGGCTGGGTGTGGTGTAGGGGCACTGTAGGCTGGTGTGGTGTAGGGCACTGTAGGCTGGGTGTGGTGTAGGGGCACTGTAGGCTGGGTGTGGTGAAGGCACTGTGGGCTGGGTGTGGTGTAGGGGCACTATAGGCTGGCTTGGTGTAGGGCACTGTGGGCTGGGTGGTGTAGGGGCACTGTAGGTTGGGTGTGGTGTAGGGGCACTGTAGGCTGGGTGTGGTGTAGGGCACTGTGCGCTGGGTGGTGTAGGGTCACTGTAGGCTGGGTGTGGTGTAGGGCATTGTGTGCTTGGTGTGTGGTGTAGGGGCACTGTAGGCTGGGTGTGGTGTAGGGGCACTGTAGGCTGGGTGTGGGTGTAGGGGCACTGTAGGCTGGGTGTGGTGTAGGGGCACTGTAGGCTGGGTGTGGTGTAGGGCACTGTAGGCTGGGTGTGGTGTGAGGGCACTATAGGCTGGGTGTGGTGTAGGGCATTGTGGCTGGGTGTGGTAGAAGTAGGTTGGGTGTGGTGTAGGGGCACTGTAGGCTGGGTGTGGTTTTGGGGCACTGTGCGCTGGGTGTGGTGTAGGGTCACTAGGCTGGGTGTGGTGTGTAGGGGCATTGTGTGCTTGGTGTGGTGTAGGGGCACTGTAGGCTGAGTGTGTGTAAGGGCACTGTAGGCTGGGTGTGGTGTAGGGGCACTGTGGGCTGGGTGTGGTGTAGGGGCACTGTGGGCTGGGTGTGGTGTAGGGGCACTGTGGGCTGGGTGTGGTAGGGGCACTGTGGGCTGGGTGTGGTGTAGGGGCACTGTGGGCTGGGTGTGTGGGTGTAGGGGCACTAGGGCTGGGTGTGGTGTAGGGGCACTGTAGGCTGGGTGTGGTGTAGAGGCACTGTAGGCTGGGTGTGGTGTAGGTGGCACTGTAGGCTGGGTGTGGTGTAGGGGCACTGTAGGCTGGGTGTGGTGTAGGGGCACTGTGGGCTGGGTGTGGTGTAGGGGCACTGTAGGCTGGGTGTGGTGTAGGGGCACTGTAGGCTGGGTGTGGAACATGTCATCGCTTTCCATTGACTATATTTCTTTCCAGTCAGTTTCCAGGTGAGCTGCATCACACACCTCCATCTGCTGACGCGGGTCATCTGGGAGACCTCGTGTCTTTTCTGTTAATAGTTCGTCCTACAGAAGTTTTTTCTATCAACATTCTGACATAACCCGAGCTAATAGTTTGTGGAAGTTGCTGTCAGAAAGTGTCGTTGTTTTTAAGTCGTATAATCTCAAGGAATGAAAAATATAATGTTACAGCGACCTCTAGTCTGTAAATGCAAGTATTTTTCCTTCCCAAAAAATGAAATATTAACAATATAAAAAAATTCGTTTAATGGGACTTACAGTTCATGTCGATCATAACAGCAGCGGTGAGAGGTGAAGTCATGTTAGTGTTGGTCACCTCACAAGTCACCAGCTTCTTCAGGTCAGTGCGGGTGAAGGGACCAAGGTGGAGGGTGTTGTTTCTGGTGTGTGGAGTCGGTGGTTCCTGGAGAAGGGTGTTGTCCAGCCTCGGGGTCACCATGTTAGTGCGTGGATCATCGTCCATCTGGCTGTCGATCAGTTGATCACCCAGGAACCATTGTACATACGGGGGCGGTGAACCTGTGGCCGAGGGACAGTAGTGTTCTTAAAGTGACTTAGTCTTTATTAATGAAACTGTCCTAAATTAATGTTACTTGTATACTGTATAATATATCGTCTCTACATCAAATAACATTTACGTATCATAAACTTACACAACTGTCTGCTTATTATTATTATTATTATTATTATTATTATTATTATTATTATTGTTGTTGTTGTTATTGTAAGTAACATAATGATGGTGGCCAAAAAATATCATGATAATTCTCTTGCGTCTGGCAGTTAAGGGTCTTAGGGAGTTAATTATGCTAGGAAAATAATTAAGACTTTCAGTTTATGTAATGCATAAAGTTCTTTCAGAGAGAGAGAGAGAGAAAGAGAGAGATACTCACCACCTAGGGCCACACAGGTCAGGTCAGCAGTGTCACCAACACGGTAAGGGCCAACGACGCTCTTGACCACTCTGCCCTCCGAGGTCACCCATACCTCCCTGGGCGGCACTGTGGGCGGCACAAGGGGTGACATTATTAGTGTTGGAGTTATATAACCTGGGCGGCAGTGTTAGTGATGGAGTTATATAAATGTTATATAAGTATTATATAAGACGAATGAGCAGAGGCATTGTGTGAAATAAAACAAAGCCGAGGATTGTTTTTGTTACCCTTTTGGCGCGGTGGTAGCGAACCCTGTTCACACACAGAGGTCCAGGGTTCGATTCCCGGCTATATATATATATATATATATATATATATATATATATATATATATATATATATATATATATATATATATATATACATACATACATATGTATGCAGAAGTCCCATGTGCTTTTATTGGGTTAATATATATATATATATATATATATATATATATATATATATATATATATATATATATATATATATATATATATATATATATATATGTATAAATATATATATAAATAATCACACCCACGTGGTAAATAATGTATTGATCAAAATTCACTCTTCTTGAAATCAAGTTACTTTTGTGTACAGTACAAGTTTCGGTGAATCACTCACTCACCTTTCTCCACACACACACAGCTGCTACAAACTAACTGCTATAATGTGTGTGCGTAATAATAATAATAATAATAATAATAATAATAATAATAATAATAATAAAATTAATAATAAACGGTTTATTAATAGAGTTGCAGCCGGTGGCTGAAAATATACAAACTTACATTTGTTTTAGACATAATGATATGCGTTGAATACATTTACAGGGCTGTACAGTACATAAATCAGGAATTGTTTATTATTTTAACAATAGATGGGGTGGTGCTATTCTTATATCTATCAATGAGGGCTCTTATGGGCTGAATTTTGTTGTAGTGGCGGACTGCGCGAGGTGGGCGGGGGACTGCAGGTGGCAGGAGGTTGCGATGACGAGGATGGTACAGTACTCCACTGCCAAACCTTGCTAGTGCTTGGTGGTGGAGGTCACTGGGGGATGGCATTTCCAGGGTGGAGAGAGCGTAGATGTAGCCGGAGTAGTCTGTGGCGAGCATGATTCTGCAGGCCCTTTTCTGTACCTTCTCTAGCCGACGTTGTTGGGTAGAGTTGAGAGAAGACGACCAGGCTGATGACTGTAGTAGTCCTCATCACTGGTTGTTTACTGCACAGTCATCTTCCCAGCACTGAAGAGCGCCCCTAGGCTCAGGCGTTACCGTTGGCTGGCCGCCACCGTAGAGGTTGGTCCATATAATTGATAACTTCTCGTATCGATCAGCAAACTTTGGCGTTTCAAGTGATTGTTTAGTCCACCATTCGTTGTTCATATCCCTATGGTGCCCTGAATCAATGCCTTCTGCTAGTGGAAAGTAGAAGATCTCGCTGGAGGCCGCGTGAGTGTACTGTAACCCATAGCAGGTCTTGTGAGTGTAACCCATAGCAGGCCTCGTGAGTGTAACCCATAGCAGGTCTCGTGAGTGTAACCCATAGCAGGTCTCGTGAGTATAACCCATAGCAGGTCACATTCTTGCAAATTGTCAGTCGTCAGGGTACAGTATTCAGTAATGTCGCCTGGAGATGATTACTAAAGTTGGTTTCAACTTTTGACCCTTTAGTCACTTGACACACACACACACACACACACACACACATACACACACACACACACACACACACACACACACACACACACGGGAGGATCAATATAAAGTAACTTGTTGTTCCAGGTAGGCGGTAAATTAGCAGGTACTGATCCTCCACTACACCACCACCTCCATAATTTACTGGTATTCGATACCTTCTTGTGGCTACGACCATCCGCGCGCGCGCGCGCGCGCGTGTGTGTGTGTGTGTGTGTGTGTGTGTGTGTGTGTGTAGCTACCTGCGGTGTAATGGTCAGCATGCGCGTCTCGCAGGGGGGTGGACCCGGGTTCGAGCCCTGGAGAGGGTGAAACTATGGGCAAGTTTCTTTACCCCATTTGTCCCTGTCTACCCAGCACTAATTGGGAACCTGGATGTTAATAGATTTGTGGAGCGTGTTCCGGGTAATGGTTAGCCAGTGCAGCTGATGAGTTGCCGGTGTTTTGAGTCAACTGTTTGTCGTTGATGTGTTGGCGACATCTTCTACACCTTAAACCACTTCACGCCTCGCTGGCTGAAGGGGCTCACCAGCCTTGTGTACGAGGCTCAACATTACAGCGTGTGTCCCTTAGCTATAATACTTCTGCCTGAATTTTTTTTGTGTATGCATGTCTACAGATAGGACGTACAGTATATATGTATGTATATTATGTACCCTGAGGTGCTATTATGTATATATACAATATGAATATGTGTAAATAAGATCTGTATTAAGAGAGAGCAACAGCGGCAGACATTGAACTACGGTAGACGGACGGAGGGTGTGTGATCACCCTGGCGCTGAGGCTCTGCTGGTGACGGCTGTCCTCAAGTGTCTCACGCCTGTGTGTCGTTCTCTTAAGGCAGCGCTGTGTGGCGTGAGTGTTGGCGGTTGGTTGCAGAGTTGGCTTTGACTAGTAATTATTGGTATTAAGTTGAAGCGAAGCTGTACAGTAGGTCGAGGATTTTTCACTTATATTAAAGATAAGCTGAAATTGTGTTCCCTTGTGTGTGTGTGTGTGTGAGTGAGGGGTGTGAGGGGTGCGGTGGCCGAGTGGTTACAACACTCGGCTCCTGTTCTTAAGGTTGTTGGTGCTCGGCCAGGGCACCCCAAGTCCATCCAGGTGAGACTGGGCACCTAACCTTAAAGTTGGGGAGAGTGAAGACGGCCGGGTGTAGTGCTGGTCACTGTGCAGCACAAGACTGTAAGGCAACAGTGGGCTGTATCCGCACTGCCCCTAATAA